>NW_020838034.1:3900327-4333989 GCF_003676395.1 Aethalodelphis obliquidens | reverse complement strand
TGTGTGTGTGTGTGTGTGTGTGTGTGTGTGTGTGTGTGTGTGTGTGGTGTCTGTGTGTGTGGTGTGTCTGTGTGTGTGGTGTGTCTCTCTCTTTCAATTTCTGGGTTAGCAGAGTATTTCTTCCCTATCACCCATGCCCTCATACTCTCCCGTCTGATTTATATTCTGAGCTGGCCTTTCTAGGGGAGCTTCTCACCATATTCACCCATTGTCCTGATATCAGATAGGGAAGGAGAAGTGAAAAACTGATGGAGCCAGGAATAGGCACTTTGAGAGCACCTTACAAAAGACGATGGGCTGTGACTCCCTGTATAAAGAACAGTGTTCCTTCTTGGCAGGGGAACTTAGAGTTCCAGCAAGATGCAATCCTCCAGCAGGTCTCATCAGAGAGGTCTGGGACTCCATCTTCACTTCCCCACCAACCAGAGGTTTGTGGGAAGGACAAAGACTGAACTGCTTCCTCCCATGATGGCAAGGTCTCGGCCACTGGATATAGAGAATCTGTCCTCCATAGCAGCATCGATAGAGGATAGATTCCCAAGCACAGGCTTGGCCAGGCATGTGAAGGAGAGCCGCAGCCTTAGTCAGGGTAACGCAGATCTCAGGAGACAGTGCACGGGCCCAGGGCACAGTTCTGATGTGTCCCAAATTACATGAGCTCTAGTTGCGGCTCTCCCACCCCTGGGAGAGCTACTGTTGTTTCATAGACTCAGCTTGAGCCTTGATGCCTCATTGACTCCTCATACATTTTGTCTCTCCTACCTTCTGTCTCCTCAGGCTTGACTGGACCAGCTTTTTAGTTCCTTGCCTGTCTCCGCCTTATTTGGAAAAAAAAAACTTATGCTCTGGTTTTTATGCTCTGCTTGGGAGGGAGGGAGAAGAGGGTCTGCGGGGCTCTATGATAGGAGGGGTGGGTGTGATGTAATCTGGAGGGAGCACAGTGAGGTTATCCACTGTTCTTCCTTTTCTCTCCCCTCTCCCCCTACCCCTGGGAAAACGTGAGACACAATCCACATTAAAAATCAGTCCTGGATAATTATCCCAGAGGCTATGGGAATGTAAATTCCCTAGAAGAGCATAGGTCTGCACGACCAAAATGAACTCTGGGGTCATCAATTACATGTCACTGTCTCTAGGTAGAGCTCCATTTAATTTCACTCCAGGTAGTTGGGAGTCAACTCGGTTTAGGATGATTTCTGGAAGGAGATGCAGTAACTCATTCTACCACCAGGCGTCAGCACTGGCAGAAGATGCAGTCAAACAGGACGGCGCTTTCTAGCACAGGGTGGCGGGGGATCAGCAAGAAACCAACCACAAGGGCACAGGAATTTTCTCTCACTGCCAATCATCGTCAGAGATCTGGGGGCAGACACAGGACCTCAGTGCATTGTCCTCGCTCCTGGCACCCTACAATAGCTTTGTTTGTTGTGCTGAGGCAGCTCCCACATGCTGAGGTCTGCTCCTGGAGTTGGAATCTCCCCATCTAGACACTTTGGTCCCAAGATCTCCGATCTCTTATTCCTGGGAGGCCTGGCTGCTATCCCTACACTGCTTTAATGGGCATTTCACATAAGGGAGTCTCTGATGTTCCCCTGACGATGCATTTCCCCTGTTCTGAGGAAAGGCTTATGAAGGCTTTCTGGCAGGACCCCACTGCTGTTGGGGTCTTCAAAAAACCTCCTGCCAACTCTGCATAAAGAGGCCTCTGTCCTAGCCTATCACTTCTCCTGAAGCTGGATTGTGTGGTCACACCTTTGGGAAGAACTTCAGAGAAGGAGCATCATCTAGTCTCTCTAGAAAATATGGCATCTGAGAAAAGATTCTGACTGTCTCTCAGCACAGTATGAACTTAGCTCTATTTTCCACCTGAATTCTGTATAAGGGGTCCAAGGTCTGCAGAAAAGGAGATGACAGCAGCAGCATGCATCCTGTACTAGTCACAGGAGAAGCAACTCTGAGGACAGCCTGTTGCAAAGGGAGATGCATCTACACTCACACTTGAGCAGCTCGGGGGCCTCTACACACAGAATTCTTATTCTTGTTGCCAGGTGAGTGCAGGGGCTGGAGGATGGTGTTGCCTGGGTCACCACTGCTAAACAAAGGCAGATGAAAGTCCACCATTCTACTGGTTTTTCCTTATTCCACATTCTAGAATGGACCTGGAGCCTAAGTCCTCGGGCCCTCTGGTGGTGGGCTGTTGCCCTACTAGCCCACTCCCAACTATGGTCTGGGGATGCTATCGGGAGATGGAAAGACCGGGGCACCAGATGTTAGAGGGGAGGAGAAGGGGTTTGCTGGAGGAGAGCTGCGGAGGGCTCACCGTTCACATTGAGGGTGTAGTAAGCCTTGTAGCTGCCCATGTTGCTGGTGGCTGTGCAGCCATAGGTGCCGCTGTCACTCTTGTTGAGGAAGGGGAAGATCAGGGCGCTCTCCTGGGTCATCTTTAGCGGTGGCACACTGCCCTCCTTCTCCCATAGGTACTGCTGGGGGCTGTTGAGGCAGAGAAATCGAAGGGTTCAGAAAAGAGTAGGGCAGGGAGCTAAAGAAGGACAAAACAAAACAAAACAAAACTGGGAGCAAGGAAGTCAAGGACAGTTTGATGAAGGCTTGAGCAGTTATAGGGGCCAGAGACACTGAGCTGCTCAGAGGCAGGAGGAGAGGGACTCCTTGGGGTTCAGTCTGGGGACGAGGAAGATTGCCTAGCTCATATCTAACTGTGACTTGGTTCCTTACAGGAACCTCAGAGGCTCAGCCAGGGGGCGGCCCCTCCCCACTTCTGCTGCTTTGCAGGAGAAGCAGTCAGAGTTTGGGTGTTGTTAGACAGTGTCAGGGAAAACGAGAGGCTCAGACAGTACGAAGGAGATGGGAAGACTTCAGGCAAAGTCTCCATCTGTAGAGGTGCATTACAATCCAGGAAGTGGATCTCCTTACGCGGGGTTGCCACGCCCCTCGCAGTGGAGCAACAGCTTCTGGCCCTCGCGGGGATGCGGAGGGTCTGGCCTAATCTTCGCTGTTGGTGTGTCTGTGGAGAAGGAAATGGGGTCAACGTGAAACTCAAGGTCACCTCGATCTCAGAATCATCCAGGTATGCATTTCAGCCGCCACCCCTAAAGGCCTAGGAGCCCAAGAGGCTGTGAACAAAGACCACCCCCCAACCTCTGTGAGCAAAGACCACTGTTGCTGTTGGATGTGTGAGGGAGTCACATGGCAACCTTGCAGAGGTAGGATTATGGAAGGTCTGTCCTTGCTGGGGACCCAAGGGGTGTCTTAACAGAGAGCTGAGAAGAGAGATCACTGGATCATCTGTGCCTAGCACATAAATGGAACTTAATACATATTTCTGAGGGAACAAATAAACTTGAATTTGATCACTGATTGAGTTCACAACCTCTCCATCCTCTCTGCAAGGGAGCTTAAATGGGAGGCAATGCTTTAATGCAGAACATCATTTTTAGTAGCTGGTCCAAAAATGAAGTGAGAGCTTTGAAACAGCAAGAGATGGAGGTCATATTTTGGCTGCAAAAAGGCCCTGACACAATATAGATGGGTTCTGGGAAGGAATGATGGCATCTGCCACCGATGCTGAAGGGCTGCTTAGGAGGCTGGGTCCAGATGGCCGCACAGAACAATACAACCAGATGCCGGTTTAGAACAACAGATAAAGAGGCCGAGCTTCCCCTAAGGAAAGAGCCAACCTGAACATCCGGTTAATGAACATGTTTCAGTCCAATCAAACGGGACGAAGAGAATCAGGCCAGGTGAGAGAACGGGTGTTCCAAGGCCTCACAGCCAGAGAAGCCTCTAGTGCAGCACCTGTAGTATAGCATTTGTTGACTGACTGCTGATCACAGTTGGGCCAAAATGATCCCTGGAGAGTAACTGCCAGATGGTCCAGTACCTAATGAAGGAGTCTTTGGGGCTCAGACAGGGGAGGGCCTTCTTTAGCCCTGGCCAGGGACCAGGCCCTGGACAAGGAGACCAAGGCCAGGGGCTTTACATTCAGAACTAGTTATCAGAGAAACACCTTATAGCAATACAGAACTTTGAAGTTTACAAAGTTCTTTCATTATATAGTGTTTCTTTTACCCTCATGAAAATTCACTGAAGTAAGAAGGGACCGCTACGAGATTGAATGCTTGGGTGAAAGTGACAAAGCTAGTAAGCAGTGGCTCACTGTGGCTAGAATCCAGGTTGTCTGTTTCCAGATTGAGAGTCTGCTAAACGGACAGTGACACCACCCCAAACCTACCTCATGGTCAAGTTTCAGCAATGGGTCTAGCAATTGATTTAAAGAGCATTGAAGTCAGGCCTGGATTTTCCATAAGGAAGAGATGAAAGGTTTGAGTCATTTTAGAAAAACACCCAGCCTTTAGATAAGTTAGGACAAGAAGTACATTCTTTTATAACTCATTATCTTCTCCCTTTCTACTTTATTTTTTTCCCCTTGACTTTTTTTTTTTTTTTTTTTTGCGGTACGCGGGCCTCTCACTGTTGTGGCCTCTCCCGTTGCAGAGCACAGGCTCCAGACGCGCAGGCTCAGCGGCCATGGCTCATGGGCCCAGCCGCTCCGCGGCATGTGGGATCTTCCCGGACTGGGGCACGAACCCATGTCCCCTGCATCGGCAGGCGGACTCTCAACCACTGCGCCACCAGGGAAGACCTCCCCTTGACTCTTCTACTCAGAAAAGTTCTTTTTGAAAATTTGTCAATTTCCTCAGGTGAGTGGGTCGTTTCCCACCCATATTCAAGGCAGATTCCATAGAGGGATGAGGATCCTTGGAAAGGTTGGGAGTAGTGATTTTGACAGTGGCCATTTCAGGTCAGAATCCCAAGAAAAATCATAGACCTGGGGCACACTAGTGGGGGGTACTGTAGGGAGAAATCTGGGAATAATGATGCCAGACAGAGAGAGCATGTTTTCCTGCCACCTCTTTTCTTGAACTCATAGTATGTTAGACCAAGAAGAAGTCTTTGTGATTCCATGTCCATCTTCTCATTTAGCAAATAAAGAATCAAGCTCAGTGGGGTAATTTCCTTAACATCACTCAGCTAGTAAGCGGTGAAGGGCAGACTAGAATCTGTCTTCTAATTCTCGATTTGCTACAGTTACTGCTACAATTTACAATCTAGGTGCATAACACTGGCCTAGCCCAGGAGATGGTAAATTTACCTATCGGGCCAAATCCTGCCAGCCACATTCTGTAAATAAAGTCTTATTGGAACACAGCTACATTCATTTGTTTACATGTGATCTATGGCTACATTCCTGCAGCAACTGCAGAGTTAAGTAGTTGAGACAGAGACCACATGGCCCTCAAAACCTAAAATGTTGACTATTGGGCCATTCATAGAAAAAGTTTGCTGACCCTTGGCCTCACCCCGGTAATTCTTGTCTTATTTTTTTTAACCTATTTACTTATCTGTGCCTGGTCCTTCATATACAGTAACCCGCACGTTTCTCTTCCCCACTCCCCATCTCACACCAGATCCTCTTCACTCACAAGCCCATGACATACATAAAACTTCAATGCGTTGAGCGGTGGATCTGTCAGCTCCCTTGAGAGATTCGTGGTTCACAGAGCATACAATGTCTGCCCCATCGTCCTCCCGGGTGACCTGGAAGGTGACTGAGCTGCTCACGGTGAAGGTTTTGCCATTGGGATCTTCCTGTATTCGGGTTGGTTCCCCTAGAGAGCAGAAACAGACATACACTCGCACACACACATAGACACAGAGTGAGCCCTAACATGCAGAGATTGTGTGGGCCCCACTGTAGACATACAGATGGTGCGTCTCAACTTAGGCAGACTTAGGAAGTTGTGAAATGGATATGTACACACAAGGAGGATGGAGTCCCCGACGGGCGCGCGCACACACACACACACACACACACACACACGACTGTACACAGAATATCTGTCATCCCCCTTTCTTCTTCTACACCATGCCTTATGTGCACATACACAGGCATATAGACATGTGCCCCTCACTCCCTCTCTTCTCCCCGCTGTCCCAGCACCACTTCCTTCTGTCACCCCCAAAGCAGGAGGAACTTACCATGAAGCTCTTGGTCACCCTTCCTCCAGGTGAGCTGGGCTGCAGGTTTGCTCCCAGAAGACTGACAGTTTAGGGTAGTTGTATCCTTTTCCCGTAACGATGACTTGTAGCCAGTGATTATGGGCTTCTGTGGGATTCCTGCCATGGATAGGGGATGGCCAGGATAGGAAAGAGAAGCACCCTGAGGTCACACCTCATCTCTCCCTGCCGAGGTAGACTCTCTGAGGGTTAGGATATCTGAGTTCTAGTTTGGTTTATGCTGGGTAGAAGGCTAGAGAAATTATCTTTCTCTTTGATAAGAGAAAGACCACCCCAGGGGGAGGAGATATGGTGGTGGGAGATTTACCATACCTGAGATGATACATGACCCAACAACCCAAAAGCACAGCTGGGTGGCCACAGATATATGTGAGGCTCAGGGGAGCAAAGAAGGAAATTAAAATGTAGGATCAAGATGAGAGCATGCAAACCACTGGGGTACCCATCTTGGAAATTATAATCATACACTGCACATACTTCTCATGTTTCCCTTACACAGTCTTGGGAGGTAAGTGGAACAGACACCATCATCCTTTTGTTACAGGTTAGGAAAGTCAGGCTCAAGGAGAGTAAGAGATTTGTCCCAGAGCAAACAGTAAGTAAAGGAGAAAAGATTAGACCCCAGCACTCTTTGCATTTCATTCCATTGCAACGGAAACACAGGCTGAACTTTCCCAAAATGCTTGGAGACTTGCTTGGCTCTAGGCTGCTTCAGGGGCCCACGCAGGGAGATTTGTTTGCAAGGAATCACGCTGTGGAGACACTGGGGTTTGGGAGCCTCACCGAGCACGGTGACGAGGGACTTGGCAGTTCTCACGGGCATAGTGAAGATGGAGCAAGTGTATTCACCCTCGTCGGCCAGGGCCACGTTGCTGATGCTGATGCTGAGCTCATGGGGCGTCGATCTAACCAGCTGAATCCGATTATCTCGAAGGGCTGGGGGAAATTGGGAGAATTGGAAGCAAGGCTTTAACTGGTGACTTTCATCTTTATCTTCCAATCCCGGGCCAGCTTTTTTTTCGAGAGGGTCTAGTGTGGTTTTGGGGCAGGGGGGAAAAAAAAAAAAAACTGCTCCTGAGTTTGATTAGTCTTTAGTTTATTCAGTTACTTTCCTGGGCCACTGGGCTCAGTAGCCTCTGAGATACTCAGAAAAGTAGGTTGGATTTGTGGGTGACATTGGGGCAACACTGACATTAGCTGTCTCTTAGGGCTCCTTTGGGGTGAGTCACTCCAGGACCCTATAAACCATGCATGGCCTAGGTCAGAGCCGTAATTATGAAGTTTCCCTGGAACCAGCTGAGGAGCCCATGGCCTGTTGCTTCCCCAAATAGCATCCCTTCACGTTTCTCAGCCTCTGGACTACAGGGACATTTCCTCTCAGCTCTGCAGCCCCCTTCCCTAGCCCACGTTTCCTATGGAGGCAGATAACTCGTGGGACACTACCTCTCTTCTCCCCAAAGTAGAGAGTCTGCTGGGCAGGGTTAGACCATTGCAGGGATGAATCCTCATGATCTTTGACTTGGCACTTGAGCACCACGGTGCCACCAGCCACCACTGTCTCATCAGATGTCCAGGGCTGACTGTCTGCAGGAGTAGAATTGGGTTAGTTTCCTAAGGCAGCACTAGCCCCTCCACCCATTTCTGGGCCACAGTCCACCTCATCTAATTCAGACCATCCAAGGCCCATGTCTCTGTATTCTCTTAACGCATCATGGGGGAAGGAACAGAGGTGGGGTGAGGCAGGGGAAGACAGACCTTACTTCCTCTTGCTTTGAATGCACAGAAAAAGAGTCACTTGTTGACTATTTGCTGAGTGAACTGACAGGGCCACAAACATTTAGAGGGATAAAGGCACCCCAAATCTACACATACCACTCCCCATGTATCTTTTCTGATAAGAGTTCTACCATTCACCTTTGAAAACACACATACGAGTCTGTCATTCTGTTTTACCTTCTTGCCACCACCTGCATATAAGGGCAAGAACAGAAGAGGTTGTAATAATGCCCAAACTAAAAGCGAAGAAAAGGCCAACCCCCAAGAATGTGGGTTGCACATTCGTTTACACAAGAGGTAGCTGATAAAACTGCAAAATAAACAAAAAAGACTTTTAAAAAAACCTAAAACGTTTTGACACAGACTTTTCAATTCCTCCAACAATAACTTGCCTTCAATCATCAGCTCCCTTAACATATTCCTTTCAGTATCAGTACTACCCGCCTCCCAAATCAACACACAAACCCAAATCACTATCCTGACGTTACTTTAAAGAATAATGGATTAAAGTTTTCCCTTCGATGTGATAGAAATATGGTTTCTAATCCCTCTCTACTTAGTCAAGTTAAACAAAAGAAGGACTAGTAAGATAGCGTGAGGATGACTCATTTGAATCCCAAACGTGCCTTCTAATCAGGCCTAGCTGTGAGCCCCTCAGTCTGTGTGACACTTGCTTCCTCCACCCAATGTTGTCCCATGTTCCCCAAAGCATGGATTCTGATTCCTAATATTGATTCCCTCATCTTCAGGTCTGACTTCCTGTGACCCGATGGCACTGACCCCTGCAGAGCTAAAATAACACATTCTAGCTCTGATTCCTGAAACATCCACACAATTTCTTCTACGGTACTAAATTACTTAACCAGCATTGTCGCCTCTGAATCAGAAACCAAGAAACGTACTTCCGACACTCCCTGATGGAGCAATTTAAAACAATCCCCATGCTCCCTATGGAACCAACCTTACCCCTGCCCTCTCTGCTTATTCCTGTCTTTCCTGGTCACCAGAGCTCCATTTCCAAGGAATATTCAATGAGCGTTGCTAGCAGAGAAGGGGCCCTGAAGAGTGAAGGTGGCACCTGCCAGAGCTGACACCAAACACCAATGCTTCTGAGTGGCTGTCTCCAAATTGGAGCCCAAAGCCTTGCTGCTAGTTTTAGTGTTTAGAATCCTAAAAATTAGAACTGACAGGGACCTTAGGGATCATGGAATCCAATTCCCTCATTTTACACATGTAGACAATGAGGCAATGGAGGTGAAGTGATTGCTTAAGATCATTCTACCCATCAGTGACCCTAGTTAGGACTAGAATCCTGACTCTCATGGCAGTGCTCTTTTCACTGGAATGCGCCTCAGGTAATCATCTAACTGGAGAATCAAAAGCACGACTTCAATGTTAGCAAGCCAGAGACCGAGCCGGCCGAATACAGGTGGAAGTGATATCTTCCTTAAATATCTCAACGAAAGGTTTGGGAAACCTATCATTTACTGCTAGCCATATGCCGATTTTTGACTGGTAATCCCATTTTCCCTGGTTCCTTTTGAAGAATTCTATCTTGATTGTGTCTTTCCAGAACCTCTTTATTCTGAGTAATACACTCCTCCTGGCATCATTTTATTTTTGGAAAAAGGTGTAAGGGATACAGAGGTCCCTGTACCGGAGTGAGGGAAGGAGGAGTAGGTGCCAAAGGAGTTGGTGGTGTAGAACTAAGTACTAAAATGTCAAATGGAGATGGGGAAGAGTTGTGTGGTAATGAGTGGAGTTGAGAACACAGGGTGGAAGCAACATGAGTGGGGGATGATGTGAGGATGGCGGAGGGAACTGCGGGACATTGAGATGAGGGGGCCTGGATTCTCACCTTGACTGGCCAGCATGTCAGGGCTGCTCCAGACTGTGGAGCTCATGGCCTCTTCGAGTGGAGCCAGAGTCCCCAGCTCCAAATTCTGCTCTTGCCAGTAGCCTGGGGAGAGAGTCTCCATGAAGGATGAGCCCTACATGTAAGCTGCTACCGTTTGGGATCTGTACTTTCATTGTTGAGGATGGGGGAGAGGACTGGCCCCTGTGAAAAGCAGGTTCACCAGGGTACCTAAGAGAAGGTGGCTTTCTCACAAAAGGGGGAGATTAACTCAAGTCCTGAAAAAGGAAGTGAAGTCTTCCTCCGAAGGGGTGAATTAAAGGAGGATGCTAAGCTTTGGCAGTCAATCACATAATGTTAGAGCCAACAGAGATCTTAGAGGTCATCTGGTCCAGTTCTCCCAGTTCACAGGTGAGGACACTGATGCCCACTAGGGTTAAAAGTGACTTGGCGAAGGTCATACAGAAACAGGAAAGATAACCAAAGACTTTTCATTCCTGATCCGGGATTCTTTCTGCTACACCAAATTATCTACTAAAATAATGACAGGTTTAATAATTAAAAGGTACGTTCCCATTTAATCCTTTTAATAAACCAGTTAAATAAGTACGTTGGTATTATCACTTCTACCTTGAAGAGAGGAAACAATGAAGTGACTTGCCCAAGGTCCTACAAACAGAAGAAGAAAGACTAGAAATTAAATGCCTGATTCCAAATCCAAAGCTCTGTTTCATGGTGACACCCTTAGCACTGAAGACAGAGACCACAGCTGGGGTTGAAAGTTACCCCACGCCTTCCAAGATTGTTACCTTCTATCCGGTGCTACGACTCTCAAGCTTTCCTCCTCCACTCTCAGTCCCACTCACCATTTTATATCACTGACTCTGCTCCCTCATCTGGCACAACACACGCCCAAGACTTGAGTCACCGGCTCTCTTCCTAGTAGGTAGCCCCTAAACCCTCTTGTGAAGTACTGTATAGTTTCCATGGTCTATTTTCCCCAACTCAACCTGAGAGACGGAGGGACAAAGAAACCGGCCCTGAGAATCTTTACAGGATCTCCCATTGCAAAGCCAGTAGCCAATCACACGCGCAAAATTCAGTAACGTCATCGGCTGCTGAGCAGAGTCCGGAACTGCTCCTTGTCCCGGGCCTGGAGTCAGGCAGAACTTCGCCAATTGTCCCAGCGCGCCAGCTCCAGAGGCAGCGGGGGAGGGGAGTGGGAGAGAACAGGACGAGAAGGGGGCGATGGGACCGAGGAGGATGGGTAGGGGAGGTGGGGAGGGTACGGGGTGGCAGGGGTGTGAGACTAAAAAGATAAGTGGCACGTGGTCTTAGGGTCCACGAGAAGAAAGGGGACGAGGAAGAGAGTTGCAGAATCAAAGGGAAAGAAGGGTGAGGGAGAGGAGAGAGTGCGGGAGGGAGGGAAGGGAGTACCGGGGAAGGGAGAGGGATGGGGGAAGGGAGAGGGTGTTAGAAAGAGTCCTAGCCTCGGGACAGGGCTCTAAGATAGCTTCAGAGGTTCACTGGCCTTCAAGGAGACGCCTCCCCTCTCCACTGTTCCTCAGACATGCTCCAGGAGGTTTGAGAAATGACTCTGTTCCCGAACAGGAGAAGCGCTAATGCCCAAATGGGGAGGGGGAGTAAAGCAGTGGAAAAAAAAAGAGTATCTGTAACAGGTAGAAGTAGGCAAGAAAGCGAACAAGGAAAGTGTTGGTGAAGAGAGGCAAGAGGATGGGAGAAGGAAAGGCGGCCAGGAAGAGGACAAGGGCGCTCAGATCCAACAGAGAGTCCCCCTGGGTGCCCTCGCCCTGCTGCCTTCTGTGGACATCAAGAATGGAGGCAACCGGAAGATGGTGAGTGTTTCACGGTATTTTGCAGGTCGTCTGTTTGTGGGCGCTTCCACACACAGTGGGAAGCCAAACTGGTTGTGCTGAAGCTTGGAATGGTGGAGGGACAGGGAGAAGCCAGAGAGGGGTCAGTGCCCCACACCACAGTATTGGTACCTAGCGCGCAAAGTAAGCACTAAATAGACCTTTGCTCAAACGGATAAAATAGCCATCTCCTACGCTGGCATAGGGCTTTCAGTTTGCAGAGTGGATTTTCAATCATGAATTCATTTCATGTCAAAACAACCTTGAGGGAGAGGCAGCCAGATAGAATCACTTTTTAGAGATGAGGTTTAGAGAGGTTCAGTGACTTACCTAAAGGCACACAAGTAACACCTTCTCAAGGATCCTCTTTCTCCTGCTGGTGGTGCACTCAAAGCTTTTTCAACAGCTTCTGTTTCTTGTAGCATTTCAGTCCATTGTACTGCAATTTACTTGTTTAGTTATCAGCCTCCTCATCTAAACTCAGAGTTGCTGAAGAGAAGGAGCCTTCCCTTCTTCATCTTTGTATTTTCAGCACTTAGCCCAGAGTGGGCTCTCAGTGCATTTAATTGGCTCTGGTAAAATTCATTCAGTCACGACTGCCGCTCTGCTGTGTCCATTCTTATTCAGGCAGAGCATGTCTTCTGTCCAGATAGCATAGGTTTAGTCTTCATTCTCTTGCTCCTTATTTCATTTGTGCTGTTTTCTGCCTTCTTCTCAGTTGCTTTTCTCCTTGCTTATATTCCTTTCATCCCTCCCCTCCTCCTGCATTTTGCTGGCTTTTTTTTTTTTTTTCTGAATAGGATGAATAAGTGAAATGATGATGTCGGTCATTCAAACTAAACTGAATTGTTTAGATGAGGGGTCTGATAACTAAACAAATAATCTCCAATAAATGGCATATTGGGGATATGCTTGAGATACAGTATTGTCTCTGTAGGTTTACAAGGAACTCACTCCGGTTTGCTGTGTTTTAAGAAACTGATTAAGAAGTAGCTGTTTTTTTTTTTCCTCCTGGGGGTGATACTTTACCTTGTAATTCTCCAAAGTACTTATGATCTCATGTCTCCTCTTGAGAACTGTCTGTTAATATGCCTGAAAGTTATCTTGCTGGTTTTATAAAATTGTATACCTGTAATGATAAATTCCGAAGAGCCACTCCCCTGGGTGCAGATGAGCGATTATAATGTTATTCACAGAAACATGGATAAATGGCAGAAATTATAACCTGGAACGGAATGTGAAAGCCTTGTTCTTTGGATTTAGAGCTTGCCAATTGTTTGTGACATCAGCATAAATTCCCTCAATGGATTCAGACTCGAAAGGGAAACTTAGGAGCGCTCTGAAAAGGTGGCATGCACTTTGAAGTGGAAATAATGACAGTTCTGCTCAGGCAGGGTCATTGGAAGGAAATGCAGACTTTGAGTCCACAAGACCGTTAGTAAGGGGAGGCCCAGGTTAGTCACATTGAAAAACAGATAAAGAGAGAGAGCTCCAGTCATATGGGTCATATTGTTTCCCTGCTTAGAAACCCTCACTGACTTCCCATTGTCTGCAGATGATATCCAGATTTATTAGCCTGGCTAATAACATCCTGCATGGTCTGATGCCAATATGTCTTTCAGCTTTGTCTTTTCTTTACTTCACTCACCCCATATCCCAGACATATGACGCTATTTGGAATTCTTTCTATAAACCCTTTCCCTTCCTGCATACATTCCCTTTCCCACAGTCATTCTGTTGATAATGCTTTTCACCCATCTTCACACATCTAAGCCCTAAAAAGCCTATTTTCTGTGGCACTTCCTTCAAGAAGGCTCCCCTGATTCCCTGATTGCCTCAGATGGAAATACTTTCTGATTTTTTTTGAGTCACAACACTTTATCTACTTTTCTTAAATTATGCATCACTCTTTACTTTTTGTACTGCAAGTTTCGCTTTCTTCCTAAATTTTAACGATTCTGCAGGTAGGGTTGGTATCTGATTCGTCTCTGTATCTGGTACTGGCCCCAATACAGCACACTGCACTTAGAAGGTGCTTAATGAGTATTTATTTAATAAATGAATCAAAGATGCTTAACATCTTCAACTGTGAGAACTAGGTTCAAAATCTGCCAGTGAAGAGGAAATAGCAAACCAAAAAGGCTAGGAAGAAATGGGCCAAGGAAGAGGGTAGATCATCTAGGAGCTGAAGCTCTGTAAGTTTACAAGATGGGTGGAAATCTCTATTTATTGATTACCTTCTGTGTGTCATGATCCAAGCAAGGTGCTCTATATTCATTATTCCAGAGTAACCCTTTAATAGGTATTATGACGCACATGCTAAGGATGTGTTAACTAAGACTCAGAGACTAACTAAGACTCAGAAAAGTTAAGTAACTTGTCCATATGATGCATCCAATAAGTGTTGGGATAAACTTGGATCTCTCGGACCACAAAGCCCAGACTTTCTGCATATCTTCAGTACACTGCCTCCCTTTGCAGGAACATGTGCTTCGTGTGTGTGTGTGTGTGTGTGTGTGTGTGTGGTGGGGGAGGGCAGAGGTTATAGGTGGAAAGATTCCTTCTTGCATTGCTGGCCTGGGGGTGCTCACCTAAACAAAATTCACAACGCTAGCCTGCAATATGGTAAAAATAACAGTGCAGCGAGTTGGAAATGGGTGCTTGTGGTGGTGGTGTGATTTGTATCCACTGAATTGCATTTTTAATTGGATTTCCTGGTGTGTCTTCATCTTTATCTTTGGGGGCTCACCCCAAAGGCCTTATAGTTTGGGATGATTCTTCAGTTAACCAAGCAATAGACGTGTCTGGTTAAAACTAACAGAATGCCCTCACGTTTTCCTAGCACTCTAGCACCTAGGCTACGAACTAAGATTGTCTTCTTATTTGCTCTCAGTTGTCTGGAGGGTTTCTTAATTCTTGGTCTATTTACTCATGGGTTCCAGTAGCTTTAAGACTCCCAGCATTTTAAAGGACAAAGTAGCCCTTCCACCCACTGATTTCCTTCTGATTAATTGTTCATATTAAGAGTAGCAGAGGTGGGAACCAGGGACTTACTAATGTGCCTTTTAAAGCATACATTGGCACCTCTGATTTCATTTTTCATCCATAGTACAGGACCTCACACATAGTAAGTGCTCAATATTTATTGGATAAATGAGTAACTCAAATGAATAAAAATGTATTGTGTTTCCAATTTAAGTGATGCTAGTAAGGAAGTTTATATGTCAGTATAACCCCTTATTGTTTGGTTTATGTATCTTCCCTGCCCTGTCTGTTTCGGGAATCTACATTGCATGGGCCTTCGGGCCATGTACAGGGTCATAGGTGCACATTTGGGATGGTGGGACAAGGGGACAGAGCTCCCCTGCATAACTGCTGCTGGCCTTGCCAGGGCTTGGGTCCAGAACTCCACTTCCCAGATTATAGAAAACACCAACTCCCCGAGTAGGAGTTGATGGTGATGGTGATGATGATGATGATGATGATGGTGATGATGATGATTCAGCATTTCTCTAACTCCAGAGTTAAAAATACTCTTCATCCCAGCCTACTTGTTATTCCTCACGACTACCATGACAGGTGGGTGGAGGAGTGTTATCTCCAAGGGAAAAACACATTGGGGACTGTGGCCCAGAGTGCTGAAGGGACCCACTTTTAGAATGGTTTACCCACCCCCATCACTGGGCTCCCTGACCAGGTGATCTCACTCTGATTCTTCCCTAACACTAGCTATGCAGTGAATTCTTATGTGTATTTCGATCACACACTGAAGAGAATGGCCATGAAATCAGAATTAGAACTCAGCGCCTTAGTCTTTTCTTTACACGCAGAGCCACATTTGTCTTTAGCAGGGAACGTCTGCTTCCGCATTTGGAGGAACGTGGACCAGTCTCATCTGAGGCCTGATTTAATAGATAATTCCAAGGTTTGGGAGGGGAGTTACTTTGACCTGAGTAACTTTAGAGCACAACATCCTGATCACAAAGGACTCTCTTTAAACTCAATGTTCTACATTTGCTCTTAGGTTGCCAGGAATTATGCTACTTCTGCGGAAGTTACTGTGTAGTTTCCTAGTCTAAGACACTGAGGGCAGGAGTGTCAAAATATTCTCTCACTTCCTGCTCTACGTTCCTTTCTAACTTTGTCCTCCCCAAGCTCCCGATTCGCTTCCATTCCCAATGTTATAGTGCGGTCAGACGAAAGAAAGCTGGGGCCATAGAGGTAAGAGTTATTCGGTCATGGGGGCTTGTCTGTCTTTTCAGGTGTACTTCCTTCCTTTCCTGTTGCTCTTCAGGGCAGGCCCCTGTCCCCTCACAGGCAGTAGGATCCCCTAAAGGATCTCCTTGCTCAGCTCAGATATGCTCCGGCTCACATCCACTTCAGAGCCTCACAGCTCAGTCACGCTTCAGCTGCCGGCCTCCCTGATCTAGGCCTTCTCTCCAGCTCGCTGGCGCCTCCACCCTTTCTGGCTTGAGCTGCTGAGGCCTTGCTCCTTTGTGTTCCCTCCCTCCATTATTTCTGTTGCTGTCTGGTTTTCCCTCCTGGAGTCTTGTTTATCTACTTTCTCTCTGGCTCCCAACAGCCTCTTGGGCCCGAAGTCACTACTCTCTGGGTGTAGCTTTACTCTCCCAGGAGGCGTACACGATATAAGTGAAACTGGAAGGTGAATAGGGTGGGGAAGGGAACCTTCCCTGTAAGAAGTTCCTACTATACTGATTAGCCTCATAGCTTGGTAAAGTGTGGCCAAGAGGTACAGATTTATAGAACCAGGGATCCTATTCTGTTAGATGATCCAAGAGATTTAGGTTTGGAAAGGACGGATCTGGGCTCAAACAGGTTTATTACTGCATGAAGGCAGATACCTTTTGGTTCCATCCTAAGCAGTTGTTGAAAATGAAAGGCTTTTGTTTCCTGGGTTTGGAATGGTGTGGGGCTTAGCTTTTCTAGGCTGAATGAAGAGGAGGGAATCTTTAGGCTACTTGGCTAGTTTGGCTAGCTTGCCTGTGGTGGGCGTGAGGGTGGGGCTAAAACAAAAAGCACATCTTGATGTTAACCCTCTTTTCACTGAAAAAAAAAAACAAACAGTTATTCCAAATGTTTTCCTATATCCAAATGTTAAAAAAGTATACAAGTTTAAGATGCCGTGAGTAACTATGTTTGCTAAAACGCTGCAGTCCATTTGCATGTTCTAGTCATTTTCTACTGACCCCTAATGGCCAGAGGTGGTTATTCCTCAGATCTTTCTGAGTCTTCTAGACAGAGGATGGAACTGGATGTCCTTTCTGACTCCCTATTACCAAAGTTCAGTAATTCCTTGCCTTCTCTTTCTGCACCTCATTCTTCCTAAAATATTTTCCCGTCTAGGATTCTTAGAAGCATAGACTTTTAGAGTTGACAAGAATCTTAAGTAGCATCTAGCGCAAACTTCCCATTTAAAAGATGAAGAACCAAGGCTCAGAGAGGCTTAGAAACTTAAGCATGGTCACACAGGCAGCTAGTGGGAGCTGTGGTTACAACCCCAGTCTTCTGTTCTCGTTGCCATTTGATAGCAGTCCTGTGAACTAGCTAATTTGGAAGTTAAGTTGCCATTTAGTGTTACTTTACTTCCAGTGACGTCCACTCTTCCTGCTTCCCATCTCCCTGTGCGTTGTAGTGTGGAACCCCAGGACCCTAGATCTCAAGGCAAGTAACTCTACTAAATGCCGGGCAGGTTACAGAAGTTGGGGTGAGATGAGGAAGGAGTCCCTGAAGGTGCGAAGAATGGCATCGTCAAATGTCAGGGTCTTCATGGCAGATTCCGGTTCTCACCAAAGAGGAGGCCATGGGGCAGAAGCTACTTCCATGCCCTTTAGGAGTTAAAAGGGTGATGAGAAGGACAGGCCGTGTGTACGTGTGCGTGCTAGCATCTGTGTGGTGGAGAGCTGGAGGATGCTACCCTGATTGTGATGTGGGAGACAGAGACTCGAAGAGAGAAGAACGCAGAGGAGCTTTTCTTATTCTTGAGCTAGTGAGAGAAGAAATCTGGAGGCAGAAGTGGGCTTGCAGTAGGCTGGGGGGGGGCTCTCGGAGACTTAGTTAAGATTCTGAGGAGCAGAGACTGGGAAGTGGGTGGCAGAGAAGGAGGTGGGGACAGCTGTTGCTTTGATTTGCTATTGAGTCAGTGTTCTCGGTGCATTAGCACTGGGAGGGAGCCCTGGGCTGGCCCCCAACAAAAACAAGCCCCTCTGGAGCCAATACTGTGTTGTAGTAAGAACTGCAGTTGGGAGACAGAAAGGAAGGGGATCTAATCCCCAAAGAGCCCCTTCCTCGCCTTAGCACCTACCTTCTAGGACTGGGCTCTGTGCTCCAGACAAGTGTCTAGTGCTCTGTACTAAGAGGCTGGGGGGAGGTGATGAGACACAGCAGAACGGATCGGCTCAGTAAGGGCTGCTAGGAGCATGGGTTCTGTGCAGGGCTTTGACTTTCATCAGTTATTTCTCAAGCAAGTCCCTAAGGTAGGGCATGAAATCACTCCAGTTGAAGACAGCCTTGAGCCATTTTAGAAGTGTCCTTTTACCCCTATCTCCTCATTCCCTTCCCACCATGCTCACATACTCAGAAATCCCAACAGGTATGACCTGGAGTCTGTATTCTAATGCAGTAGAGAGTCAGGAGTCTAGACTTTGAACTCTCAGATGTCCCTTGAACCAAGTGCAGGCACTTTTATACCCTTTCCCTAAATGTATCTAGCTGCTTTCACACGTATGTAATAGAACTGGGGAAAAAAATCACCCCATCTTAGGAAAGTACTTAGGAAAGGATACATAACAGAGTCAGCGTGGAGTAAATGAAAGCATAATTCAGTTTAACTTGTTGGAAAATATGTTTAGCGATGAGAAAATACGGACTGGGAATGGGAGGGAAAGCCCAGGGACCCTGGGGAGAAGTAAAGAGCAGATTCCCTGAGGAATCTCCAACCAGGTGCCAAAGCCTTGCTCCTAACCCTCCAGAGCCTCCATACCTGTTCGAGTGCATGGATGCATTCCCTTCTCAACAAGCTCTATCTTATTCTTTGCTCTTTAATGTGGCACTTTAGATATTTCAGGCTGATGGCTTGGTGTGGCGGGATAACAATGCTGTGAAAAAGTTTAATTTGTTAGAAGTCAGGCAAGAAAGCGTTCATCTCGGCCGGCTCTCATTTTACGGACTTGTTTCTCTTCACTGGGTCATCAGAATCAGGGTGTGGATGACAGGTTCGGGGCAGTGATCAGGAAGACCACATGGCGAAAAAGGTGGTCTGCTCTACACACCCACACTACTCTGGGCTCCCCTCTTCTGCCAGTCCTAGCTGAGATGTAGTCTCTGCCCTTCACTTTTCTCACCTAAAAATGTATTTTTCGGCAGGTTGTTGTTCAGTTAGCCTTACTTTGGGCCTTCCTGGGAATTTAACCCTTCTGTGAGATAGACACATTCTTCCAAGTCTGCAGACCTCACAGTTCCCGATATGGCAAATAATTCCGTTCTGACCCAAAGAGCTCCTCTCCTTAAATCTTCTTGTTCCCCAAGATGCACATATATTCCAACCTGGTGACTCTCTTTTTCTCCTTCAGGATGTGTCCCTCACTACACACATGACAACTACAATTTTCACTATTTGTATCCCTGTTTTCATTATTTTTTGGTCATAAACATAGCATTTTCTTATGACCCAGATCCAGAGCCCTTTTCACAAGCCCGTTATTAATCAAAATCCCTAATGTCCAGCAAACCATATGGTTTAAACTCAGAGATCCTCCCCAAAGCAGAATTCAGGCTCTCTCTCCTGCTCAAACTCCCCAGGAGAGGGCCAGAATCCTCTTCTCCCCAGGGCTGAGGCTCAGTCCATCTGTCACTGACACTGGACTCCGGGGCTTGGAAACCAGAAGAGAGTTGGCAGGAAGCAGCAGTTGAGGATAAATGAGAATGTGTGAGGCCCATGGGTTTAGTGATGGTGGTTTTTATATTTGTTTGAGATTACAGGATGGAGATTAGAGGAGGGAATATATAATATGTGTTTGGAAATATCTCATCCTTAAGAACTAGAGTAAAAACTAGTAGGGCTTCCCTGGTGGCGCAGTGGTTGAGAGTCCGCCTGCCGATGCAGGGGACGCGGGTTCGTGCCCCAGTCCGGGAAGATCCCACGTGCCGCGGAGCAGCTGGGCCCCGTGAGCCATGGCCGCTGAGCCTGCGCGTCCGGAGCCTGTGCTCCGCAACGGGAGAGGCCACAACAGTGAGAGGCCCGCGTAACCGCAAAAACAAAACAAACAAACAAAAAGAACTAGTAAGAACAAGTGAGTATAACTGTCTCACTGTTAAGTTTACGTTTGCTGAGGGACAAATGATTAGGAGCAGATGGTAAAACGGGCCCCTCATTTTATGATAATGAGAGAACTTGACTCTAGGCTCTTCAAAGACTGACCTAGGCTAGGCTAAGTCATAAGTTACTTGTCATCGATGTATTTATTAGAGGTTTGCTGGGTTTCCAAGGAGTATCGGGTATTTAAGTCAGAGACTCAATAAACCAGTTCACCTTCTGGAGCTTTTTACTCTGTCTGAGGCTTTGGCTGGAATTCCAGAATCCAAATTGGAAGCAAAGAGCCAGGTCCCAGAAGAAAAATGAACACAAGAAACAAGGATCTGCATCTTCCCAATGAAATCTGCTATTGGAAGTATAGTTCTCCATTCTATTTTGCTAACACCTGGGACTATATGAAGGAAATGGAGAACTAAGTAGTGGCTAGCTTAGAGATAAATGGCTGAGATGTCAGCCTTCATTTCTTTTTCTTTTTTTCCCTAGGGTGAGGTGATGCATCTGACCTTTCTGACCCTGAACCGGAAGTAAATGAGCCAAAGGTGCTTATCATTAGCAATCAATACACAATTAGTGTAGGTCTAGCTGGGGTAAGGAAAAATAAATCCTTAGAGAAAACAACATTTTAGTTCTTTTTATTATTTAGCTTTCTTATTCTCCTGGAGATGTCCAGGAGAAAGATGGAGAGAGATGAGAGGGCTAAAGAATCCCAGACGTAAGAGCTCACATAGAAAAATGATACACATATTGAAAACAATGTTGGAGTCTCTGCATTAGAATCCTTTCAGAAACATGTCTGCTCTTTATGGGAACGGGGTCTCAGGGAGATGAGTAGATGGGAGAAACTCCAGCTGTTACCATAACCCTAATTCTGTCTTCTTGAAGGCTCTCTCATGGAGATAAATCACTTCCATTACCTGTCCTTGAGGAATGAAGTTTCTCCTTGTATCAAAGAAGGAAATGGAAGAGGGGTCCTGGAAATTAATTCTGGAAACCTGTTTCCCCAGCCTCACTCTGGTGTAGGTCATTCATAAGTGTTAACTATTCTATGAACTATTATGCAAAACTGACGTGGGGAAATCAGCATTTAGGGGAAGAGAAGCTTGTGTAGCTTTGATGTGATGGGAGGAACATGTTGGCTGTCTAGTCTCAGACTGGCAGGGGCTGAGCATTCTCATTGGGATCATTGGCAGATACCCCAAAAGAGTTTAAAGATCCAGCTCCTGAGATCTGGCCAAGGACTTGGACTCTGGGATAGGATGGTTATATTTAAGTCCATGTAGTCTGTACTAGATGGTTATAATGATGAGGGACATGAGTCAGGGATTTGATATTTATCTTCTATGCCTCTCATATATCGAATTCCTCTATTATCTATTCTGATAACCTATCCTATATGTTGTCTTTACGTTTACTGCTAAGGCTGAGGGGACAGGAACAATGGGTACCATGACAGGACAATTAGAGTTGGTTGTCAGGCTCAGAGTGGTGTTAAGAGGTACATGCTCATAAACTGAGTAGGACTCATTTTGCATTCCACATTTATAGTGTATATGTGGTTATAGTGTATGAGCAATGCTGTCTCGATCTAAACCACAACTATTTGTAGTTCTGTTTTAAATCTATGAGTCCATATATGGCAAAACATTCAGTTTTTTTGAGGCCATTTGAGGTCACTCTATGTCCTAGTCTCCTGAACACTGCAAACCACACTTCTTTTCAACCTCAGTATTATTTGCTCTTTCTGTCCCCTTCCTACAGGGGATTAGGTGGTTATGAAGACTCTCCAGAGCTGTATCTACAGGTCTTGTTTACCTCTTTCTGGTGGAGCAGGTCAGGGATCATAACCAAGATCATGTGTGTGTTTGTGGTAGGGGGAGGGAAGTTCCAGCCCTGTTCTGAGGGCTGCAGTGTAGAGAGTAAAGAGATTAGGAGCTTGGATGGGAGCAGGACCACGGAGAGCAGCAAGGAGAGCCTGGAGCATCCCTGTCAGGGGCTAGCACCATGGAGAGCTCAAAGCACCTGTGGTTTGTTCCACAAAGAACAGGGCGACCAGGATCATAGGTTAAGGCAGCCAGCTCTCAAGCCAGACATCAGGGCTTCTGCTAGGATCACACCACACACATCACTTGCTCTCAAAGGCCTCCTGAAGTACTCTGTTTGAACCTGCCACACATACAACCAAGAGACTGTGCTAAAAAGTGAGGACCGCCACCAGACTGAGTTTGTCAACATAAGCCTCAGTAATTATGAAAATTACATTAGTATCAGTGGTGGTGGAAGAGGTTTTGACTTGCTACAACCAATTATGCATGAAATTAATAGTATCTTTCAGTGTGGGAAAAAGAGCACCACAAAGCCTGTGTCCCCTCAGAGACACGCTAGGCATGAGGAAACCAAAATGTGTATTACAGTCAGATAGGGTATGAGGTGTATCAGAGTCCGGGTGCTCTAAGGCACCCCAAATTGCTGTGAATCGTCCAGTCTTGATCATACACAGAAAAATGGAATGGATTATGACTCTTAAAAAGGGTATTGTCCTCAGGACTTAGAGGCCTCTGTGTTAGTTGGGAAATTTGGCCACTCTCTTTAGACTTAGGGGAATTTCAGTAAAGGGACAGATAGTTCTCTCTTTCAGTACTTGTTGCTTCCATGAAGAATATGTAGCTTTAATGAGCTTATATTTTGTAAAAAATCTCAGCAGCTTCATGTGTTCAAGACTCTTGACAACTTGACTTCTCAGTGCTAGAATGGATGGATCTCCTTGTTATAACAGGATTGGATTGGGTTTTTACTTAGGTTATAAAACCTCTGAGCATCAGCTGGTTCTGACCCTGTAAAGAATCATCTCTGCTGCTGATCCTAGAGGAAGAAGCAGATCTTTGGCCCCAGAGACTTGTTCTCCTCTATTTTACAATTACGTGGAGTGTTTGTTCTTAATTTGACTGAGTTCTTAGAGACCCTGAATCTTTTTCTGATGGCTTGCTTTTCTGGTGGTTTGTTTCTCTCTATTTCTTATAAGCATTCCCATGAGGATGGCTATTCTCGGAATTTATGGATGGACTTCTAGGACATGACCTTATCCAGGAAACAAACTGTTCCAGTACGTTGACCTATGGCCGATGATTAAACAGGAAATATTAACTTTTAGCATGAAAAATGAAAGGAGAAGATATAATTAACAAAACTATCTAATACCCTGGCTTTTTCATTCAGTAGTCAGTAAGGAGCTGGTCCAGTCCACAGCTTGCTTTCATGGAGAACCTGGAGGCTAGATTACCACCCTTCAGTGAAATTCCATTACTGAGAAATAGATGACAAAAAAGGGATTGTTGGGCTGGTTCTGTTGGAGTAGGAAACAACAAAGAATGTGACTAGCCACAGCCCCAGGGGTTTTATTATTTCTCTGATGAGAACTGTGAGGATCTTTTCCTAGGTTATTTTTTTGTGACCTAAGGACAAGCAGCTTTTGATTCTATTGTATATATTATTTGGACTGCAAGAAAGTAGTAGTAATACCAAGGGGTACCAAAATCAGATCTAAGGATTTTCAGAGCAATGGCACAACTACTTAGTCTCCTGTTTCAAAGTGACCAGAGCACCAAAAAGATGCCATCTGTGGAATTTTATGGCTGCAGAACTATGAGTCATTCTTCAAGTGAATAGTGAATGTCTCCAACAAGGCGCTCTTGAAATTAGATTTGCCCCTCCTTTTCTCCTCAGCTGGAAGAAGAGAGAGAGAGAGAGAGAGAGAGAGAGAGAGAGAGAGAGAGAGAGAAGACACCTAAGGGTAGTGAGCTGTCTCATTTACTGTTAGTCTAGGGCAGAGGATTTCAAACTGTATGTGGCAGAACCTCTGTCTATGCCTTAAGGATTAGGGGGAGTGTAGGGGAAGCCAAGAAGAAGGGTGAGAGGGCTCCAGGTCTTATCTGTTTCAATAAGAGTAATTCTCCTTGGATCTGTTTTATTTATTTGATAAAGGAATTTCACATCTTTAAAGATAAAAGTGAGAAAACCACTGTACTAAAAGAAACTACTAAAACCAACAGTGCTGCCTAGCTCTAGGGAGAGCTTAGGACAGAATCTTTGGTGTAACTGCTGGATAGGCAGCTGACATGCCACAGCTTGGACCCCACATCAGACAGACTGTATGATACCAGTGTCTCTCTGACGGTTTCAGCTTCTTTGTGCCAGAAAATGCACATGTCTGAGGGGAGAGCATCTCCTTCCCAGGGGTTCCCAGCTGCAACTGGGAAGAGAACAGGAGCAGAAACAGAACAGCTACAGCTGCAACTAGGAACAGAAACTGGATGGAGTAGGTCTGCCAAGCAGATCTGTGGGCAGCTCTAGAGTGAATGCCTGCTGGATTTCTCCGGCACACTGGGCATGATCTCTGCACTGGGCACCTGGCCAGGGGGCTGCAGAATGGATGGCAGTGGACAGAAGGTCATTGGGAAGGGAAAGATATTCATGTGTGAGGCAGTGCAGTCCAAAGTTAAATGGCTATATCCTGGTATAAAGCAAAGTGAGGCTGCCCACCTGTCTGTCTCTGCACTAGATCAGCTCACAGAGTGCTGGAAATAACTTGAAAAGGAAGAATCCAAGGAAGTCTGGTTGCAATGTTGAATGTTGAGCTGCTCACCAGAAAGACAACCACAGAATACATTAAGTTCACAGGCCTTGTATCCCCCAAAGCTGGAACTGCCAACTTCTACCAATACTAGTGGAGAAACGTGAGAAGGAAGGGGCAGGTGGCAAACTCTGAATATCTAAGCCATCCCTGAGTTTCTAGCCACAGCACTCATGGCTGGGTTCAGATAACAGTTGTTTGCCCTTCTCCAACCTCTCAATCCCTGTTCAGCCTTATGAAACCTAAAAAAAAAAAAATGTATGCTGTACTTCAGGGAGCTGTATACCCCAGCAGCATATGAAGTTTGTTTTCCTCATTCTAAATGGAAATAGCCTCTCTGCCATACACCCTTGACCACTCCAGCATCCGTGTATTAGGATATCTTGTCCTTAAACTTTCACACCACGTCTCTTCTTGTTTTGGTCAAATGTTACCAGGTAAGCCATATACTGCCTAGCTCCCTGCCCAGGGACCTCAGGCCAAGTCAGGGGTACTAGACACACCTTCTTCATGATCCTGGGCAGAATGGCCTTAGGATCACCACCCATGAGCATTAAATCTATGCACCTACCTCCCCCGTCAGAGTGGGTCTTTTTTGATCCTGAAGCTAAGAAGTAGAATTAATTTAGATAGAAGATCACATGTGGTTGTGCCTCTTGTACATCAGTACATCCTGAGACATTACAACCAGACATATGTCCACTGTCTGCACAGATGATGCTCTACAAGGAAAATGATGCTTGATTTGACTCTGTCTTGGGAACAGATCTCCCTCCCCATCGCCAAATTCTCAACCCCTCCTCCGGACATTCTCCATTCAAAATGTACTGCCTTCCACTCTTCCCTCAAGCCACTGCTCTGATATATATATATATATATATATATATATATATATATATATATATATACATATATATATACATGGATAAAGCATTTCTCTTCCTCTAAACCTTAAAGCCTGAGTAGGGGCTGGAGCCCAAATTGAAGACCAGGAAAGAATAGTGCAGTTGGTGAAGAAAGACTTGGCTAGGGTATGGATTTTCTCTCTTCTCCAATGTTTACATCCTAGGATTGAGCTCACAGCTTTCTGGGATGACTTCATTCTGTTTAGGTCTCAGCCTGGCCCCATCAGTTCCCATGGCCGAACAGGGGCAGTTTGGGTCATGCTTGTCTCTCTTAAACCCAGCTACCAGGATGGGAAGGCCAGGGGCTGCAGCTGAAAGTCAAGGCTTAGTAGAGACTCGTTATTGTGGTCCATACACCCAGCAGCCTCTCCTTGCCTTGCACTTAGCCTGCCCTCCCTCAGGACTCTCTTCACCTCCTCAGCGAGTAGGGTCATCAGGACAGTCCTCTGGGGAAGGGGGATTCCACACAGGGGAGAGGAGGGGCTGCTGTCTCTATGGTGACTTGGGCAGGAACTCCCCTGGGGAGGGTTAATGGGTACAGAGTAGAAGGACTCAGCCAGCCAGCTGTAGGTAGGGGATCCCCAGTGTCCTCATACCAGCAGAAACTCCTTTATCATGATGGAGACAGGGCTAGGGGAGCAGGTCAGGCGAGATGGAGCAATTATTCCTCCAGCACCCGGGCTCTTCGCCTGTTTCCTTCAGATGAAATTCTCTACATCATCATCCCCAGTTTCAACCCCTCCCCTCTCCACCCCCGCCCCGCCCTGTGCCCATCCCTTCTGGCCACTGGGTCCATCACCCAGGAGCCGCCTCCCCTTTCTCCTCCCCTGCGGTTCTTTCTGTTTTCCGTTGGCATCTGGCCGGGCATAGCCACCACCCTCCCCTTCACTGTCCCCACATCCCTTGGCTCTGCAGAGGTCCCGGTCCCTCTTCCCCTCCCCCAGCCCAGCCTGCCTCACATAGGGGCGGAGGAGACCGAAGGATGCATTCCTTTAGCCCCTTCACAGCCTGCCCTCCCTCCTCCGGGAACCTGAGGCTCGAAGCTGTGGCTCCCTTCCTGGTCTCCCTACAAACTGCCCCCTGCCACCCCATTAATCGTCAGCAGCCTTTAAGAAAGCTGAGGTGCCCCGACAGAGCTGACCTACATAGCCCGGTCCAGGGCAGGAGGGGGCCCCAAGTCCCCTCACCCCTGGCCCCGCCTCCTTTCTCCCCCCCCCCACTCTCTTCCTTCATCTTTCTACCGTGACAAACCCAAGAAGGTTTGAGTTCCTGACTGAAGCAAAGGGGGCTAGGCAAGACACCCCACCCCAAATTTGGAAAATCAATCCTTAGCCCAGGAAAGCTTTGGGTTTTCTATGCATCCTCCTCCCCAAATACCTTCATCCTTCCCTTTGCCCAGCCTCTCCCCACTGCCCCCCCCATCCCCCTCCTCCGCTCTCGTCTGGGTTTCTTTTACCAGCTTCTGCCACCGCTAGGGATGTTGCCATCCCGGGGCCCTCTCCGCCCAGTGTTGTTGTTTTGCTCCAAGAAGAAGCCCCCCACTTCCTTGCCCACGCCCCCCTCAAGAGCCTCACCCAGGCTCCCTTCCCTGCCCACTCGGAGCTCCGCCGCCGGTGGTGGGGACGGGCTGGGGAGCAGAAATGTTTGCATACAGCAGTTTGGGGTATTGCACTGGCTACCCAACCCCTCCAGACATACAAACACCCGACACACGCCCTGACTGAAACAGCGACAAATCTCACTCCGCCCCCAACACACACTGACACAGACATACACACAGATACTGACACAGAAACGCAGAACCAGACACCAACACAGACGCGCACACCCAGACACACACACGGACATCAACACATCCATACCCCGGGATGCTTATAACAGACCCAAACCCTGACTGCACACGCAGACACACTCGACGGTGTACAAGGAGGGGGCATACCCGGCACACCCCACGATCCACAGAGACACGGACGCTCAGAGACAGACACAGGGGTATCAGCAGCGACTGGCGACTTTAACCCCCGCTTCCAAACAAAGCCAACAGGCTCCCTCCGCCCCCGCAGCCGGTCGGAACCCCCGCCCCGGTCCCACCCCCCCTCCCCTGGCGCCGCCCCCTCCCTCACTCACCGTCCTGGGAGAGGTTGGCCCCGCCGGGCGCCCAGCAGCTGGCGAAAAGCAGGAGCAGGGGCAGGGCGGAAGGGGCCCCCATCGCGCTTCCCGGCCGGCTCCCTGGCTGGGCGCTGGCGAGCCTGGATCCCCAGGGGCTGGGGCTGGGGAGGGGTAGACGACGACACTGACCGAAAGGGCGCCCCCGAGCCGCTTCGGAGCCCGGGGCCGAGGCGGGGACCGGGAGGGAGCCGGCGCTGCTGCAGTCGCGGGGATTAAATAGGGCGCTCGGAGCAAACCATTCGGTTGGAGGTGGAGGGGGGGTGACGGGGGCTGGGCTGGTCGCGGGGGGGACAGGTTGCCGCATTCCCCACGCCCCCCCGCCCGCCTCACGCACCCCCTGCGCGCAGTCGTGGTGCCTTCCACCTTCTCCCTCGGGAGCTCCACCAGCCCGGCTCGGGCGTGGAGCAGAGGGAGAGAGCTGGCTCAGCAGTGGGACCTGCCGCCCACCCCTCTTAGGCTTGGGGTGGAGGGGGGGGGGGTCGGGCAGGGCCCTGGGCCAACTGGCGGGATCGGCCACTGCCCGCCTGGGCAAGGGTGTGCCCACTAGCCCGAGATCCTCCAGCCCCGCCCTCCCTCCTTTGGCAACCCGGGATCCCCAGGAGCCCTGGGGTTCCCCTATCAACAGTATGCCCAGGGACATCTCTTCCATGGGTAACCAGTTACCCTGGTCAATCTCCAAAGCACTAACATCCCTAGTTCCTCTGACCAAATGAGCCCCTATTTATACGCCCAGTAACAACTTGTAGCCCCAGGCAATTTCCTTTGACAGGCATCTTCCAGCAAGCCCCCAGGCCATGGGAATCAACACTTCTCTCAATCCCTCCTCAAAGAAATTACTCCCCATCTAGAAACAGTGACTTCCCTTCAGACTCTGCCCAACCAAGCTGCCTACAAAGCAACTCAGTGGTTTCCCCCCTTAATCCTTCCTATTCCCTCACTTTACTCCCAGCCCTTACCCCCAATATTTTTCTTCTTAATATTTCAAAGGAGTTTGTCCTTCCTTCTCAAATTTTAGTGAGTAAGATTCCTGGGTGAACGATCTGATCTACAGACCCTCAGGAAGCTGCCCTCTTAAGGGCCAGTGCATCTGTGGCTAATGCAGTTCTTGCCCCTGAGGCCAGATATAAGATGAATGAGAGAGGTGGGGTGTCTGTACTTGCTCTTGGCTCCTGAGTGCCAAGCCCCCTGGGGTTTGGGTTTTTTTTTTTTTTGTGATTGAAGTTCTCTGGAAGAGTCTTGGTACGTCTCAGAAAGAGATCCTTCTGAGTCAGTTTTGCTCAAACTTAGCTTTTGGGAATACATTCCTAAATTTTAGAATCTCTGAATCAAAGAATTTTATGTATATAAGGATTCTTAGAAAATATTTGGTCCAATCCCTTATTACACAGGTGCAACTGAGACCCAAAGGATATGAATTGATCTACCCAAGGTTATACTGACAATTAATAGTAGAAAACACAAGGAATCATATGATTTTTAAAGTGCCGTCCAATCTTGGGAGGCCAATTTTGTCCCTAGATGAGGGATTTGGGTGCCTGTCTTCTAAGCCCTGGACCAGTCCCCTCTCTGAACTGCTTGTACCTCACTGTGCTAATCTTCAACGTTTGGGTAATCTTTCCTCCTCTCAGATAGGCTTCACAGCTGTTTGTGATGGACTTAATGTCTCTGTCACCTAGTAACTCAAGGACAAGGATGTGGAAAGTACTTAGTAATCAGTAAAGCTCTGTATGAATGTTAGTCACTGGTGGAGAGGATGAGAGAGAATATTCTCCAGGAAGACCCTTGAGGATAGCCAGAAAGCTGCCCCTCTGTTTTTCTTCTCGCTGTGTGTGGAGTTTATCTATCGTTTCTGGGAGAAGAGCTCTGCCTACCTCTTGAACACTTACTGAATGTCTGGGTGTTTATTAAGAATTATTTGTAAGAGTTTTTGACCACCTTGGGTTGCCTGACTTGCCTACCTTGACACATCTTAGTGACTCCAAACCGTTCTACTGCTCTGGGGTTCTCTGCCTCCCTGGGGGTTCTCTGACACCTTGAAATCTGTGAGAGGCAAAGCTAGAGGGAGGAGTGTGGTTGAGGGATACAGACACCTGGATGTAAGAGAGAGGTGAGACTGGACTATGGGGTGGGGCAGGAGGGGAGATAAGGGGAAAATTGGACCTTCTGACAGAGGTGGGATTAGGTCGGCATGAGTTTAGTCCTTCAGAGAAAAGGAACCAGTGGGTGTGTTTTCAAAGAGAGAATACGGCTTCGGAGAAGAAGGATCAGGCTATCCTAGTTAAAGAGTCTTGATGGATAAAGAGTATTATCTTTGGGGCTAGAAGAAGTTTTAGAGATCATCTAAGTGGGATTAAGAGAGGACAGGTTAGTGTTGGGGGGAATGAGAGTGGGCATGGGTGGGATTGGGATGGCAGGATGTGGGATTAGGTCCCAAGCTCCTGTCACTAATCACCTTTTCCATCTGCTACTCTGCCGTGATCCCCTTCTGCCTGTCCTTTAATTCTCTAACTACTCTGCTGGTCTGTCCCCACCCTCTACTGTAACTGCACTGGGATGAGAACCAAGGGTGGGAGGAGAGGGCGAGAGCTTTTGTGGAGAGAGAGTATTAAGAGCAAGCAAATGAGACTCTGGAATGCTCTTTTCCTACTGGCTCCTTCCCTTTTCTGCATCATTAGCATCAGTTTGGCAGTACTTTAGGCCCTGGGAATAGGAAGCAGTCATTGGCTTTTGGAATTATAGGATAAAAGAGTATTAGAATTGTAAGGGACCTTCAGGATTACCTAATTAATACCCCTTGTTGAACAGATGAGGAAAATGAAACTCAGAGAAGTTAGGTGACTTTCTGTGTTCACACGGGGATGTGGTAGAGGGCTTAAGGTATTGGATAAAGGAGGCAGATATACTCTCGGGGGCAGGAGGAATAAGGAGAATCATTACTCTCCAGCATTGTCCTCTTTGAGGAATTTCCACTTCGTATCTCAGAGTGAAAGGGTAGTGTCTCCTACAGAGGCAGATGTCTCCATTTGGAATAACTCATTACCTATAATCGCTCTAATGCCCTTTGTCTCTGTGCACCCAGCATCTTACAGGCACCCTTTTCACTAGGAAAAGAATTTTACAAAGAAAGCCTGACCTGCAAGGATTATCCTCATCCCGAAAACAGGTAAAATAAGAGTATCCATGTTGCTTTGTGATCTCTATGGTTACTTTGCACTCTAAAATGCTATGACATACAAGCTGTGTTTCCCAGAGACTTGCACAAAGTCTGGAGTAGGTTGTCTGTGGGATTAAAGAACTGGTCACCACACTGAAAACTGGGGGGAACAGTGAAGGGGAGTGGAGAGAAGGCGAGTTCTGGCTCCTGGGTGCCCCTATCCACTCAGCAGCAGCCTGGGTGGCTAGGGTTGAGGAATGTGGCGCTGGCACCGGTGCTGGGCTGTGCAGCTGTGTGGGCCCTGGGCATTCCTTTCCCCACGCGCCTCCTCTCAGGGAACGGGGAGGGCAGGAACTCGGCCTGAGTAGGGTGAATACTACATATTCATCTAGGAGGGGGATGACAGCACCTGAAGGAAAAATCTCAGAAGCCTGCCTCGGTTCTGCTTTGCCCTCTAACCCTTCGCCTCTGTATGACTTCTTCTTTATCAGTAAATTCTATACAGGTTTCCGTATTTGCTTTCCCCTTTAATTTTCCACCCAACTAAACCAGGATTCCTCATACTGCTTCTTGTTTCTATTATACAGTTTTAATTAACCCTATCCTTAATAATAACCTTTGTACGTGTTTTAATTCTAACCTTAATTGAATTCTAATTTCAACCCTAACCCTAAGCTATTACAGACTCTACTAATCCTAATACCAACCCCAATTTAATTGTTAATTTTAAGCCACATCTTAATTCTAACCTGTTATAAGCCACCAATTTAGGACAGCAACTTGCACATCATAAAAATGATCACAGGTACCATTTTTTGGGAATCCGTTGTATGCCAGACTTTGCACTGGGTCCTTTACATGCACAGTATGTCATTCAGGTACCGGAAAGTACCCTAATGTGGTTGGAATTATCAGCTGCCTTACAGATACGAGGAAATAAAGGTTTGATGAGATTATGTAATTTGTAAATAGTGCATCCAGATCCACTGTTGATGGTCATCTCTCTTTCTGCTAACAAATACTTTCTGATCCATCTTTTCCTAAAATCCGAATTCTGACTAGAATAACTTCTAAAATACTGAGTTTCTTGAAAGTGTACTATTAGTTACATTTAAAAAAAAAATAGTGGTACAAGATAGAAACCAAACAGACCAACAAAAAGGCCCAAATTCTCCCTGCCCAGAAACCCCACTGCCACTTTAAAACATTAAAGTAATGTATTTATAGAGTTAAACTAATCAAACTGTGGAAAGAAACCAACCAAAAGGAAAAGCCTCCTTCTCCTCCCCAGGCTTACGGTACCCCTGGGGGCATTGTTCCCATTGGAGTTTTGCAGCACAGCTGCCCTGCCTCCCACTGTGTATCAGGAAAGCACTTAGAGTCAAAATAAATACCTACCAATGAAATCACCGTATATATGCACGACTTAGGCTTGAGGCCCTCTAGACAATTTGAATTTATGATTAACAATGACTGTTAAAGGCTAAGGGTGTGCCAGGTTCTATGCTAAGCTCTTTACATTTATTATCCCTTTTAATATTCACTAGCTCCTGGTGCAGAGGATGCCTCACCCCTATTTTACAGGTGAGGACAGCAAGGCCTGGAGAAGCCAAATGACTGGCACAAAATCACAAAGATGGTGAATGAGAGACACAGGTTTCAAAGACAGATTTGTCTTACTACACAGACTCAATGTTTAACCACTAGACTTAGCCAGGGAGGCATGTTAGAGAAGAGGTCATTTGAGCTTTGTTCTAAAGGAGAGAAGGGAAGTTGCTTGACATTAGAAAGGAGGATGACCTATGAGACTGTAGATAGACTCAGATCGATATGGGAGGAGACAATACAAGGGGAAAAGGAGCAAGATAGCAAATGGAGGGAAGTGAGTAAAAGGTGAGAGCATAACAGGGAAATAGAACGAATATGAGCAGAGACCTGGGGGATTTTTTGTGATGCATTCAGGCAAAAATAAAATCATGTAATAAATATGTGTGCCACTGTTGTTTCAGCTACAGGCTGATTGATGTATTTTGGAAAGACAGTAGACACACATAATCATCTGCAAACAAAAATACACATTTCAGTTACATGGGTATCTGCAGCCTCTCCAACAAAATATCTCCGCATCCCTCCCCTTACCTTCCGTGTTCCACCGACATCCAATGGCTTGTAATTTCCCAAACACAGTATGTCGTTTCATGCCTCAGTGTCTTTGCACATACTATTGTCTATACCTGGATTGCCCATGTCATTAAGCTTGATGAAACTTTTGTGTTTATTCATCCAAACTTTATTAGGTGTCGTTGCCTCTGTGAAGCCTTCTGCACAGAGTTAATCACTCCTTGCTAGGTGCTACCACGATATTGTATATATCCTTCCACTTACACTGTTTTCACTGTGTTACGATAGTTTGTCTACATGGTTTTCTCTTCTAACTGTGAGCTCATTGAGGGCAGGAATAATATTTTATGAATGTTGTTATTCCCGGTGCTTAGTGTAGAAACAGAAAAATAGTAGATTCTCAGTTAATTCTGCTGAATTAAACTGAAATGATATGTTTACAAACACATAGGCTTAATCAACCGATTTTTTTTTCCAGAAGCATGGGCACACTGATTTCATTGGTATACTTCCTGTACATTTGTATGTATTCATATAGATACAATGTGTCCCAAATTAGGTGAATGAGTCTAATACACATGTACACATATTTTCATCCACTTATTCAAGATACATTTTGTAATTCTTGGAGTTGACTTAGAGCCTTCCACTTCCTTTTGCATATCTTCAATTGTGGAAAATTTTTATCCTTGGAGGTTAGCTTTTAATTTTGAAAATAGCCAAAGTCTTTGGGATCCAAGCCTTTTCGATAAGTGGTGGTTCATGTTGGGTAATGCAAAAACAAGATTTGGCTGTAAAGTAATAGTAAATGGCTTATAGGTTGACTAATATGTTGGTTCTTAGGGCAGTTTCTGAAGAGGAGTTCTAGAAAATTTCTGAGCAGTGGCATTCTGATCAGTTTGTTAATACAAACAAAGTCAAACAGGATTTTTGTCATTTTATAGTCACACTCCAGTATAAGAACACAAAAAATCATTTGTCCAGAATAGATCCCTGATCTTTCATTCATTCATTCATTTATAGTTTATTGAGTTTTTATGTGCAGTGCACAATGCTAGTTGAAAGTGGGTGTTTTGACACAGCTGTTTTGTTGCAATCTATAAAAAAAATCTATAAGCCCAGGTTTTATTTTTATAATGACAAAACAAGATGATCAGTGGATGCTCTTACCCCATCCCCAATCCCACCCTGTTTGTTGAGCCTCACTTTATCTGCAAGGAATAATGCAAGGGTCAGGATAACATTCAGGGATGCAAAGTTCATGATGACGAAGACCAATCTGGCAGTAATAGCTTACTTTTTAGAATCATAAAGTAGGAGTGAATGTTAAAAAATGTTATGTCTAGTGTTGGCCTCTAGAGAATACAAAGATAAGTCATGAAATTTACCTTCAAGGAACTCATAGTCCAGTAGGAAAGATAGGCAAACATATAATTACTACACCATGTGATAAACGCTACAGTACAATTATATATAAGGCATCATAGAATCAGGGAAGGGGCAGGGATTAAATTTATGGAAAACCTTAAGGAATGACTAGGAGTTGGTCATGTATAAAAAGGATGAAAAGTATTGCAAAAGGGAACAGCATATACAAAAGCAGGAAAGCAGGCAAAGCAGACTATAGTCTGTTGTGGCTAGATTGTGAAGGGGATTTATGCTCGAGATTGCTCTTTATTCTGCAGACGAGCAGTCATTGAAGGGTTTTAAGCAGGGAAATGTCACTGCCACATTTGCATTTTAGAGCGATAACTCTGGCAGTGGTGGATGGATGTACTGGAAGAGGCACATCATTTGATTCAGAAGCCTGACCCTTCTGGGGACCACACATCCAGTTCCATGACATTGACTAGGACCCACCACCGAGTGTGGTCTTGTCTGATCCTATGGGTAGGGTGAAGATAACCCCAGGATACTGTTGTAGGACCCAGACATCAATATATAGTGTAGACGGTGCTGTAGAGCATATACAGACCCAAACAGTGGTGCACAGCAATGTAAAGTTGTATAGAGAAAGGGGTTAGGTACCATGACCAACTGTCCCTGCTTGCCAGAGGCAATTGCCAGGACTTTCAGTGTTAAAATTGGAAAACTTCCAGACAAACTCAGATGAGGTTGGTCTCCTTAGGCAGTTCCTGGCAGAAACAGCCTGCATTCAGGGGCACCTGTTACTTAGACCATCTCCCTGGCAAGGAGCTGGGATCATCTCCAGGGCAGGCTGGAGTGGGAGGAAAGCTGAGCGTGCTCTTTTCTGTTTTAGGGGAGGGTAGCAGTGGGGAGGGGTAGAGGTGGCGATGAGTCAGAATAGCTAGGCCAGTTGAACGAGGGGGAAGAAGAAAGGCTAGGCAGGAGGCAGAGGGCGGACGTTGGTTTCTGGTCCAGGATCTCACCTCCATTCTCTCTGAGATCCTGGGCTCTCTGCTGGTGGTAAGGAGTACTGCAGACTCGAAACAGAAAGGATTGCAAAGAATGAATTGAATGTATATATTTAGCTTTTCATTCATGCATGGGGTTCATATACAGTTGACTCTTGAGCAACACGAGTTTGAACTGCACTGGTCCACTTACACGTGGATTTTTTTCAATACGTGTAGTCAGCCCTCTTTGTTGGAGGATGTGGGACCTGACGATACAGAGCGCCAATTGTAAGGGACTCGAGCATCTGCAGATTTGGTATCCTGGGGGTGGGGGTGGGGGCCTGGAACCAATTCCTTGTGGTTGCTGAAGGGTGACACATATTCACACATGTATTTATTCCTTCAGCATTCATGGAGTGCTTACGATGTGCTTGGCACTTTGCTCATGCTATATCATTCAGCCTTCACACACGGCCCCGTGTCTTGTCGGTATTATTATTCCCAGTTTACAGATGAAGAAAATGAGGCTCAGGAGATGTGGTAACTTCCTACAAGGCACACATTAACTGGTGGAGTCCTTGTTCATCCAGAAACCCAGTATATCCATCTGTGCCTGATCGTAGGAATTATATGGGGGCAGTGGTTAAAAATAATACAGGTACCCAGGAGATTCTTGTTCCATAGGGTAATAATGAAGATTCCTGACCTCACTGTTAATAAGTGCTTCCAGATGATGCCTAGGTCCTGACATTCCCAAGAAGCAACACACCACAGCTTGTGTCTCCTCATAAGGGGCTGACTGACTCCTGAGAGAACTGTGTCTGTAAATAGTCTTTTGCGTTAAGTTTTAAAACCAAAAAATATAACTGAGTCTTTCAACACATAATTTCCTTGACTCTTCCTCTCCAGCGATTGCTAACCTTTTTCATAAAACCCTATGCAGTCTGGCCCTTGCCTATGCCTCTGACCTCATGTTACTTTTTGGCCACACTACCCCTCCCACACTATTCTTCCTTTTGTATCTCTAACACACCAAGCTCGTGCCCACCCTAATCCTTTGCACTGGCTGGCCTTCCTAATCTGGAATCTTCCCTCTCTGCTCTATGCAAAGCTGGCCTTTCTTGCACATCTCAGCTTAAAATATCGCCTCCTCAGAGAAGCCTTCTCATTCCCTTGTCATCAGTTAGCATTTTCTGCTATGTTCTTAATAATTTATCTTTGGTTTATTTGTTGTCTGTACTCCTTCTCTCAGTAGATGTAAACTTCACGAGGAAAGAAACCCTGTCAATTTTTCTGTCAAGTTGTGTTGTCAGAAACAGAAGGGATATTGCACATAAGACTGCTTGGGACATAATCGGTGCTTATTAAGTGTTGTTTGAATGAACGCATGAAAGAGAACTCTATCCATCACATTTGGAGAAGAGTGTCCACATTCTTTGATTCTACCCGTTGATTTTACAATCAAGAACCTCCCACTGTCATTTAAGGCTTTTCCCTCTGGTTCACGAAAGAAGACATCTCTTTCTCTTCCCTAGCATCTGTGTAATGTCCCTCTAGAGCCTTCAAGACTGTTCTTAAATTGCCCCTCAGCCTCCTATATATCAGGTGGAGTGTCCTAATTCTTAACCTTCTGCCATTTCCTTTCTCATTTCAGAATGTCTTCTCTGATTTCTCTTAGACAGTTGAGTTCAGAACAGGTCCCAGTAGGTAAGGCCATGGCTGATGGTTATGAGTTGGACATGAAGATACTATTCCAGGCTCTCTTGTATGTTTTTCTGCTATCCTTGATTTTAAATCTGTCTTCTTGGCTAACTCACGATCACTTGTGGTCCATGTTGGTCCTAAGACCTTTTTAAGCCCTAAAATTCCAGAGCTTGCTACCGCTCGAGGAGTATTCCCTTGCCAGGTGACACTTGATGAGATTCGCCCCCAGAGAGTCCAGTCCCAGGGCTTCCTTGTGGACTACTGTCCCCACTACCTCTTACCACCTGTCAGGCTGACCATTGCTGCTGCTCTTCTTGTGGCGAATGAAGCCAGATGCCGAGGCAGGTACATTAGGGTGTTCTTTCTACAGTCACGTGGAGCCCTGGCTTGTGATGGTGTGGACGAAGGAGGCCAGGAAAGGCTGCGTGTCCGGCTCTAAGGAAGTTAAACAGGCTCTAGGGTCCAGCTGCAAGGAGCTATTCCTGACTCCTTGTAGAAACAGTGCAGGACAAAGGATGGCTTTTGAAGTTGGACTGTCCTGGGCTTAAATACCAATCATGCCACTTCTTTTATTTGAGATCAGTCTTTTCACTTGTTGAATATTCCACATTGTTGTTTTCCACCTTGTTGTGAAGATTAAATGAAGACATTTCTGCAAAACTCCTAGCTAAGAACTCAATCCATGTTAGTTACCTTTCTCTGTGCCCCTTCACCTTAGAGCAGATGTGTGAGGGATGTTTCTCTGTTCTGCCTGTGTGTACCATACAATTTTTCTCTGTGCTCATTGTCTGAATAGAAAGTACTTCTTGGGTCTAGATGTTCGGTTCCAATAACTTGTTCACTCTTACCCAGAGCGTTTCTGTTTAGCCTGCTCTCTGCTACCCTCGTGTGGCCACCCTGACCCCTCACCATTCCTGGTCCTCTGCTCCCTCGCTGTGGTTGCTTTGCTGTAATGCAGCCTCTTCCCAGCTTCTCAGCTGAACTGGCTCCCAACTCCTCTGAGTTTTGAACACATACATACAGCATTTTTCAGGTTAACTTCAGTCTTTTCTCTTCAGGTAGTATTATCTCAGTTCTTCTAACCTCTCCTGATTCCTTTCTGACATTCATCTCATCAGTCAGAGATTCTGTAAGAAATGTATGCTGAATGTTATGAGTTTGCATGCCAGTAAGGCTTCTTCAACTTTCAGATCCCATTATCTGTTGCCTTGTTTAACACCAAGTTCTCTGGCCTAGGAATGCTGAAAGAGCGGTATGTTGCCATAGGTTATTTAATCATAGAAATCCCCTCTTTTTTACCCTCAACGTCAGAGCTTTTTAAGTTAATAAGAGAAAATACACCCATTCTTGCCTTGCCAAAGGGTAGTGATGGACCTTGGACAGACCCACAATGCCAGTGCTTCAGACTAAAGATGTGTAGACAAAGGATGTATCTGCTTTCGTTCTCTCCTAATTGCAAAGCATGCCTAGCAAAGGTAATGAAGGATTATTTAGGATACAGTCAAGTACACTAGTTTGTTTGAAAAACTTTGTGGATAAGAATAAAGGGAAATAAATTTGGTGAGGTGGCTTTAAACCAAATTTGAGAAGGTAGGACGTGAAAACCAGACACTGAAAAGTTTTATCTTCAGCCCAATGTCAGTGGGAAAAATTTTTGTAGCAGAATGTTATGTGATTGAATAACCAAAGTGATTCGGTTATATATATACATATATCTATTCTTTTTCAAATTCTTTTCCCATTTAGGTTATTACAGAATATTGAGGAGAGTTCCTTGTGCTATACAGTAGGTTACTGCAAGATTTTTGAAAATTGATATAATTGTAGACACTGTAGGCAAAATTTAAAAGTAAGTTACAGATTGGGATAATTTTATTTACAACATATATAACAAAGTATTAAATTGATAATATGTAGAATATTTAATAAACACACGTAAAAGACAAACAATTCAATAGAAAATTGGACAAAGGGCATGAGTAGGAATTTTCAGAACAAGTATAGCTGTCCAATAAACATCTGAAAAGATGGTCTACTGCATGTGAATTTTGAGAAATGCAAGTTAAAGCAACAAAGAGACCCTAGATTGTTAAAAATTAAAATGATGGATAATATCCAACTTGCCAAGCGTTTGGAAGAATGGGCACCTTTATATATTGTTAATGAGAATGTAAATGGGTGCAGTTTTTTTTGGAGATATTTTGGCAGAATGTATCAAAATTAAAAATGGAAATACCAGCAGTGCTATTTCCACCAATCTGTGCTATAAATCTATTCACATGAGTACCATGATTTATGTACTTAGGAATCACGTCATTGTTTACAGTAGTGAAAAATGGAAAACAACCTGAATATCCATCAACAGTGAATTGGTCAAATAAATTATGCTATAGCCATACTTTGTAATAACATATAACAAAGAATGAGGTGAATTTATACGTACCAACATGGAAAGATAACCAGGATGCATTGTTAAGAGCAACTACAAGGAAAATACACATACTGTTATCCCTTTTGTGTAAAATAAGAGAAAGGACTAAAACGATATTTTTGCATATGTTATATTTCATATATAACATATGTGAAAATGTGTTTAAGTAAATGAATAGCTACTTGCTGGCTGTGTGACCTCGGGCAAGATGCTTAACCTCTCAATATTTCATTCTCCTTGAATGGAAAATAGAGATAATAAGAGTACATGTGTCCTAGGGTTGTGTGATGTGAGGCTTAAATAAATTAATCTATTTAAAGTGCTTTGAATAGTGCCTGGCACATAGGACATACTTGATGAGTGATCCTATTATTCAGACACATATAAAACTTGGAAAATTATTATTTTGGGGGTGGGAGTGAGATCTTCAGATTTAAGATAATTTTAAAAGCTTATTTTAAAGAGGTTATCCAAAGATGATTATAGAAATCCAAGAGCAAAGTCACAGTCCTGAGCTAGGGTGATGGCACTGGGAATGGAAAGGAGGCTCTGTGTTTGGTGTTGATGATGGAAAGGCTGAGAGGGAGAAGGCAGGGGCCGCTCTCAGTTTGCGGGTTTGAGTGATTGACTTGGAAAATGCTGAACCCTGGAAAGAAATAGTGGAGGCAGGAGAATCTTTCTGTGGGGTGTAGTATTTTGGGATGGAGGGAGGTTAGTTTTGTATAAACTATGTTGTTTAAGCTTCTGGAAACCCATCTAATAAATATTCAGTAGACTGGATATAAAAACTGGAGCTCTGGAGAAAGTTCCAACTACCACTTTGAGGTAGAACAGAAGAAAAAGTCTCCAGTTCTTAGGACTCATTTTAAGGGTTTCCATCTAATATTTCCATTATAAAAAAAATTATAGTAGTATTATGGGATAATTTCTGGGTGGGACAGAGACCAGTTCTAGTCAGTTTGTTTGTCTATTCTTTTTTTTTTTTTTTTACCCAGCAAACATATGTTGAGCAACTCCCATGTGCCAGACACTGCTGGACTGACGAAGTAGAAGGAACTCAGTTGCTCACCATCTGGTCGGAGAGAGACCTGCACAAAATTGATTGCAGTACAGTGTGCTTGGTGCTCCAGTAGCCATCTGCACAGGGTTGTGTGAAGATGGATGTGATCCAGTCTGCTTAGGGCTATGGGGGAGGTCAGGGAAGATATGATAGAAAATGAGGTGATGGAGTTGAATCTTCAGTCAGGAGGAGCAGTTCTCCAGGCAGAGGTGAGGGTGGGGAGAAGGGAAGGGCCTTCCAGAAAGAGGAAGCATTGCATCCCAAAGCATGTTAGCATGGGATTGGAACAGGTTTTTCATTCTGGTTTATTTTGTTTCTGTTTTAGGGAACTGTAAGTACTTTGGCATGGCACAACATGAGGGTAGGGGTAGGGAATATTAGTAAATGCATTGAAAAGGGGAGGAGAGATCAGATCATAAATGGCCTTTAGGCTCTTCTCTAGGCCATGGAGAAACATTGAGGGGTTTCGCCTTCCAGAAAAATCACAATTGCTCTTGGTGGTGGTATGGCAGATGGGTAGAAGGGGCACAGGGAGGGTTGCAGGTAGACAAGAGATGGGTTATTAAAATTTTTAAATTGCCCTGGTTACAAAGGATGAACTAAAAGTAATGAGAATGGAAAGTGAGGGATAGATTTGAGAGCTAGAGAAGAAGCAGAATTGCTAGAACTCAGTAGCTGATTAAATTTGGAGGATAAAGGTGAGGGAAGGAGCCTTGACAGACTCCATGTTTCCAGCTTAAGTGAATGGATGACCAGTTCTTTCTCCTCAGTACTCTTTATGGCAAATCAGTCTTCTCCTGTCAATTTACTGTTGTGTAATCTCTTCTATTACTGGGGTCCAGATCTCTATCATAACTTACCTTGATGACTGCCAAAGCCTCCTCACTGTGACCTCTTGAAATTATCCACCATGCCGCATCCCGAATGATCTATCTTAAATGCAAATCAAATCATAGTTCTCCCTCACTTAAAACTCATCCGTCACTGCCTCTGCATCTGCTGCAGGATGAAAATCGAAGGCCTTTAACATGACATATGAATGTCTCCAGGATGTGGTCTTTCTGGCCACGTTCTTTGTAACTCCCTGCCTGAGACTTTGGACTTAAGCAACCCCTCATTTCTTGTAGTATCTTACACAGAGCTATGTCATTGCTTGTGCTGTCCCCTCTCCTTAGAATGCCTTTCTTTCTCTGTTTCCCCAACACACACATACACACACATGCACACGCACGCACACACATATGCATGCACTCTTCCCACTCTAACCTCTGGCTCAGATTCACAACTGTTCTTACTTTAAACCTCAGGTTAGGTCTGCAGCTCTAGAAAACTTTCTCAGGTTCTGCAGCCTGGATTAGTTTGCCCATATTCTTTGATATTGTAGGACGCTGGACCTATTTCTACAGTTGGGCAACATTTTTTTTTTTTTTTGCGGTACGCGGGCCTCTCACTGTTGTGGCCTCTCCCGTCGTGGAGCACAGGCTCCGGACGCGCAGCCTCAGCGGCCATGGCTCACGGGCCCAGCCGCTCTGCGGCATGTGGGATATTCCCGGACCAGGGCACGAACCTGTGTCCCCTGCATCGGCAGGCAGACTCTCAACCACTGCCCCACCCGGGAAGCCCTGGGCAACTTTTTTGTTTTATGATTCTGTTTATTTTGTTTCTGACTGTGACTCTATCCAGGGCAGGTATGGTATCTCCATGATCTCTGTGTCTCAAATGCTTAGCACTTTCTTGGTATATAGTACATGTTTGTGGGTTTGCGAAATCAATAAATGGATAAATGAGTAGGTGGATGGCACTAACATTAGCTAGACTGGTGGATTATGAAGAGCAGGAGATTTATGGGGAACTGTAAGTTCAGATTTGTACATTTTACGATTGAGATGCCTGTGAGTCACATAGGGATGGCTGTTTCAAGGCAGCCAAATATACCAATCTGGCTTTCAGGTGAGATGTCTGGCTTTAAGATATGGGTATGGGAATTTTTAGCTCGTAGTTGGTAGTATGTGGTATGGTGCTATTTAAGATCATTCAGGGTGAAAGTATGAGAAGAGAGCAAGGCACACTTTGGGAGAGTATTTTTGACCACAGCTCACAGAAAAAGTTAATTTTTATTGTGCCCCAGAACATACAAGCCCACACAAATCCATGTACATGTAACTAAAACAAAATTTTATGAACCAGTACATGGTCTTATTAGAAGGTGATGCCCTCTGATATTTTCTTTCTTATTTTGTCCTGTCTCTTCCTGTCCCATCATTTCTTTTCTCTTCTATTTAATAATATGAAAACGCTGCTAACATTCTGACTGGCACTCTGATAAACGCTGCTCTGTGGAACACTGATATTTAAGAAGGAAGAGGAGGGGCTAGTGAAGGAGACTGAAAAGGGGTGGGGGGCAAGAAGTAGGAGGCAAATTAGAAGAGAGTAGCGTGTGTCACAGAAACCAGAGGAGTGAACATTTTCGAGAACAGAGGTGTGGTCACTAGCGTGAAATGCTGCAGAAAGGTGAAGTGAGACTATTGAATCTGGCGATTAGGGAGCCATTAGTGACTCTAGTGAGAACATTTTCGCATTAGCTACATTGAAGTCAATCGTGTCATGGGTCGGGGATAAGGGAAAAACCCTGGGTATAAGCTCTTCTCTGTAAAAATGGAGACTACCTGGCACTAGTCTACTAAGGATTTTCTCATCCTTTATCTCATTTATTCCTTATAATGACCTTACATGGCATTATTACTTGTGCGCATCTAAAAAATCAAATGAGTAATGCAAACCTCAGAGAGGTACATTTAGGTGCCCTTCGGTGCCCATCATCCCATAGTAAGTTGCAGAACTGAGATTCAAACCTTGGTCAATCCTGACTTTAAAGTCTGTAGTTTTGCAATTAGACCATTATGGTGAGTCTATTTTTGTAATTTTGGGTGAGTAATTTAATTTCTATGGTCATGAGTTTACTAATCTATGTAATTACGGATGGAGAGGGTTGACAAAAATTACAGACTACAGAAATAGAGAAAATAAAGAGCAAGCATGCGCCCACTTAGCATTATCAATTTAATCTTCAAATCAGTTTTTTTTTAAATTTATTCGTGTCATAAGAGCATGTGGTAAAAATTCAACTGATGCATAAGGTTAAAAATGGAGACAATTATTTTAAACTCTTTTTCTATTTTGAGCCTTCAGTAATTCTGGGAAGAGTTTATCCAATACTTTTGATTTTTTAATTTATCAGTTAAGACGGAATACTAAGCATGTTGGTCTTCCCTCCCCTTCCCCACACGCACTGCACAGGGATGATATTGAAGACTCAAGAGTGAATTGGTGACACTATAATAGAATAAAAAGGGCACTGAAGTTTATCACTGCTGTGCGTTATCTAAGAAAGTTGTTAAGAGAGCAAATCCTGAGAGTTCTCAGCACAAGGAAAAACATTAAAAAAAAATTGTATCTGATGAATGAGCGCTGTATTTGATCTAAGGATTGAATCTGTTAAAATGCTTTTCTCGCTTACCTGTTATTTGATGTATTTCATTAAAAGGTGTTTGATGTTTTCTGACTCCTACATTTTTGCACTAAAGTAGGAGTCAGAAAACCTAGAATTGAGTGCCAGCTTTGTGAATGACTAGTTGACTGATCTTGGGCAGGTTATTTTATTTATCTGGATATCAGGTAAATGTTTCCTGTGTTTTCACTTAAAGTAACTGAAAGGGGAGTGAGCCACTAAAGGGGAGCCCGTAGAGAGCTGCCTTACCCAATGCTGCTGTCTGTTTTCTAAGCACCATAGCCTCTTCCTCCGCCCTGTGGCTCTTTCCAGACCTGCCTGGCCCTTCTGTCCTTCCCTGGGCCACCACCCTGTGTATGCAAAGGCGGGGAAAGGTCTCAGAATCTCACTTCCTGGGACAAATCTTACGGGCAGCCCGTGCCTATCAGCAGATCTCTTCTGTGGACAGCTGGCTGGAGCGGTGGCAGAAGTCAGAACACGGCACTGGTGGCTCTTCTGCCCCACCGCTTCTGAGCTGAGTGACTTTGGGCAAGCCACTTAATGTCTTTTTGTTTTAAAAGGTTGTGTTATTTATTTTTGGCTGCATTGGGTCTTTGTTGCTGTGTGTGGGGCTATGCTTCGTTGCAGTGCGCAGGCTTCTCACTATGGTGGCTTCTTTTGCGGAGCACGGGCTCTAGGCACACTGGCTTCAGTAGCTGTGGCACGCAGTCTCAGTAGTTGTGGTGCACGGGCTTAGTTGCTCCATGGCATGTGGGATCTTCCTGAACTAGGGCTCGAGCCCTTGTCCTCTGCGTTGGCAGGCGGATTCTTAACCACTGCACCACCAGGGAAGTCCCAAGCCACTTAATGTCTTTGATCAAAGTTTTTCTTTGTAAAAGGAGGATAACGATAATCACTTTTTCCACAATCTAGGGTCTGTTCTGATGATAAAATGAGATAAAGAATTCCAAAACCTTGTATCATCATTATGACTACTGTTAATAATGTTTCGTAGAATTGTAGACAGGTAGCATGAGGAAGGACCTTGAAAATTCAGCTACCACCTTTTAAAGGAGGAGAAGCTGATCCTGAAGGAGATTAACTGGCTTACTCAAGGTAAAATGCTTTCCCTTAACCTTGCTTTCATTGTGGGGACTAAACACTCTTTAGGACAGACTTTAGAAGGCCCAATCCTCTGTAGGCAGTGATGAACTGCTGTGTAAGGATAAACTGTATATAGATGTTGCTATGGTTTGTCAAACAGAAGGTCCTTATGTAAGAACAAGTTTAGTTCCTGGGATTGAAACTTTCATGGTTATACTTTTTTGTTTAATTAAACCGATGCATTGTAAAAGATGAATGCCTTTTTTGTCTGGCCATTGTGGAGCCTGCTTTATTGTGTTCACCTCAAGGTTCCTTCCAGGCTGAAAGGGAAGTGGAGCTGAGGTAGGCGAAAGAGAAAGGAAGCTCAGTTTACTCCTAGTATTAGGCAAATCCAAGGTTCTTGAATCCCTTGGCCAATGACTACAGAATAATTGGCCTTTTAAGGATCCATCTCCTAATTCTTCAGCCTCTGTCCTAGAGCATCTGCCCCTTTAAGGACCAAGGGCCCCATGGTCACTGTGAAGATTAAGGATCCTGGTTGCCAGCCCATCCCTCTGGTAACTCAATGCTGTGGGGATTAGCAGGGCCCTCTTCAGGGTCTCTCAGTTTTAAAGCCAGTGGTGCACGGAGTCCCAGGCAAAGAAGTAAAAGAGACACAGGTGTGTTGTAGAGACTGGAAGATTCCAGGATGTCTGGAGGTGAACATGGTGAAGAAGGGAAGGACCAGCAAGTCATTCTGGACAACCCTCAGAAATCTGGCACTGTATGGACTGGGTAGGAAGAGATTCAGAACAGGTACTGTAGACTGAAGATTTAAGAAGAAGAGATCTGGGCTGAAAAGATGGGAGGGAAATAAAGAGATCTGGGGAATGAAATCTAGAGGAAAGAAAAAGCCTGAGGATGATGGAAAGACAATACCAAGACTCTGGAGCCAAGTGACAGAGTATTATGATTGAGGGTGAGGGTCGAGGAGCTTGGGGGCCTGCGAAACTCAGAAAGTCTTCAGGGTGGTGGCTACGGGGACAGAGACAGAGAGGAGCAGTGGGCTGAATCTGGGAGAGCCCAGGCACAGTGAGTTTGGGCAATAGTTCTTAGGATAGATGAATCCAAGTGCAGATGAGAACAGGTAGGAAAATGGCCAAGAAATTGAGCCTTGCAGGGCATAGGGACTGGGTGGGAAAGGATTAGGGAATGTCAACTGCAGAATGTGGGAAGAAGTGAAATGAACATGGCTGAGGAGTGGTGTGGGCAGAGGGGGAAGGGACATTTTAAATCAGGAAATGACTAAGGTTGATGTACCCTGAGGAAGAAGGAGAAATTGTTGGAGATGATGAGAAGAAACTGTAAGAAAACACAACGGGGGAGTTAGTACTGAACACACAAGAAGGGGATGGCTTGGGGTTAGCAACGGAGGCATAGAGACACTGGATTTTATTTTATTAAATTAAAAAAAAAACTTTTTAAACATCTTTATTGGAGTATAACTGCTTTACAGTGGTGTGTTAGTTTCTGCTGTATAGCAAGGTGAATCAGCCATACATATACATATATCCCCATATCTCCTCCCTCTTGCGTCTCCCTCCCACCCTCCCTATCCTCTAGGTGGTCACAAAACACCGAGCTGATCTCCCTGTCCCATGTGGCTGCTTCCCACTAGCTATCTATTTTACATTTGGTAGTGTGTATATGTTCATACTACTCTCCCACTTCATCCCAGCTTACCCTTCCCCCTCCCTGTGTCCTCAAGTCCATTCTCTATGTCTACGAGACCCTGGATTTTAAAAAGAAGAAAAGGCGTTGAACTAGAGAGGAAATACCAGAAATTAATTCATTTTGGGGGGAACATTTTCCAGCAAATTCCCAGAAAGATCTGGTGGGACATATCGACTCACTTCCTCTTCTTTTGTTAGACACTGCTAGCTGCCTCATCTTTTTTGACCAAACAGAGAATTCATATCCTTGGAGACATGCCATCTTGAACTTTGTAGACAGTTTCCTAGAGAGGGTTGAGAAAGATGGGAGATAGAGGCGACCAGGAAAGGGATATTCTATCTCCAGATTCTTTGGCATTATTTAGACTCCCGTAGGAGGTTGACCCTATGTGGACTCCATTGTGACCTTGACTAGTCATTGGAAGTCCAGCCCATTGTCAAGATAGGTTGGTTCTAGGTCTACCTTTGGGGAAGCTTGAGAGGGCTGGGTCACCCAATGGGACTGGGCTAGACCTGGAATGGTTTCTGAAAGTTGGATGTGATGATTAAAGCAAAATTTGCTCAGTATTTGTCCTCCTTTGGCTTGATCTCAGGCTCAATTATTATTTGGATTAACTCACTTCTTTCTGCTTAGATAACAGGAAAAAGATGAGGATGGAACAAGCAATCTTGTCAAGCTCCTTGACTGAAGAAGGAAGGAAACAGAAGGCTTTAGGAACATAAATGCTTTATTATCATGGGTTAGAAAAATGCATGAGAGGAATAGACAAATGACATGGAGCAAGGCCCCAAAAGGATGCAGTATCTGGAAAAGAACTCAAGGCCTTTTTCCAGCCTTATGGATATGTCCCTGCTGCCCTTTAAGGGATAGGGAGTTAGGAGCTGAGCATCTGTTACTTCTGCAGAATGGGCCTAGCCCCACAGGCCTGACCTTGCAAAACACGTTTCTCAACCTCTCTGGGAGGTGCTGACGGGAGGAATGAGGTGGGCTGACTTGTAGGGGTGAAAAAGTAAGAGGGAGCTTTTAGTCATCAGGGACACTAGAAAATGGTATATGGAAACCACTTCTGGAGGATGTGTCCACACAGATGTGAATGAATAAGGTTTGGAACGTTGTGGGGACTGAAAGATGAAAGTATGGTGTTTAAAGGCTGTGCTATCCAAATGACTATTACACTGTCTTACTCCATCTAATATCTCTTAGTATTTAAAACATGGACTAGTTGGTATAAGTACCTTTAGGGAAGCTGTCAGCAGGACCACAGTAGGATGTGGGATTTAATCGTATTTGTTTCCGGGCCAATGGGAGAATTTATTTTGGCATTTATCATATGTATCCCAGCAACACTTTGTGAATGAAATAACGTATGAGCATCACCAGTGTGTCTGTGGGGTCAAAGGGTGGTATTCACTTAGAAGCATGAGTAATGCTTGAGTCACAGATCTTTGGAGAATTCAATCAGTACAAAATTTCTTTTGGAAGGAGAATGTACTCATCTTCTTAAGGGTTTACATAAACACAAATGACATACCTAAAAGAAGAAAAAAGATGTACTCTCTTTAATCATTTTGAATGGCTTAACCTTATCTTTCCTGCCCCTTTAAAAACTATCACTTTCTATGATTGTTTCCCTTCTGATTTTTAAGTTAAAAACCTAGTTGAGAGACAGTATTCACACTTATCAAGAAGCTTTATCTGATTTATGGATGTAAAGTGAAATAACAGATGTCGGAGGGACATTCCTTATTTGACAAAAATCCTTGGACAAAGTGCAAGGGTATTTTTATTGATACAGATTGTAAGTATAAGGGGTCCTGGAAAGACTCTTGTTGAAGAGGGCTGGGTTTTTTGCTAGAATGGAGAAATTGCTGTGGGGGGTGAAGGAAAAATAAAGGAAGGGTATTTGAGAGGAAGGAAGCAATCCAGGCAAGATAGTCAGGAATTATAACTCATGGGACAGAGGAAGGAAGGGGACAACGGCATGTACCATGAAGTCTCAGATCATCTTTCTCAACAGCATTTTTTAACTGCCCTCAGTTTATAAGGAGGAAATGGAAGATAGAGAAGATAAGTCATTTTCCCAGGGTTTTGAAGCAAGTAAGCTGCACAGCTTGCTACTGAAGCTGTATCTTTCTGTTTCCAGAGTTACGGTCTTGGTGTGAACTTGGAAAATTGACACCTTATTTGGTGGGTAATAAGACTGATTCCATCTTTTCCTGTAAGTCTTTCAGAGTAGCTCCTAGATTAGAATTTGCCTACAGGATCCTTGAGGGCGGGACCATGTCATTATTATCTCTCATCATTGTATCCCCAGCCCCAACTGAGAACATGACGAACAGCGAATGAAGGTCCTGGAGGGAGTTGGAGAGCTGGGGCTCTTCATTCAGGTTGTGGAGCACACATGATCTCTTAGGGTAGTGAAGCTTTGGGCAGAACTTGGGACTGATAGATTTCTCGGGTATAGGGCTATATCGTTATGAAGAGCAAAGGATGTGTGTCGTGTCTCAGAGAACATGGACAGAGCCTGGTGCAAAGTACCCTGAGAACCTAGGCTTTCCTATTCCTTGTGCCCAAGGGGTTCATGGCTGGCCTAAGGGTTGAGCTTCCCTTTACAGGCACACGGATCTCCTGGTGAATTCCTTGACTAGCACCTTGCTACTAGCCACTCAAAGTAATACAGTCTCTGGCCAGCATGGAGTTCTGTGTGTCAGGTTCTTGGAGTTGTCTAGGGTAAATGTATTAAGAACGGCCTATAATGAGCCTCCTTGCTTTAGGTTTGTAATATGCATAATCTGTTTCACTTTTCTGAGCTCCTATCTCTAGGTCCTAGACGGAAGGCAGGCTTGATTGGAGTGGCTGTTTTTCCCCAGGTGTTAAGAGTCTTCCCCCTTGCATCCCAGCCTGACTGAATCACCTTGGTCCGTTCTCTCCCAGATCCCATCGTTGGGGCTATAGGAACAGGTAGGGAAGTGTGAGATATTGCACTAGGATGTAGTCTGAGAGTTAGAAGAGCCCTTAAAGGTTCCTCTAATTGAAGCCATTCATATTGTTCTTCACTTGGCCATCACCTAGATCTGGAGTTATAATCGGAGTCAGTTGGCAGTGCCCAGAGCCGTGGGCCCTAAGAAGAACACACTGAGGGAGCACGAGGGGAATCTGAGCCAGCGCTTTGCTCTTATTGCAACCTTTTGAGTGGGAATACGGTCCTGAACACTGAATCAAAGTCTTTAGATCAATGCATTGTCCCCTGATGTATCTGGGAATCAAATAAGATAAAATGAGCTGAAGATGAGGTAAGAAGGGCTTAGATTAGACTTTCAGAAGGACTGGCATAGTGGAAACAGTGATTATGGCATTGTCTTCTCTAGGAAGCTTTTAAAAATGGGAACTGTGTTATTGGGTCTGGGCTGGGTATGGAGGTCTTTATGTATGGTTGTGGAGAGATGGTCAGTTTGATTGTCCTGGGACACCTCTAGCAAGCCCAGACAGCTGAGAAATCCTCATTCTTTAAATGAGACAGTCCTGGGAGGAAAGAAAGGCAGACTTGGAGTCGGGGAAGGTGGGGGAAGGGAAGCAGGTATTCGTGGAGGGCTGCTTGAAGACCATCTGTATTTCATTACAGAGCTGCCACTCTTACCCTCTTCCCTGTGTGTGCCCTCCCTTCCTCCCTCTCACTTTCTCTCTCTCTCTCTCACACACACACACATACACACACATTCACTGCTGCTCGACTCCACTCCCATCCTTAATTCTAGTGAAGATGCTAAAGAAACGTCATATCAGACTCCCGTTACCTCTTCCCCAGACTCGACAGATACAGCTCTCAAAGCTGAGAACTGGACCAGTCCCCTGGAGCCCAGCTTCCCTGCTAGCCGCTGCTGCCGTTCACACTGTTTCTTTACGGAGGCAGCTCCTTTGTCTCAGGGATCGAGGGTTTTCCTGAATCTCCCAGCTTTGCCCAGCCCCTGTCTGAGAATAGCTGGAATGGGATGAAACCACAGCGAGGGAGAGGGGTGGAGGTAGAGAAGGCTTCAGTTTTCTCCGCTGGGCTGGGTGCACTCTGCTTAATTAGCATGAGAATAGAAAGGCATTCTCCCTATCCTCCCTTAGGGATGGAGAGGAAAGAAGAGCAAAGGCTGTAGCTCTGTCCTACTCCATCAGAGATTCTGGGACTGGGAGAATGACCACCTTCACATTTCTCCAATCCTCTGAGGACCCCAGGACCCACGGTATTGAGAAAAGCTTTGATGGAGCCGGCTGGTAGATCTCCACTCCAGATTTTCCAGCTGTCCCTGTCCCCCCACCGCTCAGAGAGCAGGATGCTGAGATGGCTCGGTGATGCAGAAGGTATGTGCTTTTTCAGTTCTGGTGCTGATGCTGTGTGTGTGGTGAGGTCTCTGTGGCGCAATGGACGAGCGCGCTGGACTTCTAATCCAGAGGTTCCGGGTTCGAGTCCCGGCAGAGATGGTCACCTGGCAGGTGCCTCTTTTATTTTGTATGCTGTCATGCTAGGTCGATAATTATATTTATTCCTTCCTGGGGGCTCTGGGAAGAGAAAGGAAACCCCTTTCCTTGGGAATCCTGGACCTCCCCTCTTTTTCTGTCTCCTCCCTCTTTGTTCTTTCTCTGTTCCTCCCTTACTAATTTTCATTGTCTAATGAAGGCTCAGATGTCTGCTGCATCTCCCTGCTCAGCCTGACTGACACAGCCTTTGAATCCTTTGCTTCATAGAAAAATCATTGGCACAGAGGGATGGAGACGCCTGGCCATAGGTTTTGGAACCACTTTGGTTCCATCCCTTTACCTCCGAGAAAACAAAAAGGCAGATCGTCCCATATGCTGATGAGGAAAGGTCCAGTTGTGCTCCAAGGTGACAATCACCTTGACCAAGGTGGGTCAGGAGATGGATGGGGTCATGCAGAGGATGATTTCTTGTGCTGTCTTTGTTGGCTATACTTTTGTATTCCAAAGGGTGGGCTTTTTGTGCTAATGTTCATCACTCACTTCCTCATCTACAAGGTGAGATGTAATCATTGCTCTTTGTCTCAGTAGAATAAACTACACAACAGCATGCTAATTACCAGCAGCAGACAAACTTGTACAAGAAAGTCAAGGTCTTAAATGCTCTTTACTGTGAAAAGTTTGCAGCCTTTCCTGATTGCAGGACAAAGTTGGAAGTTTGTATCTGAATGTTATTTTCATAATTCCTGGTTTCCAACAAGCCTTTTTCTCACCACCTCTCTCACCCTGCATCCACTTCTGCTCTCTTTCCCTATCTCATCTAATGGGCCATATTCAGCAAGATTGGGAGCTCGGTCAGATTGGTTTTCTACTTTGGGTTGGTCCGGCTCTCCCTTTCACATTGCAGCCTCTAGTCTATTAGCTAGAGGGAGCCACCCAAGCCAGGAACTGACCTCTACCTCAGGTGAACTCAGGAAACCTGAGAAGACACACCTCTCCTCCTGACTGCTGGGGAGTCAGCATCTCTCCCACACGGGACTCTGGACGGGCGACCAGAGGACACAGCCAGCCGTGCACTCCTGCTCTAAGGAAGCTGGGGTGGGCTGAGAGAGGAGAATCCAAACCATGCCAAGAGGTGGGGAATTGATAGGGCAGACAGGAGGGCACTGGAAGGAGACTGATGTTTTTTAAGCCTTTAGGACACACGCATGTTTGTAGCAAGTTGAAACTCCTGAAATTCTTTTGAAGTAGTCTGGTACTTTAAAGGGACTTAGGATTCTTGCAGTAAGAACCAACACAGCTTTACCTTCCTGAGTTACTTTGGTAGAACACCAATTCAAATGTTAACTCTTTCCTACCAGCCCCATGGATATGCCCTTTGGAGGATATTGGTGTGGACCTGAAATCCCTGGGCAGCCCTTCTGGAGCCCATTTTTAGCTCTGTTTATCCTAGATATTTTTGCTTAAAGGTCAGGCCTGAAAGGAAATTGGTCTGTGTGTCTGGATGGGGGTGCGTGACGGGAGGGCATGTAGGGAGGAGGTTTAGAGAAGGGGCATATCAGAGTTTTCCGCCTTAATTCAGAATACTACCTACATCTTTCTAGCCCCCCCGCCCCTGCATCATTCTATTAAAATTGTGCTGCTCAACAGTAACAGTTTTGAAAAGTAAGAGCGTTGTTCCTCTGTCACTGTTAAAGTTTGGGGTAAGAGTACAGGTTCATCATGGCCTACTCTAAGGTTTTCTCAATTCTAGAAGCTTTCTAGGAATGTAGTTTTTATGAAATTGTGGGAACTGGGAGGGAATGTGCCCAAGTAGGCAGTAAATTGAGATTTGTTCAAGTGTTTGATCAGGGTGGAAGGTAGGCTGCTCCTTACGTGAAGTTCTATACCAGTGAGAATTAAACCCCACAGATAATCCCCCAAACTTATTTTAGCCAATGATTTCCATTTTCTAACTTAGAACCAGAAGACCTTGGTTTAAATTGCAGCTTTACCAAGTTTCTAAACCCCTCTGAACTTTAATTTGCTAATTTATAAAAACAACATGGTACTATCTATCCTCCACACGTAAAAATGAATGAGAAAATCCATTGTACAGCTCTGTACAAGTATATAGGCTCTGTTAGTTTTGGGGTTGCTTTTGTCTCTCTCCTCAGCATGTGGGAAAGATGCCTGGCCAGAGAGTAGGGAAATGAAAGGGACTGAATGATCATCTCCTGCCTGGAACCTCCACTGTGGCTGTATGCCATCAACTGGGGCTGATGCTGACTTGTGCCACCCTAACAAAGAGGCTGGGATGGACTTTCTAGCTAGTGGAGTCCTTCAGAGGGCAGATGGTCCCTCTGTGCCTTACATGAGTAGTTTCATCTCAGCCGGGTAGGTAGAGGCCCCTGCTGGCTACACCACTGAAGGGAAATAAAAGCTTCCACTTATTCAAACATCATCAGCCTTTAGCTCCCTCAGCCTCTGAGGGGTGATGTTTTGGGGACTTGAAAAGGACCTCACCAGCACTGGCAGCAAGATTTTCCACATTGGTAAAAATTCCTTTATATGTGATAACAACTTTTTTCTTAACATATGAGAGATAACTTCTAATTTATGAATATCATAATTATTGTATTTTAAAGATACTCAGAATATAAAATAGAAATGGGTGGGGTTTTTTTTAATAAGGTCATTTCACTGTAGGACTCAAGTGCTTCACAGGTGCTGAAAATGATCATTAATTACAAAGTATGCAGGCAGGCTATGTCTTATTTATTATTGTGTTCACACTGCCTGAAATATGGTTGGCATTTGATGGATATATTTGAAAGAATGAATGCTGACTTAGACTGGCTATAAATTATGTAGATAGGAAAGAGAAACAGCCGTAGCTCCTAGGGATCAGGAACACAGGCGATATCTTCATGCATTAATTCATTCACTTTACAAATATTTATCAAGTGCCCACTTTATGCCATTTTCCATGTTGCAGGCACTGGGATCCGAAATAGCACTGCCCACTTCCCTCATGGAATGCATATTCCCATGGGCCAGATAAAGAATAGATAGGTAAATAATATGATGATAGAATTGTAGGTAGGGATACCTGCTGGAGGAACTAATGATTAAAGATAGAGTGATGTGAAGTGTGATGGTCACAGAAGACTTTCCCAGGAGGTGGCATTTGAGTGAAGAATGAGTGAAGCAAGAGAGCTCAATGAGATGCAGAAGATGGGTGTTCCAAGCAGTGAAACAGCAAGAGCAGAGAATCTGAGCTGGGCATGAGCTTGATGGCTTTGAGGGAAAGCACAAAGGTCAGTGTGGTTGCAGGGGAGGGAGTGATGAAGAGTAAAGTTCAGAGATAAATATGGAGCATGTCATATAGGATAATGTACTCAACCCTATCAGTAAACTCTGGCCAACTCTGCCTTGTATAATAAGTCCAGTGTCTCCTCACTTTTCCTTTACTCTCTTGCAGTGAAATTTATAGGTTATATAACTTCCTACACACATAATTAAAACAAATCAATGAAATATCCTCTTTGTAATATAAGGAAATAAACTTGTCATAAATGCTGTGTATTTTAATACATAAATGCCACACTAGCAGTCATACCTATATGAAGAATCACCTTCAGTGCAACAGCTATAGATGTTATATATGCCAAAAAAAATGCAGGTATGTTTTAAATATCACAAGGAATGTCAGTCACAAGCAGTGTTGTGATTTTCCAAGCTGGTGCACAGTTGATAAATTTATGATCAAAACAAGTTAAATCTTCTTACAAAGTATGCAGCATTTTGCATTCCTGAATATTTTAGGAAGTTTTAAACCATACAGAAACTGTAGTTATATGGAAAAATAAGATAGACCCTAGGTCCAGACACCAACAACTAGCCTTTCAGTAGGTCATTCAAAAGAAGTGCACAACATAGGGCAAAGCCTTCCTTGTGTGAGGTGCATCTACACATTGCAGGACACACAAATCCCAGGTAATCTTCCTCTCTGTGGCTAGTGGTGGTCCCCAGTCATTACAAAAACAAAAAAATACTCCACTAAATTTTCAAACCACTACCTCGGGGCAATTGCAGACCAACTGGCAAGTGCTGACATAAGGCTTGTAGGTCAAACTTTCCTTCATACTAATGAAAATCATTGGTGGGTTTGAGCATAGAAGTGGTGGAATCTGATTTAGATGTTGAAAGGATAATTTTGGCTGTTGGTAAAGAATAGACTGGATTGGGGGGAGGGGAATGTTTGCAGATCTGCTGGACCCAACACCTTTTAGAAGCAGCAGGGCGTGGCACTGTGGTTCCCAAGTGGTGGAGCTAGTACCACCAGAAGTGGAGGGTTTTATAACAATGCCCATCTACAAAAGTGATTTATCATCTCTGGAGAGCTAGCCTGGCATGGATCATTTATATTTTGTCTAGGAACTAGTTACTTTTACTTATTGTCATTACAATGATTCCACTTACTAGCAAAAGAAAATGTTCATTTTGTTTGTATTTAAGAGCCATAGAGGAAATGGAACTTATTCTCCTAAACATGATTTCAGTGTTTATGTCTTTTGCAGTTTCTATAAATTATAATGGAACAGAATGTCTTTAAACTTCTCTATGTCTTCCTGGGAAGATATATCTTTTTGTTTCTGTAATGATAATGTTTTCCTGTGGTGGTTCCATTGAGAGAATGGACAGCAGGTGAGACACAGAGTCATATGATACGAGAAGCTGGAAACAGGAGCGTAATGGAGGAAGAAACTGCATGGGGATGACATGGACCTCGGTCTGCATCAGAGGGCTTGCTCTTTACTTGCATAACTTTGGGCATACACTAGGTTTCTTGAGCCTTGGTTTTCTCATCTAGAAAATGAGCCAAATAATATCTAGAATTAAATAAGGTAAAATGGAAAAGTGTCTAGATAGGTAGATACACAGTAGGTGTAAAAACAAACACTGGCTTCCTTTGTTTACGGACAGTGTGTCCAACCAGACTTCTTCAGACTGCATGCCTCATGCTATTTTCTTGGAGATCCTGTGTGAGGCTCTGGGGGACTTAGCCGTGGACCACATGTTTCTCCACCTTGAAAATGCTTGGGCATAGTAGAGTGCTAAGGGAAGTAAGAAGTGTACAATGTATCTTCTGTAGTAGTTACCCTCAAGAGGACTCTCTCCCTGTGGTCCCTGTGGGAGCCCTGGATTTCTCTCTAGGGCTCTGAGCATTGAAACCTTGCAGCAATCCTTAGTCCAGCCCTGGGGACAAAGTTTCACAGGCCCTGTGGAGAGGGTCATGTGACGCCTTTTCTGCTAGGAGCAATGCAGGGCTTTAAAGCTAGGTATGAGGGCAAGTCTGTCTATACAGGGAAGGTGGGCTGAGACTAAAGACAAATTCCTGGGGAGCTGGGAGGAGATAGGATACCAGAGATTGGCTGCTGTGTTCCTGACCAGGGCACTTTCTGGGAGTGTTGCCTGCCATGCACCCAGCTCAGTCCTGAGTCTCGGAGGAGCATCATCTGGGAATCATTAACAACCCCTAATATTCTTCTTCCTTCTTTCCTTTCAGGGAAATGGTACCATCCAAAATAGCAGACAATTGAGAACCAATTATACTTATTTTGAAGGAATATGCAACTTTTTTCTTTTCTAATTATGCACAAACTTCCAGCAGTACTTTAAAATGTTTGTACTTAAGTGTGCCCCAAGTAGTGGAGGAGAGTGACTGCTTACCCCCAGGTGTCAGGAAGCAGAGCCTAAAGCGGCTTTAGCCAAGTACAACATTGCTTTGAAGTCTCATACTTTATGCTACATTCTAGTACAAATTTGGGGTTCTACTTCACTATATCTGCATTTTTAGGTATAAAAATAATTATCTGCCTCCAAACCTTATGATAAAAATGACGGGCATGTCCCACATATGGGTGTCTGATATATATCAGTTATAAAATCACAGAGATATAGTAATATTAAAAATGACTTTGTGACCCCTGAGTATTCACTCAGAGGTGATGGTGGAGATAGTCTAGAGACTGGTTAAGTAGATAGAAACCTGGCAGGGAATGAACATTCATTCACTTACTCATTCGACAGATATTTATTTAGTGCCTACTCCGTGCTAAGCATCGAACTAGGTGCGGGGATACAAGGATAAGCAAAAAGAGACAGAGATTATCACACAAATACACGTAGAATTGCAACTGTGAGTGAAGGAGAGGTCGATGGAGCCCAGGCCGTTTATGGCAGAGGGATCTGACCTCCTCTGAGGGGCCAAGGAAAGCTTCTTCCAGGAAATGTCTCTTGACTTGAATCTGAAAGATCAGTAGGAAATAGGCAAAGAATAAAGGAAAGCGCTTTCCAGACAAAGGAACAGGGAGCACAAAGGTCTTGTGGTGGGAGGGAGGACAAATGACTGAAAAGCGAGTGTGGTTTGACTACAGAGAGGAAGGCAGAAAGTGGCGTGAAATGAAGTTGGAGAGAGAGGCAGGAGGCTGACCCCACAGGGCCTTGTTGTGACTGCAGGGGGTTTTGTCCTTATCTGAAAAACAGGGGGAAACCACTGAAGGGTTTTAAGTCAAAGAATAACATGATTAGCTTTGCATTTTAGCTTTGCTTTTGCATTACTACAGCTGCTGCTCAGGGGCCAGGGTGGAAGGGTGCCAGGATAGATGCTGGAGCTGAATAGCAGTTCAGTAGTTGTTGTGCAAAGTGAGGTTAGCTTGGACTGGTGGGGGGCGGGGGCGGGTAGTGGTGCAAACAGAGAGAAGTAGATGGGTTTTAGAGATATTTAGGAGCTAAAATGTGCAGGATTTGGTGGTGGGTTGGAAATGGTACAAAGAGGAAGGACTTGTCATGTATGGCTCCAAGATTTCTGGCTTGCCTACCATTGAGTGAGATAGGAAACATTGAAAGAAGACCAGGTTTGGGGTAGGTGAGTTCAGCTCTGAGCTTCTAACTTTGAGGTGCTATGAAGTTGAGAGCCGGGTCAGTGTCTGAACTGATGGTTTGATTTTGGGAGTCATCTGCATGTTGGAATTTGAAGCCAAAAGTATGAATGAGATCACCTGGGAGAAAGTGTAGAGTGAAAAGGACCTAAGAATGAGCTAAGAGGAACTCTAATATTTAATGGCACAGTAGAAAAAGAGAAAAGCAATGGCAAGAGAAGAGAGAAACTGGAATATTATCATTTCTGAACTCACAGGAAGGGAGCGTTCAAGATGGGACTTGATTGAGTACCACATGCTACTGAAAAGTCAAGAATAAGCAGAACTAAACTTATCTGTTAGATTCAGTGATGTGGAAGCCAGTGGTGGGAGTTATTTCACTTTCTATGGAGTATCAGGGCAAGAAACTGGATTGGAGTGCAGAGGAAGGGGGAGAGAAGGACATGGAGGGAACACAGAGAGGCAACTCTTAAAAGTTTGGCTGAGAAGGGATGAGGGGAGGCTGGTGAGCTGGATGGCAGGAAGAGCCAAACAAGAACATCTTTCTGTTTTTTCTATTTTAAAACTTTTAATTCTGGAAAATTTCAAATGTAAATAAATTGATCAGAGTAGTGTCATGAACCCTCATGTACCCATCACTTAGTTTCAACAACCCATCACTTTCAACAATGAAACATGGCCAAACTTGTATCTGTACATCCACCCATTTTATTTGTTTTTTCAGTGGGAGAGACTTGAGCTGTTTGAAAACCACTGGGGAAGAAGTCATTGAGAAGGAGAGTTTGAATAGTCAAGAGAGAGAAATAGAGGAAAAAGGCAAAAATGATAGCCAAGGTTTCTGAGGAAGTGGAGAGGAGGTGGGAATATGATGTAGAGTACTGTGAAGGGATTCACTTTGGTAGCTGGAGAGTCAGCTTCTCTCTTGCTGTAGGATGGTAGCATGTGTGTGGATGTAGATTTGCATGTTGACATCTGGAAGATAAGAAAATTTCACCTGATGATGGAGATGGCTCCTTCTCAGCTTCTTCCTTTTTTTTTTTTTTAAATTTAATTTAATTTTATTTTTTAACATCTTTATTGAGGTATAATTGCTTTACAATGGGGTGTTAGTTTCTGCTTTATAACAAAGTGAATCAGTTATACATATATATATGTTCCCATATGTCTTCCCTCTTGCGTCTCCCTCCCTTCCACCCTCCCTATCCCACCCCTCCAGGCTGTCACAAAGCACCGAGCCAATATCCCTGTGCCATGCGGCTGCTTCCCACTAGCTATCTACCTTACTACGTTTGTTAGTGTGTATATGTCCATGACTCTCTCTCGCCCTGTCACAGCTCACCCTTCCCCCTCCCCATAACCTCAAGTCCGTTCTCCAGTAGGTCTGCGTCTTTATTCCTGATCACCCCTAGGTTCTTCATGATATTTTTTTCTTAAATTCCATATATATGTGTTAGCATACGCTATTTGTCTTTTTCTTTCTGACTTACTTCACTCTGTATGACGGACTCTAGGTCTATCCACCTCATTACAAATAGCTCAATTTCGTTTCTTTTTATGGCTGAGTAATATTCCATTGTATATATGTGCCACATCTTCTTTATCCATTCATCCGATGATGGGCACTTAGGTTGTTTCCATCTCCGGGCTATTGTAAATAGAGCTGCAATGAACATTTTGGTGCATGACTCTTTTTGAATTTTGGTTTTCTTAGGGTATATGCCCAGTAGTGGGATTGCTGGGTCATATGGTAGTTCTATTTGTAGTTTTTTAAGGAACCTCCATACTGTTCTCCATAGTGGCTGAACCAACTCACATTCCCACCAGCAGTGCAAGAGTGTTCCATTTTCTCCACACCCTCTCCAACATTTATTGTTTCTAGATTTTTTGATGATGGCCATTCTGACTGGTGTGAGATGATATCTCATTGTAGTTTTGATTTGCATTTCTCTAATGATTAATGATGTTGAGCATTCTTTCATGTGTTTGTTGGCAGTCTGTATATCTTCTTTGGAGAAATGTCTATTTAGGTCTTCTGCCCATTTTTGGATTGGGTTGTTTGTTTTCTTGTTATTGAGCTGCATGAGCTGCTTGTAAATTTTGGAGATTAATCCTTTGTCGGTTGCTTCATTTGCAAATATTTTCTCCCATTCTGAGGGTTGTCTTTTGGTCTTGTTTATGGTTTCCTTTGCTGTGCAAAAGCTTTGAAGTTTCATTAGGTCCCATTTGTTTATTTTTGTTTTTATTTCCATTTCTCTAGGAGGTGGGTCAGAAAGGATCTTGCTGTGATTTATGTCATAGAGTGTTCTGCCTATGTTTTCCTCTAAGAGTTTGATAGTTTCTGGCCTTACATTTAGGTCTTTAATCCATTTTGAGCTTATTTTTGTGTATGGTGTTAGGGAGTGATCTAATCTCATACTTTTACATGTACCTGTCCAGTTTTCCCAGCACCACTTATTGAAGAGGCTGTCCTTTCTCCACTGTACATTCCTGCCACCTTTATCAAAGATAAAGTGTCCATATGTGCGTGGGTTTATCTCTGGGCTTTCTATCCTGTTCCATTGATCTATATTTCTGTTTTTGTGCCAGTACCATACTGTCTTGATTACTGTAGCTTTGTAGTATAGTCTGAAGTCAGGGAGCCTGATTCCTCCAGCTCCTTTTTTCGTTCTCAAGATTGCTTTGGCTATTCGGGGTCTTTTGTGTTTCCATACAAATTGCGAAATTTTTTGTTCTAGTTCTGTGAAAAATGCCACTGGTAGTTTGATAGGGATTGCATTGAATCTATAGATTGTTTTGGGTAGTAGAGTCATTTTCACAGTGTTGATTCTTCCAATCCAAGAACATGGTATATCTCTCCATCTGTTTGTATCATCTTTAATTTCTTTCATCAGTGTCTTATAATTTTCTGCATACAGGTCTTTTGTCTCCTTAGGTAGGTTTATCCCTAGATATTTTATTCTTTTTGTTGCAGTGGTAAATGGGAGTGTTTTCTTGATTTCATTTTCAGATTTTTCATCATTAGTATACAGGAATGCTAGAGATTTCTGTGCATTAATTTTGTATCCTGCTACTTTACCAAATTCATTGATTAGCTCTAGTAGTTTTCTGGTAGCATCTTTAGGATTCTCTATGTATAGTATCGTGTCATCTGTAAACAGTGACAGCTTTACTTCTTCTTTTCCGATTTGGATTCCTTTTATTTCCTTTTCTTCTCTGATTGCTGTGGCTAAAACTTCCAAAACTATGTTGAATAAGAGTGGTGAGAGTGGGCAACCTTGTCTTGTTCCTGATCTTAGTGGAAATGCTTTCAGTTTTTCACCATTGAGGATGATGTTTGCTGTGGGCTTGTCATATGTGGCCTTTATCATGTTGAGGAAAGTTCCCTCTATGCCTACTGTCTGCAGGGTTTTTATCATAAATGGGTGTGAATTTTGTCAAAAGCTTTCTCTGCATCTCTTGAGATGATCATATGGTTTTTCTCCTTCAATTTGTTAATATGGTTTATCACATTGATAGATTTGTGTATATTGAAGAATCCTTGCATTCCTGGAATAAACCCCACTTGATCATGGTGTATGATCCTTTTAATGTGCTGTTGGATTCTGTTTGCTAGTATTTTGTTGAGGTTTTTTGCATCTATGTTCATCAGTGATATTGGCCTGTAGTTTTCTTTCTTTGTGACATCCTTGTCTGGTTTTGGTATCAAGGTGATGGTGGCCTTGTAGAAGGAATTTGTGAGTGTTCCTCCCTCTGCTATATTTTGGAAGAGTTTGAGAAGGATAGGTGTTAGCTCTTCTCTAAATGTTTGATAGAATTCGCCTGTGAAGCCATCTGGTCCTGGGCTTTTGTTTGTTGGAAGATTTTTAATCACAGTTTCAATTTCAGTGCTTGTGATTGGTCTGTTCATATTTTCTATTTCTTCCTGCCTCAGTCTTGGCAGGTTGTGCATTTCTAAGAATTTGTCCATTTCTTCCAGATTGTCCATTTTATTGGCATAGAGTTGCTTGTAGTAATCTCTCATGATCTTTTTTATTTCTGCAGTGTCAGTTGTTACCTCTCCTTTTTCATTTCTAATTCTATTGATTTGAATCTTCTCTCTTTTTTTCTTGATGAGTCTGGCTAGTGGTTTATCTATTTTGTTTATCTTCTCAAAGAACCAGCTTTTAGTTTTATTGATCTTTGCTATTGTTTCCTTCATTTCTTTTTCATTTATTTCTGATCTGATTTTTATGATTTCTTTCCTTCTGCTAGCTTTGGGGTTTTTTTGTTCTTCTTTCTCTAATTGCTTGAGGTGCAAGTTTAGGTTGTTTATTCAAGATGTTTCCTGCTTCTTAAGGTGTGCTTGTATTGCTATAAACTTCCCCCTTAGAACTGCTTTTGCTGCATCCCATAGGTTTTGGGTCATTGTTTCTCCATTGTCATTTGTTTCTAGGTATTTTTTTATTTCCTCTTTGATTTCTTCAGTGATCACTTCATTATTAAGTAGTGTATTGTTTAGCCTCCATGTATTTGTATTTTTTACAGATCTTTTCCTGTAATTGATATCTAGTCTCATGGCGTTGTGGTCAGAAAAGATACTTGATACAATTTCAGTTTTCTTAAATTTACCAAGGCTTGATTTGTGACCCAAGATATGATCTATCCTGGAGAATGTTCCATGAGCACTTGAGAAAAATGTGTATTCTGTTTTTTTTGGATGGAGTGTCCTATAAATATCAATTAAGTCCATCTTGTTTAATGTATCATTTAAAGCTTGTGTTTCCTTATTTATTTTCATTTTGGATGATCTGTCCATGGGTGAAAGTGGGGTGTTTAAGTACCCTACTATGAATGTGTTACTGTCGATTTCCCCTTTTATGGCTGTTAGTATTTGCCTTATGTATTGAGATGCTCCTATGTTGGGTGCATAAATATTTACAATTGTTATATCTTCTTCTTGGATCGATCCCTTGATCATTATGTAGTGTCCTTCTTTGTCTCTTTTAATAGTCCTTATTTTAAAGTCTATTTTGTCTTATATGAGAATTGCTACTCCAGCTTTCTTTTGGTTTCCATTTGCATGGAATATCTTTTTCCATCCCCTTACTTTCAGTCTGTATGTGTCTCTAGGTCTGAAGTGGGTCTCTTGTAGACAGCATATATAAGGCTTCCTTTTTTTTTTTTTTTTTGCGGTACACGGGCCTCTCACTGTTGTGGCCTCTCCCATTGCGGAGCACAGTCTCTGGACACGTAGGCTCAGTGGCCGTGGCCCACGGGCCCAGCCGCTCCGCGGCATGTGGGATCTTCCCGGACCGGGGCACGAACCCGTGTCCCCTGCATCGGCAGGCGGACTCTCAACCACTGCGCCACCAGGGAAGCCCCCCTCCTTCTTTTAAAGTAAGTAATCATGTCATCTTGTGAGAATAACTGGGAAAAAGAGGATGTTGTGTGTTTGAAGAAAGCATAGAAAGTGGATTAGTTATTGTGGAGAGAGAGAGAGAATGCTAATATAGCAGAGAAATGTGGACTATTTAGTAGATGGTGTTAAAGGACCAGTTTGGAGGAGATGGATTGGCCCTGAGAAGCAGATCCAATTCACATGCATATGTATGTGTGTTTGTATGTCTGGCTTGTTAATGTTAGCCTTCATAGTATAGTAGTGGTATATAAAATGCTACTCTATTCCTCAATGGAGGAATGTGTCTAGGCGCATGTATATGTGTCTGCACAGAAGGCATGGACTCCACAATCACCTGAGTGTGTGAGCAGAGTATATATGTCTCAAAAGGGAGGTGATTTAATTCTTAAAACATTTTAATTCTTAAAATGTCCAACAGCACATTGGCATTTGTGTTTCACATTAATTGGTTCCGGGCGCCACCTTCTGGAAATCTTGCTCAACAATGCCAGCCAGGCTTTTCCAATGCAAAATCTAAAACTTTTCTTCTCTGGAAAGTCAGTGTTCCTGCATACAGCATTTCCCTCATGGTATGTGAGCCTCATTTATTAGATACTCTTTTACTTTCTTTATTTGCATGTCAAATCACAAACATTAAAATGTGTTCTTTTCTGACGTGATTTTGGTCAAAGATTGCATCTATCCCATTTGAATGCACACATTGTCTGTAAACCTCATCCATGATCCATATAGGAAAGAAGAGAAATAAGATGTCAGAGTTATCTGAAATGGTGCGAATCAGAAGTAGATTATTGGTCAAAGGTGTAGAAAGTATAAAAGATAGAGTCCAAATTTGACCAGGTTAAGAGATGTCTTATTTAGTAATCCCTCAAATTTGGATGTTGTCCATGGCTTCCTATCCTAAATTCCTCTATATGTATTTCTTTATAATTTCCAAACTTGACCCCTCAGGAAACCAGTCTACTATAAAGGATCCTTTTCATGGTCTATCTTAATCTGAGTACGACGCCATTAAAACCTTTTCTCCAAGGTCTCCAGGTCACACCACTAAATGGCTCCCAGTTTCTAGGTTTTCTTCAAATAATTCCTTTCCTTTGAATTAACTTACTCTATGAGAGAGTTCAGGGATAAATCACTCTAATTGCTCCTTTAATTCAGTCAGTAACTTTTAATTATGGTCATTTTACATATACAAACTCAGTCATGATTCACGGGGAATTTAGAGAAATGTCGTATAAAGTACTGAGTTATTCACAAGAAAAGCAGCATTTGTTTACTTTTTTTTATTGGAGTATAATTGCTTTACAATGTTGTGTTAGTCTCTGCTGTACAGTGAAGTGAATCAGCTATATGTATACAAATATCCCCTCCCTCTTAGAAAAACATTTGTCTATTTCCTCAGCCTGTCTTCATTAAATGCTTACTGTGTGTCAGGAGCTTTGAGAAGCACTGGGGAGATATGGGGAACAAGACAGGCATGATTCTGACCCTTACAGAGCTTGCTATATAATGTGGAAAGCAGACATTAATTACAGCATCGCAACATGTTCTGGTGAGTTCTCTGCTAAAAGAAGTACAGAGAATGTCATGAATATCTGGAGGACAGAGAGTCATGGAGGTCTTCCTGGAAGAAGTGGTATGAAGCCATGGAAGAAAGGGAGAACAAAAAGACACCAGGCAGGCTATGGGACGGGAGCTGAATGCTGAAAGCCAGATTGTGGAGGGGCTGATACATCTTTTTAAGGAGTTTAGGTTTTATTATACGAGCAAATACCAGCAATGAAAAATTTTAACTCTTTGTGTGTGTATGAGGGCAGGGGTGGCCACACTCAGATTTATATTTTGGAAAGATTATTCTAGCTGAAATTTGGAGACATTCTGGAGGAAAACCCCTGATGGGATATTAGTTTCAAGGTATCTGTGATGTGGTATTAGCTTATATTAGGGCAGTGGAGAAGGAGAGAAGTGAGTGAATCTGAGAGATATTTAAGGTGTTGAATGGATAAGACTTGGTGGAAATTGGTTTTACGAAGTCAAGGGAAGAGACGAGTCCAGGATGGCTCGCAGCTTTCTGGCTTGAACCAAGGGGTGAGGGAAGGTGCCATTTAGTGAGACAGTGAGTACTAGACAAAATGTAGATTCTCGAAATGGTCAAAGAAGGTGAGTATTCCCCCTTGGACATGTTGAATTTGAAATGTCTAAGACGTATTGGTAGATATATCTCGTGAGCAATGAGATAGGTGAGCCTGGAATGAGGAAGAGGAATCTGGGCTGGAGAGACAAGTCAGGAATCATCAGCCTGTTGGGAGTAAATTGATGTTTTGGGAGTGGTCGACATCTCACTGAAGGTACAGAAAAAAGAATGGCTAAAAGGAAGCCCTGAGGAACCCATCATTTAAGGAATCAGAAGAGGGGAAAGCCAACACAGGAGATCGGCCAGAGAGCCTGGGAGACAACAAGGAGGGCAGGTGCCAGAGCCAATGGAAAGAAGCTCTTAAAAAATGGTGTGTGGGGCTTCCCTGGTGGCGCAGTGGTTGAGAGTCCGCCTCCCGATGCAGGGGACGCGGGTTCGTGCCCCGGTCCGGGAAGATTCCACATGCCGGGGAGCGGCTGGGCCCGTTAGCCATGGCCGCTGAGCCTGTGCGTCCGGAACCTGTGCTCCGCGATGGGAGAGGCCACAACAGTGAGAGGCCCGCGTACCGCAAAAAAAAAAAAAAAAAGGGTGTGTGGGCAGCAGTGACAAAGGCTGCTGATAACAACTGATGTTTTCTTTAGAAGTTAGTCATGTGTAGCCTTAGCCAGTGCAGGTGCAGTGGAGGGCCAGAGTCGATTTCAGTCGGTTCACATGCGACCTGAGGCACGAGGAAGAGATGAGAAAGTGAAGGCAGTGAGTGCAGATTTGTTGTGAAATGGAGTTTAGGGATGGGGTGGGAGCTCGCTGGCGGGCGAGGTATGGTTAGGGGAGTGATGTTGTTGTTTTCTGAAAATGAAAGCGTTGAGAATGTTTCAATACTCATGGAAATTATCCCATGAAAGAAAGGCTGAAAGAACAAGGAAGTACTCACTAAATAGTTTAGTCCCTAAGAAGATAACAGAGCTAATTAAAAGATAATTTACTGGGCCCTTCTTTGTGCAGGAACTGTTCTAAGAGCAGTATCTCATTTGAGTCTTATACAGCCTCTCTGAGAGGTACTATTTTTATTATCCCATTTCTTTGAGATGAGGAAACTGACGCACAGATAGGTACCAAGGCCACGCAGTACATGGTGGATCTGGGATTCATACCCATGCATCTGACTTGAGACTTGCACTATTAATCACAAGGCCTTGTTGTGGGATCCTCAGCCTATCTGGAGACATAAATAGGGGGAATCCACCCTTTGTTCTTGTAAATAAAGAGGAAGGATGTGGGGCAGTTATGGATGCAGGTAAGTACCAGCTTGATTGACATTATTAATTTCCTAGGGATGCCATAACTAATTACCCCAAACTGGGTGGTGTAAGTACACAGAAGTTTATTCTCTCACAGTTTTGGAAGTCAGCAGTCCAGAAATTAAGGTGTCATCTGGTCTCTCCCCCTCTGAAGGGGTCCCTTGTCTGAGACTGCATACCTCCTACCTCTGCCTCTATCTTCACATGGCCGGCTTCTCTGTGTCTCAGAATTCTTTCTGCCTTTCTCTTATCAAGAGACCTGCCATTGGATTTAGGGCTCACCCTAAACTTAGTTGTGTCTGCAAAAATTCTTTTTCCAAATAAGGTCACATTCACAGGTTCTGAGGGTTAGGATCTGGACATATTTTTTTTTTTTTTTTTTGGTGGGGACACTATTCAATCCACTACAGTTAGAAAGTTGAAGGAGTTTGGTCTGATGGAGCTCTGTCTTCTATGAAGTAGAATAAGAGTAATTTTCTGAGAGTGAACTCGGATGTAGAGGGGTCAAGTATCTGAAGAGAGTGAAGAAATCTTGAAGTAGTTATTATTGAAATGTGGAGAGTCAGCTGAGTAGGAAGCACAGTATGTTTGTGGAGCAGTGTGGAGAAGGCAGATAAAGTTTATCATTAATTTATAGCTGTGTGATTTTCTATAGCAGCGATTCGCAGCTGGGTACAAGCGTAGAGAAAGCTGACAGGTGAAGTGACTGGAGTTACATTCTGGGGGGAGGGAAACGGATGTGGAGGAAGGACAGAGATGGAGGAAGTCTAGGATACTGGCAAGTGGGGGTTTTCTACAGCCCCTAGGAGCAAATCTGGGTGTGCATGGAAATGAAGTCAGAAGGGGACTAAGGGATGGGTCAAAAAGCAGGCAAGAGGCTGGGAGCAATTCAGTGAACTAGTTGTGATGCTGCAAGGTTATTCTCAGAGTATAGAGTATTTGATTGTATCAATTTACGTGAGGAAAAGAATCTGCTTGCAGCAGAAGCAAAGAGAAGGTTAATGGGAATGGAAAAGTCAAAGAAAAGAGAAGGCAAGAAAATAACAAAACAGAAACAGACACACAGATATGAAGAATAAACTAGTGGTTACCAGTGGGGACAGGGAAAGGCAGACGGGCGAGATAGGGGTAGGGGATTAAGAGGTTCAGACTACTGTGTATAAGATAAATAAGCTACAAGGATATGTTGTCTAGCATAGGGTATATAGCCAATATTTTATAATAACCTTAAGTGAAGTAGAATCTATAAAAATATTGAATCATTATGTTGTATGCTTGAAACTAATATAATATTGTAAATCAACTATCCTTCAATTATTAAAACAAAAGAGAAGGTAGGACTCAGGACAGGCCACCCATGTGGACAGAGAGTCACACAGGAAGATGGCAGGACCTGGGTGGCAAATGCTGCTAATGGTGTGGCGTTTGACCTGGAGACCCAGGACTTTGGTGGTTGGAGGAGGCTATTGAGGTCGGATGTGTGATTCCCTTGGGATGACATTGAACACTGTATTAGTGAAGATTCTTGAGAGAAACAAAACCAATAATGTGTGTGTGTGTGTGTGTGTGTGTGTGTGTGTGTACAGAAAGGAAGGGAGGGTGAGAGATACTGATTGATTTATTATTAGGAACTGGCTTATGTGATTATGGAGGCTGAGAAACTCATACCCAGGAGAACAGATAATATAGTTCCAGTCCAAGTCCAAATTTGGAGGCAGGAGAAGACTGATGTTCTAGCTTGAAGACAGTCAGGCAGAGAGGAAGAATTCTTTCTTAGGCTTTTATTCTATTCAGGTTTTCAACAGTTTGGACGGGGCCCACCACATTTGGAGGGGCAATTTGGTTTACTCAGGCTACAGATACCCTCACAGACACACCCAGAAATGATGTTTGACCAAGTATGTGGGCACCCCGGGCCCAGTCAAGTTGACACATAAAATTAACCACCACAAACACCTTGATTACGTGAATGGTCTTACTGTATTGGTCTTAAGTCTCTTGGATTATAAAACGAAGGGGTGAAGAAGATTATTCCTGAAAGTCCTTCTAATTTTAACTTTTGTGTTTTAAAATGTAATTTCAAATCCTTAAGGTGGAAAGAAACATCGTATTAAAGTTCTCCTTAATTAAATATAACTCGAAATGACTCCTGTGAATCCACAGGTCTTAGAAACTAATGATTATACCCAGAGTCTGGCTAATCTTCACTACCTATCTGCTTTTTTTTAAAACTATAAAAGTCTTGAGAAAACAACTTTACACAGCACAGCCACAGAAACTTCTCCATCATTAACACACAGTTTCAAAAGTTTCCTGGACCACGATCCTAGTTCTGGGTTGTTCTCTGCCTTTGCTGAGCATGGAGTAAGTGATATTGTGACATGGCAGCATCATCTCAGGTGAGTCTCTCTTTCAGGTTAATGTAGGAAACTTGCAAGCAGACAGTGTATTCCAAGTTGTTACTTTTGCTTGAGATCTGTGCATTTTACAGGTGGGTTAAATATATCTTTTTAAGTAGGTCTGCCTGAGATTAATAAAGACAGTACTTCCTGGAAGCAGAGGGTGGGGATGAGATGACATTTTGAAGTGTGGCACATTTGTCTAGTTTGGGGTTAAGGAAAGGAGAGTGTAAGCAGAGCCCTTGGTTTACACATTTCCAGCTGGAGGAGTTAGGTGGAGGAGAGTCTTCTCAGACTGGTACACTTTATTCACTCTGCTTGGAATGCCCTTCCTCCATTTCTTCACTGGATGACTTAAAACATCCTTTGAAATGTCAGACTCCTCTGTGTAGCCTTTCTTGGCTAACCTTCCCACCCCATCTAGATCAGGTGCCTTACCTTTGACTGCCTGTCACCTCCTGTGTGTGCCTCTGTCGTGGCCTTCCCCATGCCATATTTACTTGTCTTTTATTTCTGTCTCCCCAACAGAATGGCTGACACGTAAGAGGCAATTAATTTATACTGAAGTCATTTTATTGTGGACTTTTTATGAATTTGTCATTATGTGGCTTCTGTCGCTATGTCTGGCAACTATTTTATGTCAATCACTGTGTTAGGAACTGGAAGAAGAAGAATAAACAAGACATAGGAGGTACTGACCCTCGTGAAACATGTATTCAGGTAGGAGATATTGACAAAAAGGAAAGCAGCAGAAAACAATAAATGAAGTAGCCACCATTTGTAATTAGTTTCTTATGAAGGGAATAAATGAGAGACTGAGACAGAGGCTGATGGGTGGAGGTACTTTGGGTAAGATGAACAAGAAGCCTTTCCCAGTTGGGAAAGGGGGGCGAACTTCAGGCAGAGGAAAGGGCAGAATGAGGCCCTGAGTTAAATGTGGATGGAATAGAATGAGCTGGGCATCCTGGACAGATACAGGAGTGAGATCACACAGAGATGTTGCCCCATAGTTAGGAGTTCAGGAGGGAGGACTTGGGAAATGAGTGACAAGATGCTGCAGGAGCATCACCATCACAGTGAAGGAGATGGTACTGTCTTGGAGTCATGCAGGGGCAGTAAAGGCAGAAGAATGTAGGTTTGAGATTATATGTTAAAGATAGAAATTGATCAGATATTTTGATGATTTAGATGTGAATGATGAAGGAAGGAAAGGAATCAAGGATGTTTCTCACTGAAGTAATGGCTTGCTATGTACCGATCTGGGAAGATTTGGAAGAAGGAGAAAGAAACAGGCTCAAGGTCCTACTGTATAGCACAGGGGACTGTATTCAATATCCTAAGATTAAACCATAATGGAAAAGAATATAAAAAAGCGTGTATATGTATGGATAACTGAATCACTTTGCTGTACAGCAGAAATTAATGCAACATTGTAAATCAACTATATACTTCAAAAAAAAAAAAAAAACAGGCTCAGGAGAAAGATAAGAGTTCTGTTTACATTTCAGATGTGTGTAAATTTTCCAAGAGAAGCCTCCAGGCAGGTAGTTGGATATGAGTTTTAAGCTCAGAAGAGCTCAGAGGCTTCACGTGTAAATTTAAAAGGCCTCCATATAAAGACCATAAGTAGTAGACCTGTGGAAATTGATGAAGTTATTTAGGGAAGAAAATGTAGAGAGAAGAGCAAAGAGGGCTCAGACAAGCTCTTTGGACTCCCACGATTTGAAATTTGGGTCAAGGAGGAGGAAGCATTCAAGAAAACTGAGGAGAAGAAACAGCCATTAAGGGAGAAAGTGGTTTTAGGAAGCAAAAAAGAAAAGCTTTAAGGAAGAGAGGGAGTGCCATTGCTGAGAAGTTCAGTAACATGACTGAGAAGGGTCCATTGAACTTTGCACAACATGGAAGTCAGTGGGTGTTTCAGCGAGCAGTGAAGTCAGAGGCTAGATTTCAGTAGTATAAAATTCAGAATTTAGGAACAGAGGCAGTGTGTGTAAGTAACCCTTTCAAGAAGTTTGGCTGTAGAAGAGAACTGAGAAATGGACCAGTAGGTATGGAGAGGTGTGGGTCAGTGGAGGATTATTGTTGTTATATTCTTAAAGAGAGATAGTGGATTATGTTTTCATGCCAATGAAGATAATCCAGGAGAGAGGCAGAAATTGCAGGTTCAGGAGAAGAAAGATAATGTAAGGCTTGACATCTTCTAGGATTTAAGAATAGATGGAGTCCAGAACCCAAGGGAAAGGTTGAGCTTAGAGAGGGAGGAAGGATGTGATGAGTGCAGGTGAGTAGGTGGGTTTGTAGGTCAGAAGATGTGGGGCTTCACATCCAGTGGCTTCGATTCTCTCACTAAGAATGAAGTGAAACCATGAACTAAGAATGAGTGAATGAGTGATTGGACCTATTCCGTTTCTCATGGCATGAAACTAGTTTTGCCAATTCCTCAGATAGTCAACATCTCTCTTGTCAGTACTCTTTGGCTTTGTAACTCCTTTTTGACAGGGACAGATTCCTGTTCATCTGTGCTTTTGCTTTTCTGACATTAGTTTGTTGTGGTAGTCAATAGTTTTTTGATGAGATTCAAAATTCTGTATCAGTCAATGCCCCCCAATCATGCTGCAGGGGCTAGGGCTGGCCAGGGCAGCTGGCTCTGTGAGGTGGGAAGAATTGATTGTCATAGTTTCTAGACGGGCTTCTTCAACGCTTTGGAGGAGACAGATGTATGAGAAAGAGAAAGCATTTGTGCAGGAAAAAAGGAAGAATAGAGATGATTAAAGAAAGGGAAAGTTTAACTTTTGCCATGTGCTACACAATATATAACAGTCATTTCCATCTTCTACAAAACGTTTAATAAAATTTGTGCTATTTGTCAAGGTTGACACTGGTGCTCTTCCTGGACTCAGTGTAGAGTAAGAGCAGAGGCTACTCTGCAAGGGGCCCCATGCACATTTGGGTTACATTAATTTCTTTTATTGTGAAATAAATTATTCATAGCCAAGGATGTATATAAACTATCCAAACAGTTTAAAATGTATAATTATGATCATAAAATAAACACTCAAGTTCCGACCAGCCAGCTTAATAGGAGAACATTGCCAGTTCCTCTGAAGATGCTTGGGTGAACCTCCTCTATGGTACCCCTCTTCCAGCCTCCAGATGTAACAAATCACCCCCTTAGTTTTCTTTATAGCTAAATAATATGTTACCTAGTGTTGGTTATTTTTAAACTGTGTATAAGTGGAAACCTTCTTTTGTGTTGTTTGGTTCCCTCATCATTGTGTTTCTTGAGATTTATCCATGTCCTTAGACGTACAACAGTTTATTTATGTCCACAGATGTGTAGTGCACCATGATATGGATATACCACAATTTATTAATACACCTAGCCTTTGACAGACACGTGATTTGTTTCCAGGTTTTTGTGTTATAACCAGTGCCGCTAGAGTATTCTTGTATCTCATGGTGCAAGAGTTTTCAGACTATATACTTGGGAATAAGATTGCTAAATCATAGGTTATATTCCTAGTCAGCCTCATCAGGGTATACTTTATTGCTTTCCAAAGTGATACTTTTTTTTACCAATCTTAGGTTGTCTTTTCATTACTGATAATACCAGAGACTTTGCAAACCTGGAGGGAGGGATATTATCCGGTTCTCCCTTTAGAGATAACCACAGTGCAGGAAATGGGTGGGCACTCTCAGGCCAGTGAAATTTTGGTGGCATTTCTTCCTTCCCTAACCCTCATTCTCAGACAGGAATATTTCTTATCACATGGATGTGGTTAGGAGTTTCCCAGGAGGCTGAGAATGTCAGAAAACAGGAGAGTCAAAGTTAGAGGCAGAAAAAGAAGGGGACATTGCCCTGCACACGTATTTGAGGGTCTGGAATGTCCAGAAAGCAATGAAGGAAGGGCTTGATCTGCAAACGTTCTGTCCAGAAATCTTGGCCCCAGAGCTGAAATGTTGCAGCTAGGAATTTCCATGGTCACTATAGTATGGATTGTGAGAACTGCAAGTTTTCTAATCTTTCATCCCCAAAGGATATGGAAATATGGATATAACACTGCCTGAAATTCTGCTACCCTGACACTCAGGCCACCTTGGCCCCACGTTTCCTGGAGTAAGAGTACCTAGTACCTACAGCTTCCTCTCTCTGTCCTCTTTCCCTCTAGGGAATCATCCATGAACCAATTACATTAGAAAAACAACCTCGAATCCTCACAAGATCCCTGAAAAGTAGATACTGTTCCAACTTTAGAGATGAGAAAACTAAGGCTCAGAGAGGTAACTCACCCAAAATTAGATCGCTTCTAAGTGGTGGCGCAGTGGTTGAGAATCCGCCTGCCAATGCAGGGGACATGGGTTCAATCCTTGGTCCGGGAAGATCCCACATGCCACGGAGCAACTAAGCCCGTGTGCCACAACTACTGAGCCTGCGCTCTAGAGCCCGTGAGCCACAACTACTGAGCCCACGTGCTGCAACTACTGAAGCCCACGTGCCTAGAGCCCGTGCTCCACAATGAGAGAAGCCACTGAAATGAGAAGCCCTCACACTGCAACGAAGAGTAGCCCCTGCTCACCACAACTGGAGAAAGTCCGCGCGCACCAACAAAGACCCAACACAGCCCAAAATAAATAAATAAAAATAAATTAATTTAAAAAAAAAAGACTTGAGAGTTGAAGTCACATCTGTTTAATTTCATCTGTGCTCTTCCTCCCTGTGCTTTCCCGGTTCTTCTATTTTCTGTCTTGTTTTTTATAACCATTTGGTCCTGAATGAGTGTCTTCTCCTGTCTGAGCTCTAGGTCAAAAATTAGCAGTTCATATAGGTTTAATAAACATTTATTAAAAAATGAAAATCACCCTATGGACATCTTACATTCCAGTAAGAGTAACATTCTGGGCCAGCAAAAGGTCTTTCTCCTTCTACCTTATTATTGGTATTGTTGTTATTGTTTTTATATGTGTCTCCTAAATCTACTCTCACAGCCTGGACCTAAACATGTGAGTTTAGCTTGTTCTACAGCTGGTGTGTGCCTACAGTTAGGTAGGTTTTTGTTATAAAGCTTTTGCTCCGGTGTGTTGCTGGTTGTCTGCTATTTTGCTTTCATCCTATTTTGCTGGCAGAGAGCGTTTCCCCTCATAACGGTTAGGGTTTTTAGTGGAGGCTTTCCTGAGATCTGCTGTTACAAACTCACACACACCTTAGCTCTGGCATTTGTCTCAGAGAAGCAGTCAGGCTTGTCAGCACAACCAGCACACCCTCAATACCCCGGGGACACTGCTATCACAACCTCCCAGGCTCTTTACTTCTCTAGTGACACCTCAACCTGCTAACAGGGCATCAGAAGCAGAGCCAGGAGTTGTCATTCAAATGTGGGAAAGTTTCAGATCAGTCTCTATCTTGGTGTGGGTGGGGGAGACCCAGTCGCCACCACCTAGGATGCACCGGGAGGCTAAATGATTGAGACCTTTCTCCTCCTTGACAACCTCCCTGCTGCTTTGCATGCTGGTCCACCTCACCTGCTTCTCTCTTACTCTCCTGGTTGGAGAGAAGGATGCTGGTTCTCCAATGTAGCCCTGATACAGTGGGAATGTGAAGGCCGTCATCTGAGGAGTTGTTCTCTATGACCCAAAATACTCTACCCCTAAAACAATAAATTGAGATAAAAAGAAGTTCTAAACCCTTCTAATAATGGTCATGCCACATGAAGAAAAATATTAGGGGCCTTGGGTTCTGGTTCCTTTTTGCAGTTGGTTGCCTTGTTATCCTGTGTCCTCTACTTGAAAACTGGGCAGAGAATCTCAAAGAATCATCAAGATTACTGAGGATAGCAATGGATGAGAGACCAGAAGTTTTTCATAGTCTGGGGCTGGCAAACTTTTTCTGTAGAAGGGCAGATAGTAAATATTTTAGGCTTTGTGGGCCTTTCTGTCTGTTTGGATTTATAATCCTTTAAACATGTAAAATCCATTCTTAGTTTAGGAGCCTTACAGAAATGGACCACAGGCTGGGTTTGGCCTGTAGTTTGCCAACTGCAGTCCTATAAGCTCATCTTCAATTTTAGAGCAGCTGGATAATAGAGAAAAATCTTCTGGGGATTTCCTATTATATATTTTGGGAGGAAGCAATGAGCAGAAATATTAAGATCAAGTGTGACTAAGAAATAATCTGGAAAACAAAACGAACAAAAGAAAGTAAAGGGAAGGAAGAACAGAGATTGTGAGGCAATTATTTAAAGGAATTAGAAATGTGGAAAAAAGGCAAGGATATGGGAAGAAAATTGAACGGAGAGTATCTTGAATCAAGTAGAGTCTGGGAAAATGGAGTAAACAAGGCAGATTTTCTCCTAAGCATAGTTACTGGCAAATACACACAAGCCCTGCTGTGTAACAGACTGGATTTGCATGGGGATTTAAGGAGGACTTTACTCCCATCTTGTGGCTTACCACTACAGTCTTCTTTTAACCATATGGGTCGGGTCAAAGGTCTTTACTTGCTTTCCTGCCACAATCCAACACTGTTAGTTTAGTGCTTGTTCAATCAGCTTTCATGATTAAAAAGAAAAAAAAAAAAAAAGGAGGGAAAGAGTGCATTACTGCCGTGGAGAGTAGATTGGCAAGGGTGATTGGGAAGGATGGCAGTCATGGAAAGTTTTCTGTGGATTGGGAAATAACTGCAGGAATATGTCATGGCACTTTAATCAAAATACGAACCTTTTTTCCCCCCCAGTTAATTGACCATAAGAAAATATTGAAGGTGGAGAAAGAGGACAATTAGAACGTGAATGTAGAGGTAATACATGTTGAAGAGAAAATAAGGAAAAGGATCTCAAATGTAAGACCAGGTTGGAAGACAGGTAAACAGGCTAAGTTTTGCTGGAAGATCATTTGAAAGGCAGAGACTTCTAAATACCCAAGAAATACTGAACATCACAAGCAAGGGCCCATTTCCTCAGAATTATGAAAGAGCACTGAAGTAGGAATCAAAACATCTTGGCTTTAGTTTTTAGTCTGCTCTGTACTGATTATGTGACTTTAGGAAAGTCATTTAGCTTATCTGAGTCTTAGTTTCTTCATCAGTAAAATGGAGATCATATGTTTTTCTTATTTCATACTGCTGTTTTGATTTGTACCTGCATATTAAAGGCCTTTGTAAAATATTAGGAATTATGATAATGACAGACATTTTATGAGTTTTAGTATTTTATTATTATTTATCACTATTTTATTAGTGGGTTGACTTCACTCATAGAGCAGGCTGTGTACTATGATTGAGGGGCTTCCAAAGGACTAGCTGTCTGTCAAATTTCTCCTAAATTGGACTGTGATAACATGAGTTAATCATTTTCGTGGGGTCCAAGGTTTCTACAGTCCTTACGTTATGAAAATAAAGAATAGTAAAAATGCAAATATATTAAAGACAGGATCAATTCAGTTGTGTACATCTTAGCTCTTGATTAGCTGGTCTTCTAGCAATGTCTTGAGAGAATGGGGCAGAATTACCATTAAATAGAAGGGTCCAAAGAGCTTGGGGTCACCGTGAGAGCACTGAATGAATGCCTGTCTGAACATCAGGGGAGAGCAAGGCATTAAGGAAGAGAGGAATTGTCTTCTGCAACTGACTTCACAGTTTTGACTGACTTAGGCTAGTTTGTTCTGCCCATGTCTAGGGTTTTTAAGAGATGGCAGCTTGTGATCCTTTTTCCTTTGAATTCCTTACCAGTGCCATTTATTTTTCCTAAACAAGTGTTCTCAGGACAGGATCCTGACTAACCCTCCTAGAGTTATGGCATAGACAGCTAACATCCCACCAAGAATTCATGCTCCCCTTCCAGGGGCCACCTTTCCAGACTGCCTCGTATCTAGAAGGGACTGGGTGCCAATGGCACGTGTGTGGATGTAATGTGAATGTCTTACAGGACGAAGTGGTTGAGAAGCAAATGCTCTTTCTCCACTCTCTTTTTTCTTGTCTGCTTACTGGATATTCATACCAGTGGTGATACTGGAAACCAAGTCTTGAGGATGGAACTGCCACAAAAATGGAAGGAAACTGGGCATCTGAGTCACTGCTTGGAGGAAAGCTGCCCCACCAGGAACACTTACATCAGACTGGAATGTGAGCAAATAATCCACTGGGACTTCTGGGTTTTCTGGTATCACTTGGATGGATACAGCTGCTGATATTTGCAAACCTTCTCAGACTATTCTGTTCTCTACAAATTGTGATCAGCTAGCTTTTTCTCTTGATCTGTAGCCCTTTCCCTTTTCTCCCTAGGTCCTTTCTACCCTTCCTGCCATTATGTCTTCAGATGAATAATAACATCAACAAAGAGCAAGGAGAATAGAAGAACAATGTTTATTTCATTCATGCATGCATTCATTCCTTTGTTTTTTCTCTGCTTGACTCAACTGCATGGTAGTAGCCCAGGTGTTGGATGGGAGCCAAAGACGGATGTATGTAGGCTCTTGGCTTAAACTCTTGTCCTGGATATAAAAAATGTATAAACAGTAAAGACCATAAGTTTCAATGACATGATTTTAAATTCGGACTCCAAAGGAAGAGTGCTTCCTCACCACTTTACATCCATGGAATTTGCTTCATTATTATTTCTTACTTCCTATGTGGCAGAGTGCCCTTGAAATATAAGATTTGTCAGTGGAGTGAGTACCCTATGGTCATTATCTGGTTTATAAAACCAGCACAGGGAGATGAGAGAGTTGTTTGAAACCTTAAACCACATTGTGAGCCTGGAGCCCAGGTTTAAATATACTTGAATAGAAGAAAAACTGAGAGCCCATGTGTTGAAGGAGGATAACATTACACGTGCAAAGCAAGTAAACAAAAACCTAGAAAACAAAAACAAGCAAAAATAGGAGCTTACAGAATCACACCAAACTAGTGTCTGAGATCTCATAATTTTCCCATGTATACAGATTGCGCTCACAATACAATCAAACAGAGTCTGTGCTCAGAATGGTTGTCACAGCCTGTTATTTGAGTCATGGTGTTGGGTAAGATTGTGGTTTCTAAACAAGAAAATTATTCCACAGTCACTTAGGGATTAAGGGCTTCACTGGGATGAAAACATGGTTGGAGGGCTCCCTTTACAGTTTCTATCACCAGTTTATACAGGCAGTAGGGAATCTCACTGGTCTTGAATAATCCTTTAACTTTCTAAGAGCCAGTTACCTGGCTCTTGGAGGAAGAGCTTCTTATGATGTGCTGGAGTTTGGACCAGGCTCTGTTGTTTGAATCCTGACTCTGCCACTCAATATCTCTATGACTCTGGGTGAATTACAAAACCTCTCTCTGCCTCACTTCCCTCATCAGTAAAATGGGGATAATCATACACCCTACCATCTAGTTGCCAGAGGGATTAAATGAGCCAATAGGGGTAAGTCTTTAGAACAGTACCTGCTGAAAAAGAATCAGTTGCCTGCAGATATTAAGGTTCTGACTCAGGTTCCTTCAGCCTTATTTGGAGGATCCTCACAGCACTAGTGTCCATGACCAGCCTTTCCCTTCCAAGTCACAGCTAGTTCCCTCCTTCTCTCTTGAGCTGTCACTCTCTCCCTTCATCTTCTCCTCATTGATTCTCTCTGTCTTCCCTGCAATCATGTCCTCCTCCCTGGCAGTTCTACACATGCCAGCCCAGTCTTCCACATCTGGCCCAAGAGTTATAACAAACAAGGATTTTCTTTGAAATTGGTGTAGGGATACTAAATACCTAACATTTTTCACAGCCAGCTCCCTGGCAGGGGAGGACAGTTTAGTTTAGGAACAAAAGACAGGCCAATAGCTGACATAATGACACAGGTGATCAGAAAGACAGGAAGAGGTGGCAGAGCAAGCTGCCCCAGGATCCTTACGCAAGACAAGTTGCACATATCTTGTCTGCTCAACTAAAAACTGTAGCCAGTTAACCAAATTGCATATTTAATAGATAACATATAACTATACAGTAAAAGGAAATATTTCAAATGTCTTTTGCACACAGCACTCTGACTCACAGAGTCCATCTTTTGGTGGCAGGGTTTCTAAGGACAAAAAGAACTCAAGGGAATCCTAAACTTCACTCAGTTGTTTTATTGTTGATGTTATAATTTTGAAATTATTGTATGCGTGTTGTAGAATAAAGCAAATAAGCAGGGAATTCCCTGACGGTCCAGTGGTTAGGACTCTGTGCTTTCACTGCCGAGGGCCTGTGTTCGATTCCTGGTCAGGGAAATAAGATCCCACAAGACACATGGTGTGGCCAGAAAACAAACAAACAAAAAAAGCAAATAAGCAAAACTGTTCATGGTGTTAGGATTCAAGTTTTTCAGTGTCTGAGAAAAGAAAAAAACAATAGAAACAAAGAAGGTAATGGGGAGAACCCTATAATATAAAATCTGAGTTGGAAATATCAATAAGAGCACAAGGTTATATATAATATCATCTACACGTAGTCTATATAAAATATAGCATGCATACGATATAATCTGTGTAATCTATATTTATCTGCATATAATCTGTAAGTCTATTATATATCTCTCTATCTATCTATCTATCTATACACATATACATATATGTGTGTGTTGAGAGGGACAGGGAGAGAAAGAAAATGTGAGAATATGCTCTGTCCAATGAAAGAGCTTAGAAATCAATATACTCCAGTAGCAATGAGAACACCTGACATTCAGGTATTGTTTTCTGAAATACCATTCTCACTAGAAAGAACCAAGGCTCCTTAGAGAAGTGGCAAGTTCTAGGTGTGAAGCAGGGAAATTTAAAGTGAGCTTAAGATTTCTTACTCCGTCAGAGTAGAAGGAAATTCTGAAGATTAATCGTCTTGTTAAAAGGACAGAACTCTCACTGGCCAAGTCTGGGACAGTATGAGCCTCGAAAGAATAATGCTTATGATTGATCATATCAATCAAAATGAGTCCATAATGATATTCAAAAAAAAGATAAGAAAAGGAAAGGAAAAACAAAAAAAGAGAAAGGGGGAAATAAAAAGCTTATTTGCTACAGTGGGGATTCTTAGTACACCCACTCCTTATTCTGAAAATTAGTAATTAAAAAGAAAGAATTAAACTTTACTTTGTGTTAGTCTGGATAGGTAGGTTATGCCACAACCTCAAAATCTTAGTGGCTTGAGACAAGAGAGTCTATTTTTCACTTTCACTACATGTCTACCTTGGGTTAGCAGGTGTTCTGATCTATGTCATCCTCACTTGGGGACGCAAAGTGACAGAGACTCAATAATTTAGAATGCTGCTGTGGCAGTGGAAAGGAAGGTGCTGGAAAATACACCACATGTCTGTTCATATTTCCATGGCCCAAGCAAGATATATGGTCATGTCCCAATTTAGGAGGGTAGAAAAGTTCAATCCCACGATGGCAGATTGTATAATGTTTTTAGGAAATAACTTTCTTCTCCCCTTTTCCCCAGGAAGAGAGTAAACTTCCTCCCTCTACTGATTTTGTGACTTGCTCTGGTTGATGCCATGTGGGTGGAAGTGACAGCACACTGGCCTGGAGCAGATGGTTTACAAGGCATCTCAGGCTTTTACTCTCTCTTTGGAGCTCATGCCATCCAGCGAGAGAAGAGCAGGCCCCCAGGAGCCATTGCTTCTTTTTCAGACTCCTGGTTTGAGAGACACATTACACTGATCTGGAGCCTGGAGCAAAGCCCAGAAGAGCTACAGCTGAGCCACAGGCAAATCACAGACTTGTGAGCAAGAAATGTTTGTCGTTATAAGCCAGTAAGATTTTGGATTGTTTGTTACTGAAGCAAAAGCTGACTAATCCACCCATCGTGGATTAGTCCTTCCTTCTAAGGGTTTCTTCCTTCTACTCAGAAGGAAGAAAAAAATGGAATATTGGTGGGTAGCCCACATGACCACTGCATTGCCTTTTAAAGGAGGAAGTGATGTAAGTATTGCAGATTGCCTGCTAATAAATATAGAAGGAATGATGCCACTAGAAATCACCATTTTGCCATCCTGAAATAATTAATTCTGGCAGTTATTATCAGTGAATTTGGAACCATTAGGTGAAAGTTTTTTTAGGAAATAGAATGTTTAGATGATGCTAAGTGTCATCCTATAGATTACTTCCTGTTTGAAAAGGGTTAAGTGTACCTTTAAAATATAGAGGGCTGTTGGCATCAAACTACCTCATTGATAGTGGACCACTCGACATTGTGTGCCTCTTGGTGTGATGCAATGTGAAGCAACAGCATTGCCTTTGAATACCATTGCCTAAAATGTTTCATCTGTATTTAATCAAGACTTTAGTCCAGAGTTCCACTATACAGGGAATACAGGAGACACAGGAGCATGTTAAACAATGCTGCAAGGGACAATGCCTCAGGAATATGGTAATTTTATAAGGTGATTGTTAGAATTTCTTCAAAATCCCCACGTCACGGGTATTAAAAAATATATGTGTGTGTGGGTGGCTGTTCTGGTTTAAAAATAACAAAAGATATAAAACAAATGTAGTGCATAAGCTTTGATTGGATTCTAGTGTGAAAAAACTTACTATAAAAGCAATTGTTCGTCTGTTTGGGAGATTTGACCGTATGGCCCAGTAGTTGCTTGATAACAGGGTATTTTTGATAATATTCCTAGGTGGTGATAAAGGTATCGAGGCTCTATAGAAGACTTTTTTCCTATAGGAGATGTATGCTGAAGTATTTAGTGGCTAAATATCATGATATCTAACCCAGTTTCAAATGGTTCAGCAGTAAATATATACAGATAAACACCAACATAATGTTTACAATTCAGGCAAATTGTTAACATTTCTTGAATCTAAGTGATGGGTATACAAGTGTTCATGATCTTATTCTTTCAAATTTATATTTGAAATATTTTGTATAAAATTTTTCATATCAAAGACCTGAGGGTGGAATTCAAATCTGTGCTCAAAATGTCATCCTGATCCAGAAATCTAGCAAGATAAATGTGACCTCAATTTGTTTTCTTTTACTTGCTTCTGAGCCATTTTATTTTAGGGGTTCTGAGCCTGAATCATTGCTGCTGACCTTCTGCATCCTCCATTTTTTTCCCTTGTACAAAGAAGCATCCATTGATTTAGGGAAGGAGATCAATAACCTCACTTTACTTGACTTAACGACCCACCTGGAGAAGCCATATTTTACTGGATAACCTAGGGCTTCTCAGTTTGAAATAAGCATCTATATACAAAATGCACGAACTTGATGTGTTATTATTTTCCCCATATTCCCAGCTCTTCTGCCTCATAGGATGAAGCATTTCTCTTCTTCTTTATAGTTAATGTCACCTTTGCTCCAGGGCACATCCTTTCCTGTTGCCTTTGGGACCCTGATCTGATCTTCTGTTACTCTCACTCTTTCTTGAAATTTCTTTTGACACTTGAGATTCAGCCTAACACACACACAATCACACACACACACACACACACACACACACACATACACACACCTGTCACCTCCATATAAAGCAGTTTATTTTTCTGCTATCTACTAAGCCTCCCAAGATGTATTGACCTATTTCTGTTCTTCCCTTGGCTGCAAAATTTCTGTTAACTACTGTCTATAAAAGCTATTGCCATCCCTAGCTGCTTATTCATTATTCTCATTCATTTCTGAAACAACTGTTGCTGAAGTAACACAAAAAAGTAACTTGGTAGTGGAAACCAATTTTTCAATTTTCTGTACTCATCTGTATTTCTTTCTCTACAATTTCTTTAAAAAAACATTCTCAGTACCTCTTCCATCTTAAGTTTTTTTCTCTGCAGCATCCAGATTTCTTACTACAGTTTCAGAAGCTGTCAAGTGACTATGGAAGGCCCGAGGTGCACAGGCCTTTTCCAAGCTGGACTGGTCACTTCATTGGACCCTTTCCTATGAAACCCAAGGCCACAGGGGTTCTATGAACTCAGGCCGCTGTCTTCTTCCAGGCTCAGTTTTCCTCTCTCCTCTTTAAACCCTTTGTGCTCATGTGTGCTTTTCCTCTATTGCCATTCTGTTGTCTTATGCCTGGGCTCCTTTTCAGTGTAGTCTTTCATACTGACTATCTGTGATATTTCCTTAGCTTTGATTTGAGTTTGTCCTGTTGTACTGTCTCTTGGGTCTCTCTGTCTCAGATTAATTCATAACATCCTGAAGTTCACGGTTTCACCCTTGCATTACGTTCAGGTTCCCAGAATATCACATGGGGCCGAGTGTAATGGACACCCACCTTTCTGATAAAAGGTAATCATGCACAACAGCAGTTTTGCCTAATAAACATAGTTCTTTGGGTTTCTGTGTCTGGTTGGTGGCTTTGTAGCCAATTCAAAGTCAGGGATAGAGTTGCTTACCTTGTGCCTACAGACCCAACACCTACAATCCTAGGAAAAAGATATGATTCCTAATTCAGCTTTAAATATCAGTGGAGATACAGGCACTCACATTTTGAGGAGAGGCTTAAAAATGGCATTTCTGTTATCCTGCCTAAAAGAGGAGACTGAGAAGTGTGTTATACCACTGCACAAGAAGCTGGATTGAAAGGGCAAACTATGCAGGATCCCTGGCTGCCTCATGTGGTCTTCACGAAGCCACTTTCCCAGTCAGACATGGTCCACATGGGCCACAACCGTTCTCAGGATCCACTGGAAGAGAATGTTCAGGCATCTTGTATGATAGTGATTTATGTCTGCTCTTCTAAGATTTGGCATGAGATTGTACACTCCCCTAGGGAAATTTGAATAAACAGTCTCAGGAACCATGCAGGTCAGTTGGGCTAATATTGTGAGCTGGTGAAAACCATCTTTGTCCCACTAACCTGGATTTATAATAATGGTCAAGGCCACACCTTCCAGACAGCTTCACCTGGGCTCCTAGCAGGGATGGCTCCAGAGGAAGGGAATAGAGAATCAGTGAAAGTTGTGGAGGAGTGGAGAAGGAACTTCCCTTTGATGCTCATCAAATAGTAGCCTCAGTCCTAGAGTCTGTGCCCCTGGAGAGCCTGGTGGCTCCATAAAGCACATTCCAGGTAAGAAATGCTCTGTTCTTGAGAAGTAATGAGATAAATGTCAGATTCAGGTCTACTCAATCCTCTTTTCAACTTTCTTAAGACCACAACCTTGGATACTGGTTCATAACTATAGATTCCACGTAAAGTTGAGTTTCAAGCCATTGGAAATACTTTCTATATCTGGCCTGTTCAGTGACCCCAGCCACCTACTGAGCCAATGCACACACTACAGGAACCATCCCTATGACGTCACACCCGTAACACTCTGTGTGGATGACCTTTCATCTATCATATGGCTTCCTTCTGCACTTGGACATCCTGGCTGGAATCCTATGCTGCGGTAATCCCCAGCACACCACCTATACTCTCACCAGTATTGCCTACTGTCACAGGCAGCCTCCCTAATTGTTTTACCTATATCTGGGTGTTAACAAATCATATAGTCGATCAAGGGAAAGGTCTTTACACAACAGGATGCAGACTTACCTTCACATTAGAATGTGGCTGTGCCTTTCGTTATATGCAGTATTTACTCTTGGAACCAGAAGAACAGCTCTTCTGGTATTATATAGATAATAATGTTTAATCCTAAAACAGGTTCCTGTGACTCAGTTAATCCTGTTGGGTTCTCTGCCCTCCTCTTGAAGAAGGATGGAAATTCAAACTCTGACAGTATGGCTAGAGCCTTATGTCAGTATGTGCCCACTATCCATTCTCACCCATTGAAATTTTTACAGCTGTGAGGCTGGAGTATTCGCGAAGCTCAGTCTTGGGGCTGGGGGAAATAACCAGTCTAAAGGGGGATAGTGGTATAGGAAAAGCCTTCCAGACACTCTTAGGGACATAGAAATATTAAGGAATGCATTTCTTTCCAGGATACAACTTTAGTATCTCAGCAGTTAATAAATGTGATTCTTCATAATCCAGTGAGTGAGAGTGACTGCTATCCAGAAGATCTGTCAAAAACTCCCCACACTGTTCCTCACTCACAACGGTCCTTGGTGTGTTTGGAGCTGGGCCAGCTAGTGCCGCATGCACACAATACGTGCGTAAGAGCTTAGAGGCCTCACTTCTGGACGATGATGATACGTTCTCCAAACAGGTTTACCTCCGTAATATAAGACAAGATATCCTCTGTATTTAATGGTAAGCCCCCAAGACTAAAAGGAAGATAGCCCATTTGGGGGTTTGAAGGCACTACTAGAAGATCGTATCCCATTAACCACCTTATTGTCCATTTTCCATTTTCCTTAAGAAAGATCACCTTTCCCTGAAACTTGGCTACAGCACCAGCATTTTTTTTTTCTTTTTCAGGAAATCTTCTCTTGCCCAAATCTTAACCTAACCCAGTACATCATGTCCTCTCTAATGCTTTTATTTTTTTTTTTAATAAATTTATTTATTTATTTTTGGCTGTGTTGGGTCTTCGTTGCTGCATGCGGGCTTTCTCTAGTTGTGGCGAGCGGAGGCTATTCTTCATTGCGGTGCGCGGGCTTCTCATTGCGGTGGCTTCTCTTGCTGTGGAGCACGGGCTCCAGGTGCGCGGGCTTCAGTAGTTGTGGCACACGGGATTAGTTGCTTCGCAGCGTGTGGGATCTTCCCAGACCAGGGATCAAACCCGTGTCCCCTGCGTTGGCAGGTGGATTCTTAACCACTGCGCCACCAGGGAAGTCCCCCTAATTCTTAAAGACAGATATCACACTATAAAATGAGTACCATCCTATTTCCAGAAAATGCCATCTGGGAAAGCTCTACCCTCAAACCTACTTGTGCCTTTGGTTTTGCCAGGGTCATCTACCTAGGATGGGAAAAATAACTGCTTACTTTTAAGTTTGCATAGAGACTCTACTTTGAGGGGCCTGCATTCTTAACCCTGAGGCATGATCACGGTAGTGGTCAAGAAAAGTTCAGTTCCTGCCAGATGTGATGAGTTATTTTCTTATAGGGATTTGAATTCCAGATGATGTACATACCAGGTGACCCAAATGTCCAGATCCATAGTGTATGACAATCCAAGTATTAGTCCTCAATGTCCAGGGGCATAACCCAGGCTTTCAATCCTATTGTATTCATCAGAGTTGATAGAACTCACTCAAAGCAAGGTTAAAAGTGCCTAGTTCAGTGCTCTCTAAAAGAACCATAAGTACCTCCAGGAAATTTCTGAAGAATGGAGAGGTCACTATAGCAGTTCAGCTACTTAAATTTTTAAAAAGTGGCTGTATGGCCAAAAATGGCTGTATGCAAATGCCATAGCAGTTTAGCTACTTAAAAAATGTGTCTGACCACATAGGTGCTCAACAAATATCTGTTGAATGAATGCATAGATGAATGAATGAATAAGAGCTGACAGGTAGGTCTTATGCTTCTGTCAGGTGTCAGTCTGGTGAGCCCCTAATGCTAATTTCCTATCCCTCATATGGTCTGTCACATCTTCTTGTACCTTATATCTGAGCTGATACCATGTTGGACATCATTGCAGGAAGGCTCAACAATTGTTGTTGGGAGTGGTCCTGGGAGAACCGAGATATTACTTTATTTGCTCCCAGCCCTGGAGCTGGGAGATTATCTGGATTCCATAGTAGACCTGCCCATGCCTGCTCTAAGAGCCTCAGTGTGGTACTAATGTGATCATTATTCTAACCAATATCTCTTTCAGCCACTTCCACTGCCCTGATTTTCTGGCAGGATTTGTTTGCTCACTCAACCCTCTGCTTGGCAATCTGGTTAAAATTGCAACCTGAACCTCACCCAAGGCTATAAGAATTTATGAGCTCAGCTGGCAGACGTTTAGACAGGAATGTTCTGAGTAGTGGTTTTCAGAATCACCCTGAAGAACTTGTTCAGACACAGCCTGCTGGTGCCACCCCCAGAGTTTCAGATTTATTTTATCTGGTGTGAGGCCCAAGAATTTGCATTTCTAACAAGTTTCCAGGTGTTGCAGATGTTGCCGGTCCAGGGGCCACACTTTGAGACCCACTACTCCAGATGTGAATCCCTTTGAAATTTGGGAAACAAAATAAAGGAAGACCTCCTTGCTTTCATTTCCCTCTACCTGAAATATCTTTGGCTGAGTTCTCAAATGAATAGAAAAACTGTTCAGACTTGACTGGAAAAGGAAACAGGAAACTAAGAATTTGGTGGGAGGACTCTTAAAATGCTGTAATAATTGTGCCTTTTCTTTTCCAGGGTTTAGCACCCAGGTAACAGCAAGGACTACTCCAGTTTCCAAGTGAAACTAGCCAGGGGCACTGTTTCCTTGTTACCTTTCAAATTCTCTTCTTATCATGTCCCACTGTTAACTAATGAAGAGCTTTACCTGATATATCTTTCTACCCTAAGAAGGCTAATCGTCATTCCTGCAGCATTGACTCAAGGACTAGTTTGCTGTGGAACGAGATTCCAGTGAGGTAAGGCCTGTGGGAATTTTTCTAGAAAAAGCTCTGGGGAACCATTTGCTCGTTGAAAAATTAGAAAGGAACAATAGCTGTGGGTTTCTGTGGTGGGAAAACGGGTGGCACTGACTATATTCCACAAAAGGAAAAGCTGTGTGTAGTCTGATTCTAAATCTTCAGTTGACTGAGGGAATAGAAGTTGGCTTTTATTTCACCACAACTGAGACTTTAACAAAAGGAAATGCATTTGGCTGTGGCAGGAATTAGAATATATTGTGCAGGAGGTTGATCCAGACTGAGTTTAAAAGGAATTCTGATTTTCTAGATGTGTTGGTCTGCAGGTGTCTTATTGACGTGAGTTTATTTTTAGAGGCTTTTGACTTCTGGCTGAAGGAGGGAAAAACTTTAGGGCTGGGGATCAGTTTCTAAGAAAAAGACAAGAACAATGGCGTGACAAAATGCCTATGATGTAATATTAGGCTAAAAACAGCAGAGTACAATACTGTATTATACATTATTCTTGCAATTACAAAAATACCTAGCAGATAAAACTCTTCACAGATTCAGAAGGGCAAGAAGTATAGCTTTTAAACTTTTTTTTATTACACATTTTAATTTCTATTTCTTATAGTATTACATGGCAGAAAGTTTATTTCTGTTCATTTAAGGTTGAACCCCATTTTTCCCACAGTTATGGCTAAATTCCTAGAGTTTGAGGAACCAATTAAATCCATGTGACAACTATTCTTGGAAATTGGTTGAGACATCTTTTAAAATACATAAAATATTACATCTATTAAATACATAATAAATATTTCTAAATGTTCCATCAGATGAAGTTGTTAATTGTGTTATTCAACTCTTCTATATTTTTGCTGAATTGTTTTGGCTGCTTGAATCATAATTGACTGAAAAAAGGCATGCTGTAGTCTCCCACCATCGTGGTGATTTGTCAATTTATTTTTGCAGGTCTTTCAATTTTTGTTTAAATCTACTGAGTCTATTTAATAATGTGTGTACATGTTTAGAATTGTTACATTGCTTTAGTGACTTTAGTCTTTATTCATTGCATAGGAACTCTGTCCTTAATGATGCTATTTGTATTAAAGTCTTCTTTGGCTGATATTAATATCTCTATACTGGCTGTCTTTTGGTTAGTATTTGGCTGAATGTATCTCTTCTCAACTTTTCATTATTTTCATGCTGTAGGTGTGTCTTTTGTAAGTAGCACAGAAGTTGGATTGTGTTGTAATCCAATCCGTCATTCTCTTTTAACTGACAAGTTTAATTTACATGTATTGGGGTAATGGATATGTTTGGATTTGGTGTGATTAGCTTTATTTTCATATTATACTTCTTCTATGTTTGCTTTCTCCTTTTTAAACATCTTTTTTTTTAGGATCAATATTTATATATTTCCCTTGCTTCTTGTTTCATAAGTCCTATGTCATTAATTCTGTGGGGACAAGTCATTTTCTTAGAGTCCAAGTAAATTGCTACCACATGTTTTCTCACTCCTTTTTTAAAATGGAGGTGAAATTTGCATAACATAGAATTAACCATTTTAAAGTGAACAATTCTGCGGCTTTTACAATGTTCATAGTGTTGTGCAAGCACTACTCTATCTAGTTCCAAAGTATAACAAGGTCTCTTTTGCTTTGCTCTATAAGGTGTTTTATTAGGCCTCATGCCAGGTTGTTTTAATTTCCTTGATAAAGAAGAGCTCTATACATCCCCAGCATCTCCCAAAGGAGATGTGGACTGTCTACTCTGCTATTAGAATAATCATCAGTCTAATCTGAGGTGAAAATGCAGATGAATGTGCCCAGTTCTACCTGATCTCGCTGTGGTTGTTGTTACAAGCTAGTATTGTGTGGCTTCTTCTAACTGATATGAGTCTTGTCCTACTGTTTATTTTATTCATTTATGTTTTGCTTTTTTAAAAAATTCAGATATAATTGACATATTTTAGTAGTTTCAGGTGTACTTACTGTTTATTATAGATGCTGAACACTGGATTACAAGAAAACCACAATTCCCAGTAAGAGTTGTTACTAGAGGGCTTCCCTGGTGGTGCAGTGGTTGAGAGTCCGCCTGCCGATGCAGGGGACACGGGTTCGTACCCCGGTCCGGGAAGATCCCACATGCCGCGGAGCGGCTGGGCCCATGAGCCATGGCCGCTGAGCCTGTGCGTCCGGAGCCTGTGCTCCGCAACGGGAGAGGCCACAACAGTGAGAGGCCCGTGTACTGCCAAAAAAAAAAAAAAAAAGAGTTGTTTCTAGAGCTCTACCTGACTCTACCCCACCTACAACATGTTATAGTGAGGATGTATAATTCCCTGGACCACTAATGGAATGTGTTGCCAGGATCCAGCACCTCCACCCTCACCCCAAATTTTCCCTGATGTTTTCTAGATAGTGTAATTCATGAATGTATGTAGAAAGAAGGAGGATGAGAACAGGTGACACTTTGGCTGCTAAAATATCAATATTCATGCCAAGAAGGGTTTGATCTCAGTTCTACTTGGCACAGACTCAATTTCTCTAATCTGGAGGGGCAGCAATTGGGGGAGGGACAAAATGTCTTCACACTTTTTGATTTTGGTTTTGGGTAGTAAAGTATATTAAGGCTTCTGGTTGCACTTATCAAGTCATTACCATCAGCTTCTCACATTCTGGCAATAGGTTGACTGATGGTGTAAGATTTTTCTTTGCAAATCTTCACATCTATCTTTGTCTTCACAGATAATTTGCTGGAAAGTTGGGAATAGCTGCATTGGAAAGTCATCATAGTTTTTTCTCTAAATGACATTTTGAGGTCCATAGGCCCTTGTATACCAAGGGCAGAGCAAGAGGGTCTGAAGGAACATAGAATTTGGGTCTTTTGTGAATAAATGGTGCCCCCCCAATTTGGTGACACTTCAGATTCTGGTTCTGAGAGCTTCCATTGAATAAAATGTTGTAAGATGACTCCTGAAGCAAGTTTTCTGTGGGAGTAGGGCCATGGTCTTGGTCTCAGCCACACTCAGAAATCAGGGAAGAAGCTGAAGGGAAACCCCACTCACTGCCTTGGCCTCTGTCCTGTGAGCTGGTCACTCCCATGGCTTCACAAAGTCACCTGCCCTCCTGGGAGGAAAAACACCTTGGGGTCCTGAAATTCTCTCTTCTTCATAGCTTCTCTAATATGGTTTCCTTTCTTGTTCTCCATGGGGGAATTTAGAGCAGCAGATCTGAATGAATTTCCTGGGTCTGCTTTGAGGTAAGTTGGTAAAGCATTGAGAAGAGCATAACTCACATGACCTGAGTTTAATTTCTGGCTCCATCATATAGAAGCTCAATGATTTTCTTTGCTTCATTTATTTTTTGTTGATGTGATCACTACTTGACACATGTTTTTATTTGTTTCTTCCACTAGAATATAAGCCCCCTTTGGGCATGAGGTTTGTTTGTCTTTTTGAATTGTATCTCCATTGCTTAGCACACAGCCTGGCACATTGTCATTAATATTTATTGCATTAGGATTGTTTCCTTTTTCTTCTTTTGCTATCCTAAGTAACTCTGAACTGAGCATCTTCAAATTTTCATTATGTGTAACTGATGTGGAATCTTCTTTCGAGTTATTTCACAAGATATATCACAAGTGCAATTGTTAAGTCAAAGTTATAACTATTTTTTGACTCAATATGTATTAATAAATTGCTTTCTAGGATGTCCTGCAAGTTATCAGAGTCTCCATAAATATATTTGTAGTTTTTAACTTTACTAATTTAATAGGCATAAAATGGTAGTAATTAATTTCAATTTCTTTGATAAAGTTTCTATACTTCCTGTAATGTACCCTTAATCCATCATAGAGGAGGAGGTAAAGTATTACTTCCTATTAAAGAAAAACTGTGGGTCAACGGTGAAGCCGAATCCAGCCTCTGTATGCTGACACCAAATTAAATCTCGGAGACAGAGTTTTTGGTGAAGTAGAAAAGAATAGCTTTATTGCTTTGCCAGGCAAAGGGGGCCATAGCAGGCTAATGTCCTCAAAACTGTGTGACCCACCCTGGAGGAGGTAGTGGGGAGTTTTATAGCAATTGTTCGAAGAGGACGTGATCAGTTCGTGAACATTCTTCTGATTGGTTGGTGGTGAGGTAAGTGGGAGTCAGCATCATCAACCTTCTGGTTCCAACTGGTCTGGGGTCTACTTGCTTGCCGGCAGCATTCCTTCGTATGTTACCCATTAATTTCTCCCACGTGGTGGGGCTTTCGGTCTGTACAAAACAGCTCAAAGATGTTGCTGTGTGTATCCCTTGATGAGGAGCCAGGACCTTGCCCCAAGGCTGCACTATGGTTTCTCTTGACTGTTTCTCCCTGGTCTGGCCTCCCCTCCCTTCCCTAATTAGCAACTTCTTGAATCTGCCCGTTGGAACTCAGGGAAGGTCATGGAGGCTGAATGAAACCTATTTCCTGTAATCAGAGAATGGGGGACACAAAAAGGCTTTTGTGCCCAGGAGCCCCCCAGGGCTCTTCTCAGTATCAAGGGGAAGAATAAAACAAGTGGGTACTTATTTATGCCATTTTCTCATTTTTCTTTCATGTGTCTCGTCTTTTTCTTGAAGCCTGCATATGAAGAAATTTTGATGATTTTTCTTTTCACCCCTAAATCATGCCTCTCTTCAGGTCCCTAGCCAGTTCTAGAGACTTTAACATTTTCCAAAAAAGAAAAGGGCTAGGGAGGTTTCTAGAGAAGATAGAAGAACCTGACTGAGGACCAGAGGTTTGGAAGTAAAGCAGCTGAGCGTGTTGGTGCGTCTGCAGGGGTGCTGGTGGCAAGCTAGGCTGAAGGGAGCCCGTGGCAGTTCTGCTGGGACACAGGAGTGTAACCAAACACAGTGTTATAGTCCATTCTTTGTACCAACCTTTTCCCCATCTCTTCCATCTCCTGTATTCATTTCTCCAATCTCACATCCACCTTCACGTGGGAGTAAGGGGTGGAGGTGAGGAAATAATCTTGTCCAAAGGTACATATGTGTTTGTAAAGCTCCCTTATCCATGAAAATATTTTATGCTATTAAAGAAAATCTCTTGAAATGGTTTTTTTAAAAGGAAGATAATTTATGTGGCTCGTCTACTCATTTTTAAGTCCAGAGGTGTGATTAACATCTTTGTCAGTATACATTTTTTTGTAAAAATTTAATAGTGCCTGTTAGAAATGGTCAGGACACAATTGGAGAGTTTGGACAACTTTGCTGTTGGTTGGCACAGACCATATTAAAGCAACGATGATCCCACAGCAGAGAAGTTTTTTTGATTTGTATTCAATTGAAAGAAACAGAGACTTGAATGAACAAATGAACAAACAAAAAAAACCACATTGATTTAACAGACATTTAATTCAAAGCCTTATTTTTATGTCTGGTAGTCAACCACCTAGGGCTGGTGTAGCAGCTTTGCAAAGCCATCTGGGACTCAGGATACTTCTTTTTTTCCACTTAGTCACACATAGGGTGTGCTTGTTACCTTATAGCCACAAAATGGCTCTTTCAATTCCATGTTAGTGCCCTATTCGAAGCAGTAGGAGTGGATGGGCAAAGGGCTTGTCTGTGCCGCCCTTCCACTCCTTCACAAGCTTTGCTGTGAGATCCTCCCCACAGCTTTTGCTGAGTTAGCACTGTGTCATGTGGCTCTCCCTATGCATCAGGGAGGCTGGGGAAGGTGGGAGCTGTTTTGTAGTGTTTTTCTCTCTCTTTGCTTGCTTGTAAACTGGACACATTGAGACCACATGGGATAATTTTAGAAAGGAAGAGTGAAGATTTAACACTGAGTAACATTCAGTAACATTGAGCTGCCTCAGAACCTGAACATTTTGCCTTAAGAAATGTGAATTTGTCAGCCATGTGGTATTCATCACTGTGGAGGTTTGAGTGAGAGGTAATCATTGGGTTTAGAATAAACATTAAAAAGCAACAGGAGTTCAGGTGATGAAAATGTTTTGATTATAAACAGCGGAGATGCTTACACATCATTGCGAATGTATTTAGTGCTACTGAATTGTAGACTTACAAACTGTTAAAATTATAAATATTATGTCATATATATTTTATCACAGTAAAAATATGCAACAAGAGTGATAGCCGTTAAACTGGGGGAGAGTTGTAAACCTCTCTGGGTAGGAAGGATGTAGAGGACCTAAAATGTAATAAGATGTGGTTCTTTGTCTGGGGTGGATTAACCGTGGTAGTAGGGGTGAAATACTCTGAGAGAGAGTAAACAAAGATTCCCTCGGCCCATCTGTGGTCCCCTTCTGTCCCTCTTTTAAAGGACTGACTAGTACCATTGCCTTCTTTGATGTCTGCTGTGGCCTATAGGCTCACCCCTCCTGCTCTAAGGAGTCATCTTGCCAAATGTGTCAAGCATATTCTTCCCACTCACATCTGCAGGAAACCTGGCATACAGTCAGTATTGATAGGAAAAGTAGAGGCTTTTGGGGTTGGAATTGCCTGAAGTGTTAAGTTTTTGATGACTGTTTTTCATCTAAATTACAAATTATCTCCCAGTTTCAACCTCAGGGCACACTGCTTTCTCCCCCACCCACCCACCCCTTTTATTATTTATTTATGTTTAACATCTTTATTGGAGTATAATGGCTTTACAATGGTGTGTTAGTTTCTGCTTTATAACCAAGTGAATCAGCTACACCTATACATATATCCCCATATCCCCTCCCTCTTGCGTCTCCCTCTCACCCTCCCTATCCCACCCCTCTAGGTGGTCACAAAGCACCGAGCTGATCTCCCTGTGCTCTGCGGCCGCTTCCCACTAGCTATCTATTTTACATCTGGTAGTGTATATCTTGTGACTTCCCATTTGCTTCAAAGTAAAAGCCAGATGCCAGACAGTGGCTTATCAGTAAGGCCACCAAACATCCAGGTTTGCCTGCTTTAAGATTATTGCCCCAGTGTAATTATTAGTAACACCTCCTTTATCCTTACATGGATTCCAATCTGGACAATAAATTATATGGCCCTTCTACCTGTAAGGCCCTACATGATCTGTCTACCCCTCTCTCAACATACTTCTCTGATCTCACCTTGTATTATCTCCCTGCTTCTTGCTCTGCTGTGATCACTTTGGGCTCCTCAGTGATTCTTTAGCTTTTTTTTTTTTTTTTTTTTTTTGCGATATGCGGGCCTGTCACTGCTGTGGCCTCTCCCGCCGTGGAGCACAGGCTCTGGACGCGCAGGCTCAGCGGCCATGGCTCACGGGCCCAGCTGCCCCACGGCATGCAGGATCCTCCCGGACCGGGGCACGAACCCGTGTCCCCTGCATTGGCAGGCGGACTCTCAACCACTGCGCCACCAGGGAAGTCCCTCAGTGATTCTTGAACTCATGCGTGTGCTACTGCCCTAGAACCTTCACATGAGTTTTCTCTTTCTGGAATGCTCTTCCCCACATATCTGCATAATCAACTCCTTCAGGTCTTTGCTTAAATTTTACCTTCTCAAGGAGACATAGACTGCCCACCCAATTTAAAATTGCCATCACTCACTTCGCCTGCATCCCTGACCCCCTTTATTCTGTCCTGGCATTTCTTGTACTTATAAGTATACTATCTCACTTACATATATTTGATATTTATACTGTCTCACTTACATATCCATTATGTTTCTTGCTCCTCTCCCCAGCTAGAATATGAACTTCTCCAGGGCAGGGACCTTGTCTTTTTTGTTCTACCATGTAGTAAAAGAGCCCAGAATGCCTCACACATAATAGACACTCCATATATGTTTGTTGAATGAGAGAAACAATAAGTGAAAATTTACATGATCTGTGGCCCATGTCCTCAAAACCTTGCAGGGTGATTGGCTAGCTAAAAAGAGCCATGGTGTTAATAGCTGATGGTTTTACAACTCATTCGTTTATTCCTAAACTAGATATTTTTCATTTTTATTTCCCAAAGTAGTATTGGAACTTTGTGTGGCATAGGATTTGACCATCTTATTACAAATCAGTTTAGGGGCAATTTGGAAGACAGGTAGGTCTTCAGGACCCTTAGAAATAATCCCACAGAAGCAACTATCTGTTTTATCTAAGAGAGAGGCTAATCCTGCAGTAATGATTCTAAAAGTAAAAAGGAATTGACATTGGCACAATACTCTGTACTCTATAGAGCTCTCTCAATCTTACTATCTTATTTAATTCCAGACCAGTCTTGGGCTTCTCCATTCATTGACTTTGTTTGACCCTCTTCTTATTCCCCCTTGAGGGTTTAATTAAGTTCAACCATACTCTGTCAACTGTTCCAGTTTCAGTGAAATCTTTTGTTATTATAACAAGAAATTATTCTCTCAAATTGAAAACAAAAACAAAACCCATACCCCAAACCACTCTCCTTTTTTTGCCAGAGGGGAAACGCTCCTGTCACTGCAGTAGTTTCTTTCCATCTTCTCCTCATGAGCCTTTCAGATCTTCTGACATTCAGCCCATAATGTTCATCTTCGTATTCAACATTGACATTCAAATGCCCTGAATGACGCAGATACTATATCCTACTTGGGGAAAGGTGAGAAACTTCATGAAACAAAAAGAACATGTAGGTTTTTTCTGTTAGCCCTGCTTAATATATAAGAAACTTCAGGATGAGGTAGGGCTATCTGTTACCAACTGTGGGAGGAAATACTAGCTAGAATAGATTTCATGTCAAATCCCCACTGCTTAATTGGGTTCCAGAATAGCTCCTTCGCATCCTCTTGGTGTTGGTGTGGGCGAATTTGGGAGAGGGAGATGATTGGTAAGGAATTGAAAGCTACACCTAGAATTTCTTTTCATGTTTTAGATCTGATTTTCAGGGAAGGCATTCTTGCCTATTTGCAGCCAAGAGAAGAAAAATATCTGTACGGCAACCGAAAGAGGATGGTTTAGGAGCGAGTTCATCTTCTCTCGCATTTCAATCAGTGGTAGACACTAACTCAGGACTCTAGAAAATGATTGGTCCAGCCATCTTACTCATCTATGCCCGTCCCAGAACCACGAAGTTATGAATCGAGGACTAAGCAAACCTACCTCGTCTTATCTTCTCCAATTCTAAACTTGGTAAGGTAGAGAGATGACTCTCTCTCCAGATTGACCCAGCAAGCTTTGCTGCAGTGACTGACAGTCTCTCTGAGATGAACACTAAGCTGATGATTATCATAAGCCCAGCACAGTAGACAGGGAAAATAAGACATGGTAAAACTGTGAGCATATGTGATATCATCCAGCTAACATATGATGAAAGCGAGTATACTCCCTGTGCTACATGTGGATGAGACAGCCTACAACAGCTGGAATACACTTTGGCCTGCGGGGAGAGTAGGTCTGGAAACCAAGTGGAGCTAGATCCAATGACAGTGATCTCATCCATGGGCAGTGCCCTTTAGATTTTATGAAGATTTTCAGTTCAGTTATCTCACTTGAGCATAGGTCATAGAGCAGTTGTTAACAGCCTGGTGTTACACATAGGACTCAGATTCAGACCGGTTAGGGAGCTCATGCAGGGCCACAGAGCCAAGAACCAGGTCATTAGCTTCGGCCCCCTCTTCACTAAGCATGCTGCCTCCTCTATGGCTAGAAGGTATGAAGAAGGATGCATGTCTCCTGATTCATTGTTGTAGAGGAACATTCTGGACTGATCTAGAGCTGAGGCATAAACACAAGCTTAGCTTCAGGAAGGGTCTTATAGTCACATTTCTGCTTATCCCTGCTTTCCCCTTTTGTAATAGGAGCATGCAGGATTTTATCAAGTTATCTGTAGCCTGAGTGTCACTCTCCTTCCTAATTCACATATTCCTTCTTTCCTTCCTCCCTATTTCCCTTTTCTTCTTCTCTCCCTAAAACATTCATTAAGCATATTCTATGTATTAGGCACTACCTAATACATAAAGATCAGGAAAACAAAGATGAATAAAATATTGTTCTTTGTTTCAAGGAATATGTGGTTTATAATGGGAAACAGATTAAAAAACAAATTTCAGTAGAGACAAACAGTGGTGGCCCAGAGGTGAGAATGTTTTATGGGGGGAAGATGTGGGAAGGTTTGGAAAGGCTTCATGAACATGGAGGGTCAAATGAGTGGGGTCTGGAGGGGTGAGTTGGAGTATCTCAGACATTATAAGGTAGAGAAAGGACAGTCCATGTTTCTGTAAAGAGTTTACCTACAGTGATGCATTCTGACTTTTACTAGGTTTTATCTACCAATTCACTTTTTATGTATTGTGGACGTGTCCTAAGGGTTCATAATTTGATGGCAGAGTGTGGGTCCCTGGTTGAAGCATAGGCAATTTCCACGGTAGAAGCCAAAATAAATGGCTAAGACTGGGAGTAAGCATTACACTCTGCTCTTGTTTTATATCCCCAAAGAAGGAAATTATTAAGTCCAATGTGTAAATGTAAACACTGGTGGGGGTATCACTTGAAGCCAGTGTACTCCTTGACATTTCTTAAATCAGTCTCCCTTAGTTCAACCTAACCTTGTTTCTAAGGTTGTGCTTACCTGTTGCCAGGTTAGAATTCTACTTTAGGCACACAAGGGTAAGATTAAGTGATCCTTTGGCTTTTCTAAGGAACATGGGAGGAGCCCAGAGCTGTAGGAAGTCCTTTACTAAGGCAAGTCAGTGTAGGACATGCCAGTGAGGACCTAGCGCACCAGGAAGATGTGGTTGTGTCCCTGCTGTTGATTCAAGCAGATGATATGAAAAAAGAAAAGTCGTTAATATAATCAGACACAGAGTGATATGGTAGGTCTATGGGAGAAAAAACCAAAACGAAACAGGTCTATGAAAACCTTGTGGAACATGGTTGTGAGCTGTACATTATAGAGGTGAGTCAGAGTTTCGGATCCTAGGTATTTCACCTACATCAGCTTTCACCTCTGTTTCATTGTATCCATCTAGTCCTATCGCCACTCCTATAGGAACTTTTTTTCTCTGAATAATAAAATTTGCACTTTGTCTTCTGACCACACCTTCATGTCTCTCTATCCTTCCAGTTCTATCACCCAGTTGTCCCTGCCCTTTGTCTCCTTCTGCTTCATCTGGATCTCCAGTTTTGGACCTATTTTCTCAGTGCCTATTAGCCCCACCTGTCTTCACTGATTTTTCTATGAAACTTGAATTGCATGGCCCAGAACTTCAATAACTCTTCCCCTTATCCTTAATTCTATTGTTCAACCATCCTCTGCTGCAAGATCCTAACTGTCTGCCTTTTATGAACCTACTTTGGGGTTACTGAGCACTGGTGAAAAAAAAATCACATAACATGAAGCTTGTGTCATTATATCTATTTTTAATTAATTTTTATTGGAGTATAATTGCTTAACAATGTTGTGTTAGTTTCTACTGTACAGCAAAATGAATCAGCCATACATATACATATATCCCCTCCCTTTTGGACTTCCTTTCCATTCAGGTCACCACAGAGCATTGAGTAGAGTTCCCTGTGCTATACAGTATGTTCTCATTAGTTATCTATTTTATACGTAGTATCAATAGTATATATTTAAGATTCCCAAACTCAGCTGGGTTTTCACTTCTCAGCAAACTGAAGTAGCCTCTCCCCATTATGCCATTGTTTTCCTCCATAGCGTGTGTCACAAACAGAAATTATTTGGGGAGTGTATTTGTTTCTTGCTTGTCTTCCTCCACTGAGGCTCTGTGAAAAAGAACCTTTGTTTATATTATATGCTCCTCTACTCCCAGTGCCTGGTGCATGACAGATGCTTGTTAAACAAATGAGCTAAGCCTCAGCTTGGCTGTCACTATCTCTAGGAATTGTTCCAGAATCCCTGTCTCCTATCAAGTCTGAGTTAGGAATTTTTCCCTTAGCATCCTGTTTCTCTGTCATAGCATTTTCTGTGCCATATTCCCATTGCCTATTTACTTACCTTTATCTTTCTCTGCATCAGCACCCTCCAGTAGGACTTTTCACAAGGCTGGAAATATTCTATATCCGTGCTGTCCAATGCAGTAGCTACTAGGCATACGTGACTATTGAACATTTAAAAAGTAGCTAGGGGCTTCCCTGGCAGTCCAGTGGTTACGACTCTGTGCTTTCCTTAACTGCTGAGGGCCTGAGTTCAATCCCTGGTCAGGGAACTAAGATCCCACAAACCATGCAGCATGGCCAAAAAAAAAAAAAAAAAAAAAAATGTGGCTAGTGTGACTGAGGAAATACACTTTTTCTTTTATTTGATTTTAATTAATTTTAAATTTAAATAGCCACACATTGTTCATGGTAACCATGTTGGAGAGCACATGCAACTCTAAATTTTAAGCTCTGTGAGGTGAGGGACTGTATCTGTCTGGTTTTCTGTTGTATTTTTCAGGGCCAGCACAGGGCCTGGCATATGACAGGTATCCAATAAAAAGGGCATATAATCCACAGATTTTGTGTCGCTTAGAGGTTGATGCCTTCTATGGTGAGAGGGAGGTGGAATGTGAGAAAATTCTGTTTCAAAATGGGTTGAATATTTGTGCTGATGATTTTAAGAGATTAAGTTCTTATTATTTTGTGTGTGAAAGGTCTTCAAATGTAAGCTAGCAATAGTGGCTAGGCTTCAGGTAGCTGAATTTTGATAGAAATGCTTCTCCTGTCTCAGCTCTCGACTATGTCATAGAAATTTTTAAAAATGTATTTTCATAAATTGTCTGAAGATCTACAAAATCAGGAAGATGAAGGGGACCCCTCCTGGGAATGAAAGACTCCCTCGGGATGAAGTGAGTATTTCTTTTATGAGTGGTTGTAGCGCCTGCGATTCTTGAGTTAAGGAATTGCTTTGCCAGTTTAGTGATGTGAGCTAACACTTAGTTTGTGCCACATAACAAGCACTAATCTAAGTGTTTTCTATGCATTGATTTATGGGATTCTCCAGTACTACTATTATCTCCACTTTAGAGATAAGAAAATTAAAACATAGGATTAATGACTTGCCCAGTGTCACTCAGTTCATTGGGGAAAGGAGGATTTGAACCCAGGCACTCTGGTTCAAAATCCACTTTCACTTGTGTTGCCTCTTGTATAATCACTTGTGTCTCTCTATACTTCTCATAACTCTAAACAGGTTTGCTATGGCTGTGAAATTTGTGTGTGCATGTGTGGTGAGTGTTTCCTGAAGAAGGTAGTTCTGTGTTGCGGCCTGGGACGCGAGGGGACCAGAATGCACAAGGCCTGGGGTGATGTAACCATGGGCCAGTGGAAAAGAATTCACCTTGGGATTAGAAGCCACTGTGTTCTCACTTATGGAGTTTTGGGAAATGTTACTCACCTCATTTGGTTATTAAAATTACATGTACTATGTATTTGAAAGGGCTTTATAAAGTGTAAAAGGCTCCATCAGGGTGGGTACCTAAGAATATAAAACATTGGCACAGTGACCTTTAAGGAATGCCAGATCTCAGAGATAACACAGCTACAGTGGTTTGCCTAAGATTTGGGGAGAATTCTCACTTTTCTCTATCCTGCAGTTCAAGGGTTCATCCTCTTGGAGGGTGAAAGAGAGGCCTGAGGGCTTTCTTGCAATTTCGGATTTTCTGTGACTTAGAGTTGCTTCAATCCCAGAACAACCTAATGTCTTGGAAATCACCCAGATCACAAGCAGGAAAGGGATTAAAGGATGAAGGGAAGTGGTGGTGGTGGTGGTGGTGGTGGTGGTGGTGGTGTGTGTGTGTGTGTATGACTAAAGGCCAATGCAGTCCCCTTGTAGCCCCTCCAGGAGACAAAATCTTCAAGCAGCCCATTTATATATACCTCTGCTCTCATGGCTGGTAACACCTACAAAGAGTTACATGCATTCTTGGCTGGTTCCAGCTCCAACGCTTCAGTGAGTAGCACTCTGTCACCATGGTCTGTCTGCCTGAGAGTACCACTTGCAGTTCTGGTTGTGATCATACTTCAAGGAGGCACTAGTAGGCCATAGAAGTCAGAAAAAGTTTAGAGAGGTTGCCTTAGGAAGCCATAGTTTTAAAATGTCTCTTAGAGCTGGAAAAGGAGACTGTGGGTAAGTAGCATCAAAAGCCATTAAAATTTTTTGAAATAAAAATAAATGGCAGTTTATTTATTAGATTCTAGATTATTATTTCCCTGATATACATGGCACAACTGACACTGATTAAGCTCATACCATGAATTAGCCGTTGCAATAGGTCATACTGACATATTATCCTATTTCTCTTCACAGCATCCCTGCAAGGGGGACATTATATCTTTGGCAGATAGGACTCAGAGAGGCTAAGTAACATGCCCAAGGTCATTGGCTACTGAATGAGAGAAAGATGTGAAAAAATTTTAAAGTTCCTGCCCTTTCCACTACACCAAGTTGCCTCTCTTAAATCTCAAATGAGAAGGTGTGGGTGGGCACTAAAGTTAAAAACTAGTTAAAGGAGGACCTTTTCAGCGAGTAGTAACACTGTGGATGGGTATCATCACAGTTGTACATTAGTTTCAAAAGAAAGCTTATGTTGTATCAGGAACCAGCCCTCTTTCCTTTGGTAGAAGAGCCTTCTTAGAGCCCAGACCTACTCTACCAAGACACTTTACAATCTGGTTTATTGTAATGGGGGAGATTTTATAAAAGTGGGCTGCTAGTCCAATTCCATATGCTCTGCAAATTCTTCTCAATTTAGTCCCCTCCTATCATCATAATAGCTTTGACTTGAAAATGAACACCTATGGTCATCATTATAAAGTACAAATTGAAGCTGTAATGTTTTCCTTTTCAGTGTTCCTACCTCCTTCATAGGGAATTCTTGGTAGTATACAATGTACGATATGCCAATTAAGTTATTTAAATTTTAAATGCTTGTAGCCATTATAGATTTCCAGGCATTCATTATGATATTTTAAGTGTAGCTCTTTCCACTTCAAAGCAAGCGTGGTACCTTAAAGATCTCAAGTTACATACACTTTCGATATTAGACAGAGTAAACTAGGTACCTTTCAACATAGGCTGTAAAGGAGGAAGACAAAGAAAGGTGCAGAATATAGTAGAGAGTATTCTAGAGAACTTAGCTGGGAAAATAGAGATCACCAAGGAAGCTGTCATGTAAACAAAGAAGCCCTGTAGGCTGCGATGGCAGACTCTGGACGTGGGTGCTTCGTCCCTCTCTCTTCCCAAGCTCTTGGCACAGACAGAGTTCACTGCTCAGCTGCATTCTTAGAAAGTGTCTCAAAACAGAGCTCACGCAACCGCCACCAACTGATCGGAGTTGACATTCTCCATCCAACCTCTTTGTTTTTTCCTGCCTTGAGGGAAGGATTAAATTATTTTATAAATCCCTTAGGATACAGAGGAAAAGAGAGAGGGCAGATTCAGAGTTTTCTGCTCTCTGATATAGATTGACTAAATGATGGTTGATTATAAAACATGTATAACAAAATACTACTCTTTCTATTTTTTTATTAGCTCATAGCCAGCAAGGAAATTGATCTGAAAGGATTTTCCCAGAAGTGTCAGGAGTGCTTGCCTCTATGGGGTTATGAGTATTGTTTTTCTTGTCTACTATTGTTTGGCTATATTTTCTGATTTTCAGTAATGATTTAAATTGTTCTGTCACAGCAACAAAAAGAAAAAAAACCCGAGCTTAATGAAAGAAATAGTAAAATATATATTTTTTGATAGTCAGGTTGTTTTACCTTTTTTGCTAGCACAAGCAGGCTAGAACGAGAATAACACTGAAAATACATTAGACACACAAAATGAAAAGGTAGAACAAAATCCTCAATTTTGGAAAAGTTATTTTAAAAATGTAAACCATCATAAATAATTGTAAAAGAGTTTCATGGTATGCCAAGTTACCCATACTAAAAAAAGAAAAAAAAAACCTCACTGAGAATATTTGATGTCTTAAAATTGTTAAGTACTGCATAGATATACAAAATAATATTTATAAGCACATGTTTAAGATGCAGACGTATAAAAGCACAACAAATACCTGTGTACCCACCACCCAATTAATTTATGAAATAGAATATGATCATTAGCTCCAAAGCCCCATGTGCCTCTCCAGTCCCATTCACTTCCCACTCCCCTAAAGTAACTACTTTTCTGAATTTGGAGGTTTTATCCCTTTGCTTTTCTTTTAAGTTTTGTATCAGTAAACAATATATTGTTTAATTTGTACATTTTATACCTTAAATACATGAAATCATATTATGTATATTCTGCAACTTGCTAAGATTCATTCACGTTGTTGTTTTAACTGTAGTTCACTTTTGCAGTCGTGTAATTTTCCACTACATGAATATACCACAATTTATTTGTCCATTTTATTGTTGGTCACTTTATTATTTTTTAAAATAAATTTACTTATTTATTTTTGGCTGCATTGGGTCTTCGTTGCTGCACGCGGACTTACTCTCGTTGCAGTGAGCAGGGGCTACTCTTCATTGTGGTACACGGACTTCTCATTGCAGTGGCTTCTCTTGTTGCAGAACACGGGCTCTAGGCACATGGGCTTCAGTAGTTGTGGCACATGGGCTCAGTAGTTGTGGCTCGCGGGCTCTAGAGCACAGGCTCAGTAGCTGTGGCGCATGGGCTTAGTTGCTCCACGGCATGTGGGATCTTCCTGGACCAGGGCTCGAACCTGTGTCCCCTGAATTGGCAGGCGGATTCTTAGCCACTGAGCCACCAGGGAAGCCCCTGGTTGGTCACTTTTTATTTCTTTATTTCTTTTTGCTTTAACAAACAGGGCTGCTAAGAAGTTTTTCTAGCATGGGGACTGCTGTATCATAGGATATGTGTATCTTCAAAATTACTTGATAATGCCACATTATGATCCAAACAATTTATACTTCCTTATACTTCTGCAGTGGATAAGACTACTTTCCGGGGGACTTTCCTGGCGGCCCAGTGGTTAAGACTCATGCTTCCAATGAAGGGGGCATGGGTTTGATCCCTGGTCGGGGGCTAAGAGCCCACATGCTGCGCAGCATGGCAAAAAAATTTTAAAAAAATTAAAAATTAATAAAAGACTAATTTCCATTTATCCATGTCCTCACCAATGTTTGGTTTGTCAAATTTTAATACTTGTTTTTCTGGTGATGGTTAAGTGGCATCTCACTGTGGTTTAAATTTTCATTTCCCTGGTTACCATTGATGAGTTTAAGCGCCTTTTCACATATTAGTTTGCCAGTTGTGTTTCTTCACATGTAAAGTGCTGCTCTAATCTTCTGCTCATGTATCTATTGGGTTGTTTGTCTTTTTCTTATAGATTTATGGGACTTCTCTCTATATTCTGGATACTAAACCTCTGTCAGTTGTATGGACCTTCACATATCTTCTCCAAATTTTTAGATTGTTTTTCCACTTTCTCTGATGTTTTCGTCAACAGAAGGTCCCAATTTTAATACAATTTATCTGATCAACTTTTCCTTCATGATTTTCATTCTGTACCCTTTACAACTCCTCTGTCATGAATTTATTGTTATATGTGCTCTTCTAAAAGTGTTATGGTATTTTCTTTCTCAGTTAAGTTTTCGATCCACTTGACGCTGATTTATGTGTAATGTTTTTTCATTTCATATGGAACTATGAGAATGACTATTAATATAGTTCTTTCCTATCAATTATACATTTGATGTTTTCTTTCTATATTCCAAAACTTAACTTTATGAAAGTTGACTTTGCAAATTTAGTGTGCATATTTTTCTGGTCCTTTTAGGCTATTTGAGATATCTATTGTGTTTACCAATACATATAAGCTTTCCCTTGAATCTTTGTGTTTTCAGCAAATCTGGTGCCTGCTTCTGAGTGAATGATGAAAAAGCTCCATCGGAACAGAATCCTGTGGCATGCCTCTCCAGATTGTTCTTCCAAGCTGAATTCTATTCACAAATCAAAACTCTAGGGCTTCCCTGGTGGCGCAGTGGTTGAGAGTCCGCCTGCCGATGCAGGGGACACGGGTTCGTGCCCCGGTCCGGGAAGATCCCACATGCTGCGGAGCGGCTGGGCCCATGAGCCATGGCCGCTGGGCCTGCGCGTCCGGAGCCTGTGCTCCGCAACGGGAGAGGCTACAACAGTGAGGGGCCCGCGTACCGCAAAAAAAAAAAAAAAACAAAAAAACAAACTCTAGAGATGTACCTTTTAGAGCAGCTACAAATCCACTAATCAATATCATCAACTTATTTTTTCTAGGAAATCTGTAGCAAATATTAAATGCATTCCCCAACTCCCCCCCACCGCCACTGCATAATCTAATGTGTCTGGCTACATCCCTCCACTGACCCTCAGGAAATTCAGATGCCTTTTAATATTGTATAGCCAGGGAGGTAAATCGAAATAATATGCTAGACCTTGTAGAATTATATATGCCATCACTAATGCTCCCTTCCATTTGTAAATGTCATGGAGCTGTGTGTGTGGATGTGTGTGTGTGTGTCTGTGTGTGTGTGTGTGTGTGTGTGTGTGAGTGTGTGTTAATGTCTTTCCAGTAATTTATTTATGCAGAAGCAGATTGGTATTTGCTTAAAATTTTAGGCTCTAGAGAATAATTACCTGGGATCAAATTCTTACCCTCTACTTATACCTTTGTAACGTCAGGCAAGGAACCTATCCTCTTCACACTCTAGTGTCTCACTCTGAGCACAGACACTGTGATTGATCCTATCCTTAGGTTGTGGTTGGGCCTGGAGAATACAGGGACATGAGGATACACTCTCCCCCTCTCAGCTGCCTGCATGGGGCAGTGTCCCCACCCCTCCTCCAGCTTCACTATGTTTTACCCCTCCCCCAGAAGATTAGAGCTTCGCACTGCTTCAGTCTGATAACGTAAGGTGGGCAGAGAATGGGAGCCAGTCTCTAATCTGTATAATTGTGGGGCATGTTTGGTGGGGTTTAACTTATGCTCTGCCTAATTAGGGCTAAAACTGTTATATGCCATCACAAACTCCAGCTGAACACATATTCATGAAATTTGGGACTTATCGTATATATTATGTGGTAACTTACTGTTTTCAGATAACGCAACATGGTGAACCATTTCCTGCGTCATATTCTTCAATACCATTCTTACTTTTGTTCAGAAAATATTTTCGTATTTTACTGTTAAAATTGCATTAGGATGAATAGCCATTTCTTTAAATCTGAGATCACATTTTTATTTCTTAAGGTAAATACCAGGAGGTGGATTGCTAGATGATAATTATTTGCTCTCTTTTGTGAAGAATCTTTAATTCACTGTAAGATCCAGACTGACCTAAGGATTTCACTTTTTAGTCATTTCCTTCCTTAATTTGAATGAAAGAAATAGAGCTATTTTTAGGGTATGTGTCTGTGGACAAATCACCCTCATTGCTTCCTCTTACATTGCATAACTTCAGGGATGCCATTCGTTTTTTATTCTATGTGTCCTTGAAGCCCCTCCATGACAGAACACTTCTAGAGGTGACACCAGTTTAAATGGTCACCTCTTAAAGAGGACCTTTTCAACGGAGAGGGATAAAGCCAGTTTCACTTTGGCAATTACTGGCATTTGATGCACATACAAACACACACACTGATATACACACACTTGCTTATCATTTATTGGTGCCTCTCTTATACTTCAGCCTCCTAAGTTATTTTCCAAATAAAGGGGCATCCGGAGAGGAAAACCTTAAACTGTCTGCTTTGGTTCGTGCCATCCAGATTGCTCCCAAAACAGAGATAATGAGGATATATGTAATGATTGTGTTTTGTTTTGTTTTTTCCATCTAAGATTGTGTCTTTATTGTTGTTCTTTCTTTTTTTTTAACATCTTTATTGAAGTATAATTGCTTTACAATGGTGTGTTAGTTTCTGCTGTATAATAAAGTGAATCAGCTATACATATACATATATCCCCATATCTCCTCCCTCTTGCATCTCCCTCCCACCCTCCCTATCCCACCCCTCTAAGTGGTCACAAAGCACCGAGCTGATCTCCCTGTGCTATGCCACTGCTTCCCACTAGCTATCTATTTTACATTTGGTAGTGTATATATGTCCTTGCCACTCTCTCAGTTCGTCCCAGCTTATCCGTCCCCCTCCCCATGTCCCCTCAAGTCCATTCTCTACATCTGCGTCTTTATTCCTGTCCTGCCCCTAGGTTCTTCAGAACCTTTTTTTTTAGATTCCTATATATGTGTTAGCATACGGTATTTGTTTTTCTCTTTCTGACCTACTTCAGTCTGTATGATAGACTCTAGGTCCATCCACCTCACTACAAATAACTCAATTTTGTTTCTTTTTATGACTGAGTAATATTCCATTGTATATACATGCCACATCTTCTTTATCCATTCATCTGTCGATGGACACTTAGGTTGCTTCCATGACCTGGCTATTGTAAACAGAGCTGCAATGAACATTGTGGTACATGACTGTTTTTGAATTAGGTTTTCTCAGGGTATATGCCCAGTAGTGGGATTGCTGGGTCGTATGGTAGTTCTAGTTTTAGCTTTTTAAGGAACCTCCACACTGGGCTCCATAGTGGCTGTATCAATTTACATTCCCACCAACAAGAGGGTTCCCTTTTCTCCACACCCTCTCCAGTATTTATTGTTTGTAGATTTTTTGATGATGGCCATTCTGACTGGTGGGAGGTGATACCTCACTGTAGTTTTGATTTGCATTTCTCTAATGATTAGTGATGTAACGATTGTGTTTTATAAGTATATAATTTTATTCATGGTGTCTACCCTCAGGCATATAGGACGGTCTTGTAACTTGTGAATCTTTAAGGCTCACAGGAGTTCTTCCTCTTCTTCCTTGATGGGAATAATGAAAAGGGACCCAGCCTATAATACAAAAAAGGGAAGACAGAACCTGCCAAGTCATACCATGACAAAAGTGTCACTGTGGACGGATTCTGCCCTGGTTTTTTCAGGGGTCATAACAACATGTGATATTAATTTGATTGAAGAAAAACTTTTCTGTCCTCTACACCTGTGAGATCAAGAATGTCTGAATATAGAAACTTTAACCTCTATCCCATCATTCTTTTCTCTAGCTCTGCTATTTAAGTTACTTTATCTTGTATTAATTATTTTGTACTGTCTTCCTAAGTTCAACATTTCCTTAGGACCACGCAAACTAAGTTTTATAAGTTTAACATTGGGATTGAGTTTTCTCATGTAACAGTCATTCATCTTTCCTGATGACAGTCTATACCTTTATTCCCATGTCTCCATTCAAATAAGAAACTAAAAGGGAAAGAAGGTCAATAGGAAGTTACTGGATAAGAGGGATTCCAGGAGGGATTTGAGCTTGAGTCTTTGAGAATGAGACACTTCATGCTAATGTGGATAATTAGAGTGAGTTTCTTCCTAGTGAAAAATTTTAGCATCAACTTAAAAGAGAACTTTACCCCAAAGAGGAATCAACAATTACTGTCCCAAGGTTTCCTAGAGTTGAACCATGCCTTGCATATGTTTGATGCTGATACTGATGGAAAAGACCTGTATCCCTAATCACCATATCAAAACAGTAGATGAACAGCTCAAGGTCAAAACGAAAACAAACAAATAACCTTCAAACACAACCTTGTAGGAAAGATTGTAAGAGTTTTCACTATGAAGTTTTAAGGTGAAGTTTTAAGGTAAAGTTTTGGACTTGGTCTGAAGTGACCATAGAAAACATTTAATTACATCCTTTTATTTAGAGATTAAAAAACTGAAGGACAAGGAATTTAAGTGGCATGATGGCGATTACAAAGTTATGAAATGTGAAGTGGTCACATACTCTAGCAGCATATGAGGACTGATTGATTGATCCCCAATTCATATATGACTTTTACCTTCTGGTATGTTTCTGAACTTTACATCCATGTGCTTTTCTGTTATATATCTTTACCCTGCACTCCTGCACCTTATTTAAAGTGACAGTATTTGTGAGTATGATTCAAGTTAAGAGTTGAGTATTATCTTAGGTTGGTTGTCTGAGAAACAGACTCCAAGATTTGCCTGTGGGAGGCTTATTAGAGGATGCTCTTGGAAACACTTGAAAGGAGAGGGAAGCAGCTTGGGCAGAGGAAGAAGTTGAACCGCGGTGCAATTGTAACGGGGATGCAGCCAATCCCTCTGTTACTTTAGAGTTGGGATGGCTTCTAGTGGTCTCTCACTGAGGCAGGAGGGCTGGAACTTTGAACCTGTCCATACGAGAGTGTAACCTTAGGCAAGGCAGCTTCCTTCAGCCTTGAGCAATCCCAGGAGACAAACTCAGCTGTCAGCAGCCAATACTCCTGGAGGAATAAATGCTTTCCTTGTGGGGTTTGGGGATCTGGGTGGTGTTTTCCAGCCTCCAGTTCTGTTATTGTGATATTGTGATTCTGGCACCCAGGAAAATGCCCCTGAGTAGTCTTTTTTGGTCCAGGCTGGCACATAATTTAAAGAACTAAGCAGAGGGCCTTGTGTTTTGTTTTGCATTCAGCTACGCTGAGAGTAAAAGAATAGAACTAGGAAAAGAACTTCTTAAGGAAGAGCCAGATAACAAGACTCAGTAAGGATGCCTGCATGTAGTGGAGCTGTACAAACAACCCCAAATTGCTACATCTTTAAGCAAGACATATGCTATATATTTACCTCCTGTTGAGCCACGTGGTTTTTATCCTGCTGGTCACTGAGCTGTACTTCTTCATATTGCCACGAAGGGGCAGTGTTTTATAATCTTTAAGAGCTTTGGCTCTGGCTTCACAAGGCTGAAGTTCAAACCCTATTACTGCTACTCATTAGTTGTATGATTTGGGGCCGGTCACAAAACACCTCTAAGCCTCTATTTTCTCATCTATAAAGTGGGGGTAATAGTCATGCTTACTTTGCACAGTTAGGATTATTAATTTAAACAATACTTGTATGTACCCAGGTCGGTCAGTGGCTCAGAGATAGCCCATCACCCAGGCCAGGAGTTTCTATGAAAACCTTGTCCTTCTCATATGTATGACAATCCTTAGCCAGGATACTGTGTTATGTTTCAAGAAAAGGCAAAGGAAGGAAGATGTAGTGAGTTGGATGATGGACTAAGATCAAGTGTGAGAATGGAGATAAGCTTAAAAATAGCTACTTTTAACCAACAATACGTCGGGGAAAAAAGCTGCGGCTGATATTTGGACACTATAGCTTCATTGAGGTTGGGGCTTGGTAGAGGGACATCGTTGCCTTTTTGGAAGCATATGTTTGGGGTTATAATTGGGAAAACCAGTGTGAAACTTTAGGTCGTTTCCTTGACATTATGAAACAATAAACATCAGGCCCAACTGACTCATGAGGCTCCTAGTACCTGGTGTATCTTCATCCCTTGATTCTAAGGCATGTACAATGGCCACATGGCCAGGAAGATGTAGGATCCAGGTGTCAGAGACACAACTTTTATGTCCCACATATACACACATCATTCCATTTTCCAGAGCCAATTCAATCACCCCAGAACCTCAGCTATGCCTGATAATGTCAAAGTAACCCTATGCTTTTTCTATCCCACCTCCCCTTCTTCCTGCCTACTTGATGTCCCAATTAGGGTCACTCTCCTGGCTTATCACCAGTTGCATTAACTTTTTCTATCATTTTGTAATTTTCCATCATCCACTGTGGTAAATGAGAAGTAGGAAAGGGACAAGAGTAAATTGGAACATTTCCGATTATGCAGGAAACCTCAGGGATCAAAGGACCACTTAGCACTGAAGAAATGTACCCAACTGTGCTGCATGTCACTATTAAATTCAAAAACAGACTCTTGAGAATGAAGAGAAAGCCTGCAGTTGCTTTTCGTAACACACAAATGGTTTGACAGGTTATTACCATTAAAAATTCATTAATAAATGATTAATATAAATGTTGGAATATAAATACCAGAATCACCATCCTGATCCCCCTGTTTTTGTCTTCAGGTGCCCTTCTGCAGTTCAGCACGAGGATGGTTCCTTCAGGCAGGCTTCCCATAGATATTGAAAGGTTAACTTACTATCAGGTATGGTGATCATTTTAATTTTTTTATCACAACCTCACCTGACTACCATCACCCCTGAATCAGCCTTGTCCCTAATATTGTCAGTATTTATGAAATTGACTAGATGTAGGCGTCAAGGAAGAGGGAAGAATTGGAGATGACTATGAGGTTTGGAGCCTAGGTCACTGGGAGGATTGTGGTTCCATTAACAGTAAAAGCAGAATCAGAAAGAGATGGTACTTAGGGGCCCAAGATTATCACTGATTTAGGATATGTGGAGTGTGAGTTTTTCATTATACATTTGGATAGAAATGACTTTTAGGGTGGCAGGTTTGTGGAGGATCTGGGCCCTTTGGGTTTGGAATTATTTTTTACACAAGTGCCTGAGAATCCCATACTTAATGAATGTGCATTGAAGTCTTACTTGATTCCAGTCCCAGTGTTGATTTTTTTTTCTTTTGTTTTTAAACAAGACAGATGCAGTTTCTACCCCTACAGAGTTTATATCTCAGGGAAGAAGGCAGATATTAGGCCTTAAACAATATGATGAGAGTGATAATGCGGATGATATTAATAATAATGCACAGTGTTTGCCAAGTGCTTTCTGTCTTTCAATGACTATGCTTAGTGCCTTAAGTACTTGAACTTTTTAAATTTTCACAGCACCGGCATGGATTAGGCACTGTCGGTCTCCAGTGGGGTAAGAGACGTTCCCAAGCTCACACAGGCGGTGGAGCGGGAATTCTAACTTCGTGCAGAGCCAGAGCCCGGGCACTTCTTCGCACAATGTCGATATATGGGAAGCCCTGGGTTTTATGGGGATGGACAGTTGGAGTACTTAACCCAAATTTAGGCTGGGAGGACTTGAAAATAATTTTGGAGAAAGTGAAATATAAAGAGAGATCTGGAGGTGAATAGGAATTAACCAAATGAAGGACGAGGGTGAAATGGAGGGCAGGTATGGTCAGGGTAGCCTGAGCTTAGTCTATTGGGACAGAGGGATGTGGGGAAAGGCCTGGCCACAGAGCATTATGGATAAGATGACCAGGAAGAGAACAGAAAGATGACCACACACCACGAACAAAGGGCCCGTGTTCACAAGGTAGGAAGAGAAGGAGGCCCTGAGAATATGATTTAGAAGCTGGAAAAGCCTTAGGATCGACTCTCAGGCTTTTATTATTGCCTCGCTTGTGTTACATTTTTACCTACTGTCTGTTTCAGGTCATTGTGACTCAACGTAAACAGGGGAAACCAGACTAAAATTATGGAATGAGGGGTAAATGGAGGAAATGACTAATTACCTAATGACTGTTTCTAGAAGGGTTTGTTGGGTCTGAACCCCACCCTTCTTGAAACACTCTCTGTCTTGCCTTCCAGAACCGCGCCAGCTGTTGCTTCTTTTCCATCCTGCTCTGGCCTTTCTTTGTAAGTCTCCCTTGCTGACTCTTCCTCTTCCGCCCAGCCACTTCCTGTCTGAGCTCTCTGTGGCTCCAAGGCCCACACTGTCTTCACTCAGCATGACGATCTCATCCTGTTCTACAGCATCGATTGCCGTCTGTATTCTGATGCTGTCCATTTTATTATCTAGAGTTCTGACCTTTCATCTAAGCTCCAGGGTCATATGTGCAATTAAATCTCCATTTACATCTCACAGGAACCTCAAATTCAACACTTCTAGCACTCAAGCCACGTCTCTTCACCTGTCCTGATGTACCCCACCTCCAGTGCTCTTATTCTCTGTAATGACTCCCCCGTCATTCACCCCATCATTCACCTATGCTCTTGAGCCAGAAATCCGTGAGTGATGAATGACTCCTATGTCTTTTGAATGGGTTTACAGCAGACATGTCATATTCATGGCTGCCCAACATCTTTTAAATAATTCACATGTAACAATTCCCACCTCCCAACTCAGAATTCAGACTCTCAAGTTCTCTTGCAGCCCAGTTGGATACATGTGGCATAGGTTTGCCCTGTCACCTGCTTCCAAGGGAGGCTTGATTTGGAAGTCCTCAGCAGGAGAACCAGGATGCACATGGGGCTTCCCTCTTGCTGATACAGCTGTTTTCAAAGATGTGTGGGTTTTAGGCGAATGCAGCAACCTAAAGGTCAACTTCCTGATATGGAAGTGGCATTCGTACTGCAGATTTCGTGAATAAGGTGAAGTCAGGTCTTGACATCTTGTGTGCAGTGGCAGAAGCACTGAGCTTGCTCATTCAGAGCAGTTTTGCTGCCTGGCTTGGAGTGTGTGAATATGGGCGGGGTAAGGAGGTGTGCAAAGCATGTGGCATTTTTTGTTTGCATGAGTTTAGACTTGATTTTGCTCCTTCAGCCTTCCCAATGATCTGAGAGGTTACTATCCTTTAATAAAGCCCCTCCAATTCATTAAATCATCACATTGTACAACAAATTGAAAAAGAAAGTACAACTAGCCATAGTCGATTGTGTAATTTGCAGTAAGAATCTTGAACAGTCTGAGGTTGTTGCTTCCTCTCTGGTAGAACATTTATCTGTATGTTGAGCTGTGTGAGAGCTGAGGGGAAGGATGTGGTGAGAAAGACCTAGAAACGGTGGTTATGGGTGAGTGCAGAGCCTGCCCCTCTAGGGTTTCTTTATTTGATCTGTCTGTACTCCTAAAAAAACGCTTTCTGTATATTGGTGTGTCAAGTCTATAAATTATGTGCAGATATTGCATAAGGCAGGGCAGAGTGATAGAAAGGAAATGGGCATTTAACAGAAAATAACTGAGTTTAAATTCTGTCTCCAGCACTGACTAGCTGGGTACCCTTGAACAAAAGCCTTAACGCCTTTCAGTTTTAGTTCCCTCATCGATGAGGTGTGGTTAATGTATTTACACATAGTGTGTTGAGAGGTTACATGAGATAACCTATGGAAGGCCCTACCACTTAAAGGCTAGTGATAAAGGTTAGCTCTCTGTGCCAGAGGCAATCAGGGACCCCAGGGAATAGATGACTTGTTGACTCTACATGGACAGTCCTGGAAATGGACTATTCCATTCTGCTGACCTGGGATTCTATTTTTTGTATTCCCACTTATTGAAATCTGATTCTTTCTGATAGGACCAGCCCAAATGCCCTTTTTCCCTAATGGAAACTTCCCCAATTCTCTTAGCTGGAAGTAGTTAATTCTATTTATAAAATACTATTATATCTTAATGTAGGTTGTGTTTGAAAGTTTGTGTAAAATTAATAGATCCTTAGGATAAGCAAGTGGAAAGATTCTGATACTTTAATCAGCATCTAGTAGAGCCCCTTATGTTTTAATTTAATCTTTTAACCTTTTTTTATTATTTATTAATTGAAGTATAGTTGAATTACAATGTTGTGTTAGTTTCAGGTGTACAGCACAGTGATTCAGAATATATATATATGTACATGTATACACACACACACACACACACACACACACACACACATATATATTCTTTTTTAGATCCTTTTCCCTTATAGGTTATCACAAACTATTGAGCAGAATTCCCTATGCTGTACAGTAGATCCTTTCTGGTTATCTATTTTATACATAGCAGTATGTGTACGTTAATCCCAAACTCCTAAATTATCCCTCCCCGGGGATAATTGGTAACCACAAGTTTGTTTTATATGAAACCCTTTTTCGTGTACATTGTGAGAGCCCCACATCTCACAAATACATGTGATTCCTTCCTTCCATTTCCCCAATACAGTCATTTCAAAATTCTTCAAAAAATTTTTGGCCAAATCAATGTTTGGTATTTTTGGCCAAATCAATGTTTGGTATTTTATATTACTATGACTATGTAAATAAAACTCACAGGTAAGCTATATACTGTATTGTGTTCCTTCCTTATGCGTCTTTAATGTTTTTCTGAAGTCAATGACATTTCTTTAATAGTTTGTTCAACTTTTTATGCCCTGGTCCCTAGGACTTTCTAAACTGCTAAAATTGTAAAATTCCCCTCAAAGCAAACTCACTTACTTTATAAGGGCCACTCACCACCTGCAGCACAGGCAGACCCCCTCCTTCCCGCACCCCCCGCCACTCTTTCTTTGGTCGGGAGTCCTCCTTGAGTTCCGTGTCCACCCCTTCCATCTGGACAAGCTGCTCTGCTCTCCAGCTCTGCACGAGTCAAGGTTCAGGGACTTCTCTTCATCGTTGTTCTGGGGATTCCCTGAACAATTTTGTTCCTTCCTTATACTTATGTGTAATTAATTGTCAGCTGGGTATAGAATACCAGGCTAAAAATTGTTTGCCTTCAAGTGGTAAAGCGATTGCGCCCCCCTCCCACCCGCCGTGTCTTCTAGCTTCTGGTGCTGCTGTCAAGAAGGCCATGCCATTATATACAATGGAATATTACTCAGCCATAAACAGAAACAAAATTGAGTTATTTTTAGTGGGGTGGATGGACCTAGAGTCTGTCATACAGAGTGAAGTAAGTCAGAAAGAGAAAAACAAATACCGTATGCTAACACATATATATGGAATCTAAAAAAAAAAAAAATGGTCATGAAGAACCTAGGGGCAAGACGGGAAGAAAGACTCAGACCTACTAGAGAATGGACTTGAGGATACAGGTAGGGGGAAGGGTAAGCTGGGACAAAGTGAGAGAGTGGCATGGACATATATACACTACCAAACGTAAAATAGATAGCTAGTGGGAAGCAGTGGCATAGCACAGGGAGATCAGCTCGGTGCTTTGTGTCCACCTAGACGGGTGGGGTAGGGAGGGTGGGAGGGAGACACAAAAGGGAGGAGATATGGGGATATATGTATATGTATAGCTGATTCACTTTGTTATAAAGTGGAAGCTAACACACCATTGTAAAGCAATTATACTCCAAAAAAGATGTTAAAAAAAAAAAAAAAGGCCATACCATTCTTATTCCTAATCCTTGGATGTGATCTGTTTTTTTTTTTTTTCTTCTGGAAGCTTTAAGACTTGCTCTCTCCTTGGTGTTTTGTGATTTTAAAATAATGTGCTTTTATATATGTTGTCCCCCCCCCCCCACCATTCAGCAAGCTAGATGTTAGTTCTTTGATAACTTCCTTTTCTTTATTGTCTTGGTTCATTCTTGCTTGGGCATCTATTATATATAACCACCTTGAGCTGGTTAATATTCACCCAAGCATAAACCTCTACACTTCTTTTCTCTCCCTTTTCTCCGTCTCATTGTCTTCTAGGTATACACTGAAAAGGAACTCCTCAAATTTATCCTCCACCACTCTATTAAATTTAATTTTTTTCTGCTATCACATTTAAAAGACACATCTCTAAAAACTCTTCTGTAAATTTCTTTATTTTTTCACATTTGTTAGCATGATCTTTTTATTTCATTGATACAATGCCTTCTATCTCTGATGACTCTCTCTCTCTCTCTCTCTCTCTCTCTCTCTCTCTATATATATATATATATATATGTAGTTTTCTTCTCCCTCATCCTTTGTCTTTGTTTCTTTTAAGTTCCTTTCTCTGCATGTTTTGTTCTTTTTCACATTAGGGGTTTTTCTGAACGTGATTCATGTCTGTTTACTTATATTTAAGAGTAAAAAGAGCACACATACACAAACTTTAAAAGTTACCTTTTTTTGTAAAAATGCTTAAGATTTACTCTCTTAGCAAATTTCAAGTATACAATACAGTATTATTAGCTATAGTCACCATGCTGTACATTAGATCCTTAAATCTTACTTATTGTTAAATATTTGTTGAATTAAAAAAAGTAGATAGAAGAATTTTCTTCCAAGCATGCAAAAACAAGAGAATGATTGGCTGTCTGTGCATGCGTGTGTACATGCACGTATGAGAGTGCATACATGTATGTGTATGTATACGTGTGTGTGTGTGTGTGTGTGTGTGTGTGTGTGTGTTTGGGTAATAAAAGCCAAACCTAAAGTTTGAGAAGAATATTATTCAGCTGAATTGCCAAAACCAGAGATTGATGTTAATCTGCACTCTCGAGTCCCTTGGTTATTCTAATTTCCTCTAATGCTGAATCCCACTGAATTTCCAAGCCAGTCGTGACCATGGCATGAAGTAACTAGCTCACTCCTCAGAGGAGTCTAGAATTTGTCTTGCTGCCATAGAACCAGCAACACACATACTAACTGTGCTGACATTTCCTACTCCCTTCCTATCTCGCCTCTCTAGCTGAACTGTCTTGGTTTGCACAACTGAGTGTCTGCCTCTATTTCCATGCCATACATTTCATCCTCCTGAGAGTGAAATTCTGTAAACCTTAACTAGGTTGGCAAAGTTAAGGTTTTTTAGCATTCCTTTGCTTCGTCTATTAAAATACCAACTGCACAATATGAATTATGGAGCATTGCTCTGAACTGTGTTTATTGATAACAGTAATCTGTGTGTTGTATACTGGAGTCTCTGCTGAGAACATTACTCCACATGAATTGATTATAAGAAAAGGGGCAGGAAAATGTTCTGAATTATGGCCATTCCTCCCATGTGTCCACTGCCCTCTGATCTCTGGAGTGGGATCTCCTGACCTCCCTAAAGTTCCTCTTTACGCATTACCTTAACACCAGCTCCATGCATCCACATAACAGCAACCTAAAACCTGTGACAGGAAACAGTGAACACCCACAGGTGTTTCTGGACCTCACTCCAGATCCTCTTTGCTTTTTCCTGACTTACTCCTACTTTGGTGAAGTTATTCAGATGGTTTCATATCCAGACTTCAACTATCCCTTCCATCGCTCTAGTTTGTATGAAAGTAATTGGCTTTCTTCTCTTTAGAAGACCTCGGATTATCTACAAACATTAGCTGTTTTAGGACCCATTTGCAGTCATGATCTCACTCTACTTGCAGATCAGCTGGTGAGTAACCACTATAAGGTCTGCTGGCTGGTGGCATTTATTCGACATCTCAGGGCGTACGGTACTCCGGAAGGCATCCACTGTCCTTCACAGAAGTAACACCGTAGACCGGAAGGTTTATCAGGCCCCTCTTATTCCAGAGGTTCAGTGTTCTTCCAGAATTTGCAAGGTTTCGAAGCTGTCATGATATAAGCCCACTAGCCACTTGTGTTTACCTTTGACTAATGCAGAAAGCATGATGAGTAAGCATGAGGTTAATCAGTGAAGTTAAGTAGCTAATCATAGTCAAGAGGGCCACTAATATCACATTCCTTTCTACATAATCTGAGGAAGGATTCACATATTTGTAATGACCTTCTACTTCTGTCAAGCTCCAGGTGTGTCAGTCATTAACTGGGTGAATGTTTTAGGTGCTATTTAAACCAACAGCTATTTTATAGAAAACTCACCCCTTCCAGGAGTTTCAGTCAAAAAGAGTAGAGATAGAGGGTTCTTCCAAGATCTCTTCTTGCCACTGCTACTCTGAGAACAGGAAGTAAGGGATAAGTGACCAGATGGCTTACCTTACTTCTTGTATATTTGAGAGTCATTCAAGGGAATATAGTTTTCTAATGACCCTCATGTAAGTCTGCTGGATAACAGAGTCCTAATGTTGGAACTCTTTTCATCTACTGACATTTATAATAAAAAAATTTTAAGTGTAACTTTGCCATAATTTTTCATTTTGATTAAGATATTTACAGGAAATAAACCGTTTATTTTCTCTGACTAATGAAACTGAAAGCTAAGAACGTTGGTGGGAGGAGTCTCAATACTGTTTCCTAACTTCTCTCTCTCCCCGGGAAAGCACCGTATGAGGAAGCCAGCACTAAGTCAAGTTTTTGTATAGCCAGTGCCCTTTTTCCTTGTTGTCTTTCAAAATACTTCTTTTTCCTCTGCCCTTCAGGAGATTATAAAATTCTGAAGTTCAGTCTCTGAGAGCTTTACTGATTTATCGTCCTACTTAAGCAAAATAAGCAGTGATTCTTGCATATCTGAAGAAAACCTCAACATCTAGACTACTGTGGAGGACATTTTCACTGAGGTAAGACTGGTAGGGATTTCTTTAGAGAGCTGTGGGTACCTGGTTGGTAGCCTCAAGGTGAGAAGGGGAGCTTTAGTCATGAAGAATTTGGGGGGAAATGTTTTATATCAACTATACTCAGAAAAGTGAAAACAGCAGTAGCTTGATTCTAATCCTTTACTGCCTAGGCAAATAATAGACATTTTATTCCACTACAACTGAAGCCTGAACAAAGGGAGATGCATTTTGACTATAGAAGATATTATAATCTATTCCCCAGGCAACTAGCGGCATGAGCTATATTTAGAGCAAAGGTTTGGTTTCCTTCCCTGGAAGATGCACAGGAAACTTGGTGGCTGTGGTGGGGGCCTCGGTGAAAGTCAAGATAGGGGCATGATAAAAGTATCATAAAATAATATTGAGTAAAAAAATACATCTGGATATAAAAGTGTATTGTATGGCATTGTCCTAATTTTAGAAAACACACACACACAGAGAAGAGCAGACAAGTTTCAATTCCGCAAGTACAGTTATATAAAACATGGCTTCTTTACCTCTCTTAAGACAGTTTACTTTTTCTTTTAGACTCCATTTTACACCAGCTGCCAGTGTTGTTATTTCAGTTTCTTTTAGGATTCCTTTCTGCCTTCCTGAAAATTAATACTTTTTTTTTTCTGGTGGCAAGGCATAGGAGAGAGGCAATTACAAATAGATTTCTATTGTCTACTTTTAGAATTGTTTAAAGACTTTCTGTATGGCCTGATACAGTAATATTTTATATGTGCTTGACTAGAATATAAAATTTTTAATATTCATTTCAGAATCTTATGTATATTAGATAAATGCTGTTAATTACACTTATTATATTTACTTTTAATAGGCAAATACACAATTAAAACTGTTGTATTTCCCTAGGAGGTGGACGTTTTATCATTGTGTTGTGCTCTGATGATACTTTTTATCTTCAGATCTATTTAAAACCACAGTAATATAGATAAACTGGTTTTCTTTTACTTACTCTTTGCATGATAAATATTTTACTTTTCCACCTTTAAGTGATCTTTTGTTAACAATACATTGGCAGATTTCTTAAATCCAAGTTGACCAATTTGTCACTTAAGCTTAACCGGTTAGAACCTTTATGCTGATAATTAACATATATTGTCTTGTATCTGCTTTCTTCTTTTCAATTTATGATACTTCTATATTCTCCTTTTTTGATTTGTTTTTTACTTATACCCCCATCTGACTTACCATTTAAGACAAATACATTAGTGAACTGTCATATTCTTTGTCCTCCCTCTCTCCCTCCACCATGTTGATATACTTCCTGCTTCTCTTCTCTTCAGTCAGGGCTTTATTTATTTTTAAGGCATAGACACACCTAATCAAGTTAAGTTTTCACCCTTACTTACCTTTCAGCTTACAGTTTTTCTTGACTTTATATATTAATTTTTACTGACTATTATTTCCAATAAATGTTTCCATGTGGGTCTTTGTCTGCCAAAACTACCAATGCCTCGAATGCAATAGTGTTTGAGGCCCTCATATTTAAGTATCATTTAGACTAGATTAAAAATTCTACTCTAAAAATTATTTTCCCCTCAAGATAGATGGGGAGTACCTCTTCTCTTACCCCTGGGACTAGATATGTTTTGAAATTCACAATCTAGAAACTTCAGAGAGGCTATTTAATGAATCTAAATGATTATCTGGGGAAAGGGAGCTAAGGTCTGCATTTTCTATTTTTTTCTTCCAGTTTTATTGAGACATAATTGACATATGGCGCTGTATGAATTTAAGGTGTGCAGCATAGTGTTTGATTTATATCCATTATGAAACGATAAGCATAATAAGTTTAGGCAACATCCATCATCTCATATAGATACAAAATTAAAGAAGTACAAAAAAATTTTCTTTTTCTTATGAAGAGAACTCTTAGGATATACTCTCATAATAACTTTCATATATAACATACAGCAGTGGTAATTATATTTATCATGTTGTACATTACATCCCTAGTACCTATTTATGTTATAAAAGGAAGTTCTCACCTTTTTCCTGACTTCATCCAATTCCCTTTCTCCTCACAGTTTACCACAAATCTAATTTCTTTTCTATGAGTTTGTTGTTTGTTTGTTTGTTTGTTTTTGCAGTATAACTGACCTACAACATTGTGGTAGTTCCTGTTATGCAACATAGTGATTATTTCTTTCTTTTTTTTTTTTTTTACATCTTTATTGGAGTATAATTGCTTTACAATGGTGTGTTAGTTTCTGCTGTATAACAAAGTGAATCAGCTATACATATACATATATCCCCATATCTCCTCCCTCTTGCGTCTCCCTCCCTCCCACCCTCCCTATCCCACCCCTCTAGGTGGTCACAAAGCACTGAGCTGATCTCCCTGTGCTGTGTGGCTGCTTCCCACTAGCTATCTATTTTACATTTGGTAGTGTATATATGTCCTTGCCACTCTCTCAGTTCGTCCCAGTTTACCCTTCCCCCTCCCCGTGTCCTCAAGTCCATTCTCTACGTCTGCATCTTTATTCGTGTCCTGCCCCTAGGTTCATCAGAACCATTTTTTTTTTTAGATTCCATATATATGTGTTAGCATACAGTATTTATTTTTCTCTTTCTGACTTACTTCACTCTGTATGACAGTCTCTAGGTCCATCCACATCACAACAAATAACTCAATTTCATTTCTTTTTATGGCTGAGTAATATTCCATTGTATATATGTGCCACATCTTCTTTATCCATTCATCTCTCGATGGACACTTAGGTTGCTTCCATGTCCTGGCTATTGTAAATAGAGCTGCAATGAACATTGTGGTACCTGACTCTTTTTGAATTATGTTTTTCTCAGGGTATATGCCCAGTAGTGGGATTGCTGGGTCATATGGTAGTTCTGTTTTTAGTTTTTTAAGGAACTCCACACTGGGCTCCATAGTGGCTGTATCAACTTACATTCCCACCAACAGTGCAAGAGGGTTCCCTTTTCCCCACACCCTCTCCAGCATTTATTATTTGTAGATTTTTTTAACGTCTTTATTGGAGTATAATTGCTTTACAATGGTGTGTTCGTTTCTGCTTTATAACAAAGTGAATCAGTTATGCATATACATATGTTCCCATATCTCTTCCCTCTTGCATCTCCCTCCCTCCCACCCTCCCTATCCCACCCCTCTATGTGGTCACAAACCAGTGAGCTGATCTCCCTGTGCTATGAGGCTGTTTCCCACTAGCTATCTATTTTACGTTTGGTAGTGTATATATGTCCATGCCAGTCTCTCACTTTGTCACAGCTTACCCTTCCCCCTCCGCATATCCTCAAGTCCATTCTCTAGTAGGTCTGTGTCTTATTCCCGTTTTACCCCTAGGTTCTTCATGACCTTTCTTTTTTTATTATTTGTAGATTTTTGATGATGGCCATTCATTTCTCTAATGATTAATGATGTTGAGCATTCTTTCATGTGTTTGTTGGCAATCTGTATATCTTCTTTGGAGAAAAGTCTATTTAGGTCTTCTGCCCATTTTTGGATTGGGTTGTTTGTTTTTTTGATATTGAGCTGCATGCTTGTAACTTTTGGAGATTAATCCTTTGTCAGTTGCTTCATTTGCAAATATCTTCTCCCATTCTGAGGGTTGTCTTTTCTTCTTGTTTATGGTTTCCTTTGCTGTGCAAAATTTTAAGTTTCATTAGGTCCCATTTGTTTATTTTTGTTTTTATATCCATTTCTCTAGGAGGTGGGTCAAAAGGATCTTGCTGTGATCTATGTCATAGAGTGTTCTGCCTATGTTTTCCTATAAGAGTTTTATAGTGTCTGGCCTTACATTTAGGTCTTTAATCCATTTTGAGTTTATTTTTGTGTATGGTATTAGGGAGTGTTCTAATTTCATTCTTTTACATGTAGCTGTCCACTTTTCCCACCACTACTTATTGAGGAAACTCTCTTTTCTCCATTGTATATTCTTGCACCTTTATCAAAAATAAGGTGACCATATGTGTATGGGTTTATCTCTGGGCTTTCTATCTAGTTCCAGTTACCTATATTTCTGTTTTAATTGCAGTACCATAGTGTCTTTTTTTTTTTTTTTTTTTTTTGCGGTACGCGGGCCTCTCACTGTTGTGGCCTCTCCTGTTGTGGAGCACAGGCTCTGGACGCGCAGGCTCAGCGGCCATGGCTCACGGGCCCAGCCGCTCCGCGACATGTGGGATCTTCCCGTACTGGGGCACGAGCCCATGTCCCCTGCATCGGCAGGCGGACTGTCAACCACTGCACCACCAGGGAAGCCCATAGTGTCTTGATTACTGTAGCTTTGTAGTATAGTCTGAAATCAGGGATCATGGTACCTCCAGCTTTGTTCTTCTTTCTCAAAATTGTTTTGGCTGTTTGAAGTCTTTTGTGTTTCCATACAAATTTTAGATTTTTTTGTTCTAGTTCTGTGAAAACTGCCATTGGTAGTTTGATAGGGATTGCATTGTATCTGTAGAGTGCTTTGGGTAGTTTAGTCATTTTTTTTTTTTTTATGATTTTTTTTTTTAACATCTTTATTGGAGTATAATTGCTTTACAATGGTATGTTAGTTTCAGCTTCACAACAAAATGAATCAGTTATATATATACATATATTCCCATATCTCTTCCCGCTTGCGTCTCCCTCCCTCCCACCCTCCCTATCCCACCCCTCCAGGCGGTCACAAAGCACCGAGCTGATCTCCCTGTGCTATGCGGCTGCTTCCCACTAGCTATCTACCTTACGTTTGGTAGTGTTTTTAATAATATTAATTCGTTCAATCCATGAACATTATATCTTTCCATTTTTTTGTGTTGTCTTCAATTTCTTTCATCAGTGTCTTATAGTTTTCCAAATACAGTTCTTCTACCTCCTTAGTAGATTTATTCTTAAGCATTTTATTCTTTTTGATGTGATTGTAAATGGGATTTTTTTCTTAATTTCTGTTTTTGATAGTTCATTGTTAGTGTATAGAAATGCAACAGATTTCTATATATTAACTTCATATCCTGCAACTTAAGTGAATTCATTGGTGAGTTTCAGTAGGTTTTTTGTGGTGTCTTTAGGATTTTCTATGTATAATATAATTTCATCTGCAAACAGTAACAGTTTTAATTTTTCCTTTACAATTTGGATTCCTTTTATATTTCTTTGTTTCTAGTTTGGTTGCTGTGACTAGGACTTCTAATACTATGTTAAATAAAAGTGGTGAGAGTGGCCACTCTTATTCAACATAGTTTTGGAAGTTTTAGCCACAGCAATCAGAGAAGAAAAGGAAATAAAAGGAATCCAAATAGGAAAAGAAGAAGTAAAGCTGTCACTGTTTGCAGATGACATGATCCTATACATAGAGAACCCTAAAGATGCTACCAGAAAACTACTAGAGCTAATCAATGAATTTGGTAAAGTGGCAGGATACAAAATTAATGCACAGAAATCTCTGGCATTCCTATATACTAATGATGAAAAATCTGAAAGTGAAATCAAGAAAACACTCCCATTTACCATTGCAACAAAAAGAATAAAATATCTAGGAATAAACCTACCTAAGGAGACAAAAGACCTGTATGCAGAAAATTATAAGACACTGATGAAAGAAATTAAAGATGATACAAATAGATAGAGAGATATACCATGTTCTTGGATTGGAAGAATCAACATTGTGAAAATGACTCTACTACCCAAAGCAATCTATAGATTCAATGCAATCCCTATCAAACTACCACTGGCATTTTTCACAGAACTAGAACAAAAAATTTTGCAATTTGTATGGAAACACAAAAGACCCCGAATAGCCAAAGCAATCTTGAGAACGAAAGAAGGAACTGGAGGAATCAGGCTCCCTGACTTCAGACTATACTACAAAGCTACAGTTATCAAGACGGTATGGTACTGACACAAAAACAGAAAGATAGATCAATGGAACAGGATAGAAAGCCCAGAGATAAACCCATGCACATATGGACACCTTATCTTTGATAAAGGTGGCAGTAATGTACAGTGGAGAAAGGACAGCCTCTTCAATAAGTGGTGCTGGGATACTGGACAGGTACATGTAAAAGTATGAGATTAGATCACTCCCTAACACCATACACAAAAATAAGCTCAAAATGGATTAAAGACCTAAATGTAAGGCCAGAAACTATCAAACTCTTAGAGGAAAACATAGGCAGAACACTCTATGACATAAATCACAGCAAGATCCTTTCTGACCCACCTCCTAGAGTAATGGAAATAAAAACAAAAATAAACAAATGGGACCTAATGAAACTTCAAAGCTTTTGCACAGCAAAGGAAACCATAAACAAGACCAAAAGACAACCCTCAGAATGGGAGAAAATATTTGCAAATGAAGCAACCGACAAAGGATTAATCTCCAAAATTTACAAGCAGCTCATGCAGCTCAATAACAAGAAAACAAACAACCCAATCCAAAAATGGGCAGAAGACCTAAATAGACTTTTCTCCAAAGAAGATATACAGACTGCCAACAAACACATGAAAGAATGCTCAACATCATTAATCATTAGAGAAATGCAAATCAAAACTACAATGAGACATCATCTCACACCAGTCAGAATGGCCATCATCAAAAAATCTAGAAACAATAAATGCTGGAGAGGGTGTGGAGAAAAGGGAACACTCTTGCACTGCTGGTGGGAATGTGAATTGGTTCAGCCACTATGGAGAACAGTATGGAGGTTCCTTAAAAAACTACAAATAGAACTACCATGTGACCCAGCAATCCCACTACTGGGCATATACCCTGAGAAAACCAAAATTCAAAAAGAGTCATGTACCAAAATGTTCATTGCAGCTCTATTTACAATAGCCCGGAGATGGAAACAACCTAAGTGCCCATCATCGGATGAATGGATAAAGAAGATGTGGCACATATATACAATGGAATATTACTCAGCCATAAAAAGAAACGAAATTGAGCTATTTGTAATGAGGTGGATAGACCTAGAGTCTGTCATACAGAGTGAAGTAAGTCAGAAAGAAAAAGACAAATACCGTATGCTAACACATATATATGGAATTTAAGAAAAAAATGTCATGAAGAACCTAGGGGTAAAGCAGGAATAAAGACGCAAACCTCCTAGAGAACGGACTTGAGGTTATGGGGAGGGGGAAGGGTGAGCTGTGACAGGGCGAGAGAGAGTCATGGGCATATACACACTAACAAACGTAGTAAGGTAGATAGCTAGTGGGAAGCAGCCGCATGGCACAGGGATATTGGCTCGGTGCTTTGTGACAGCCTGGAGGGGTGGGATAGGGAGGGTGGGAGGGAGGGAGATGCAAGAGGGAAGACATATGGGAACATATGTTTATGTATGACTGATTCACTTTGTTATAAAGCAGAAACTAACACACCATTGTAAAGCAATTATACCCCAATAAAGATGTAAAAAAAAAAAAAAAGTAGTGAGAGTGGGCATCCTTGTCTTGTTCATGTATATATGATTATTTTAACTTGCTGACCTCTTAAGTTTAAACACATTTTAACAACACTGCATTTCCTCCCCCCTTTCCACATTTATAATTTTGACATCATATTCACATCTTTTTGTTTCCCTTAACAACTTATTGCAGATGTAGATGATTTTACAACTTTTGTCTTTTAACCTTCCTACTAGCTTTATACATGGCTAATATATGACCTTTACTGTATATTTGCATTTACGAATGAGATTTTTTTCCTTTTATGTTTCATGTTTCTTTTCTTTTTACTTGGAAAAGTCCCTTTAACATTTCTTTTAAAGCCAGTTTGCTGGTGCTGAACTCTTTTAGCTTTTGCTTGCCTGTAAAACTTTTAATCTCTCCATAAAATCTGAATGAAAGACTTGCTGGCAAGAGTATTCTTGGTTGTAGATTATTCTTTTTCATCACTTTAAACATATCATGCCACTCCCTTCTGGTCTGCAGAGTTTCTGCCGAAAAGTCAGCTGATAGCCTTATGGGAATTCCCTTGTATGAAACCTGTTGTTTTCCCTTGCTGATTTTAATATTTTCTCCTTATCTTTAATTTTTGCCATCTTAATTACAGTGTGTCTTGGTGTGGTCCTCTTTGGGTTGATCCTGTTTGGGACTCTCTAGGCTTCCTGTCTGTTTCCTTACACAGGTTAAGGAAGTTTTCAGCTATTAATGTCTTCAAATATGTTCTCTGCCCCTTTTTCTCTCTCTTCTCCTTCTGGGACCCTCCTATGATATGATGAATGATAACATGTTTGATGTTGTCCCAGAGTTCTCTTAAACTGTCCTCATTTCTTTCTTTCTTTTTTTTAATTTTTGTTCAGCTTCAGTGATTTCCATTATTCTGTCTTCCAGCTCACTGATCTGTTCTACTGTATCATTAGCTCTACTGTTGATTCTTTCTGGTTTATTTTTCATTTCAGTTATTTTATTCTTCATCTCTGTTTGATTCTTCTTTATATTTTCTAATTTTTTGTTAAAAACGTCTAACTTTCCATTCTGTTCATCCAATCTTCTCCCGAGTTCTTTGAGCATCTTTATGGTCACCTCTGTGAACTATTTATTGGGTAGGTTGCCTATGTCCACTTCACTTAGTTGTTCTTCTGAGGTTTTATTTTGTTCCTTCATTTGGAACATATTCCTCTATAGCTTCATTTTACCTAATTTCTTCTTTTATTTCTGTGTATTTGGTACGTTGGTTATGTTTCCTGACCTTGGAGAAGTAGTCTTTTGTAGAAGATGTCCTATTTGTCCCAGCAGTGCACTCCCTTCTGGTCACCAGAGCTATATGCTCTAGGGCTGCAGTCCCCAACTTTTTGGCACCAGAGACCAGTTTCATGGAAGACAATTATTCCACAGACTGAGGTGGGGGGAATGGTTTTGGGATGATTCAAGCGCATTACATTTATTATGCTCTTTATTTCTATTATTATTACAATGTGATATATAATGAAATAATTATACAACTCACCATAATGCAGAATCAGTGGGAGCCCTGAGTGGTTTTCCTGCGACTAGATGGTCCCATCTGGAGATGATGGGAGACAGTGACAGCTGAAGTGTGTTGCTCATGTCCAGTCTACTCTATAATCTTGTTTTGGTTGCTGACACTGCAGAAAACCCTGCTTCACAAAGATAGGATGTTGGAAATGGAAGCAGGCTTTCCAGTGCTTTTGTGGCAATTTAAGGATATTCCACCTTGACTTTAATCCAGACTGCATGGAGATTTGAAGTTGTCTCAAACATACTTTTAAGGCCACTGTCATTTGCAGTCTCAAGCAGTCGATCGTCTTCTAGCATGAACAAAATCGATTCACCTGGCTTACTCACAAATGAGTTGTAGATCCATTCCTTCCCAGTTTGGGGGTCTTTTGTGGTTGGGAAGTAATGCTCAAACTCTCTAGAAAGCTGAGATAGGTGATCATGCACCAGCTGGGAGAAAGAAGGCCCTGGCTCAGTCTCTCAGAATCTCTGCTAATGTTTGAAACATATCAAATATCCCAATGTTCACTCGTCACCCCCCTAATTCCAGTTTGGCTTTGAATGAAGTCACTTTATCTGCTGACTTGAACACAGTTGTAGCTCTCCCCTGAAGTGACAGATCGAGTTTGTTGAGCAGGTTGAAAACATCACACAAGTAAGCAAGTTTGAGACCCATTTTGTGTCACTGAAATTTGCCGCCAATGGTGACTGTTTTTCTAAAAGAAATCTCTGAGGCAGCTCTCATAACTCAAAAACTCTCACCAGTGATCTACTTTTAGAAAGCCATCTCACTTCTGTGTATAAGAGAAGATGTGTGTACTCTGTGCCCATCTCCTCACAGAGCTACGTGAACAAATGTGAGTTAAGGGCATGTACTTTAATGTGGCTGATAATTTTAATCGCATCCTGCAAAACGTTGTTACGTTCAGGTGACATTTTTCGGCTAACCAGCATTTCTCTATGGATGACACAGTGCGTAGACTCACATTCAGAAGCGACCCAGTTGACCTGAGTAGTGAAACCAGAAAGCTGTCCAGTCATGGCAGCCACTCTGTCTGTGCATATACCAACACAAAATGACCAGTTCAGTTTTCCTGATATGTAATCATTCAAAGACTTGAATAGTTCTGCAGCTGTGGTGTTGGTTGGCAACAAAAGTGCACATAACATATCCTCATGCAAATCCTCCTGAAAAATATATCACACAGAAACAAGCATTGTTGCTTTGTTGTCAGCATCGGTAGACTCATCAACCTGGATTGTATACCACGGTGACTCGTTAATCCTCTCTAACAATTGTGCCTCAATATCCTCTGCTATTTCATCAATTCATCTAGTTATGGTGCAGCCGAAAGAGGAACAGGTGCCACCTTTGAACTGCAGCCTCTCCTAAAAGTTCACAACAAATGTCCTTAGCAGCAGGCAGGATCAACTGTTCACCAATAGTAAAGGGCTTCTTAGCTTTAGCAATGCAATTAGCCATTAAGAATGATGCTCTCAGTGCAGACACATGTGATGAAGTGGTGGCCTTCGATAATTGCTTCTGTTCTTTGTGTTCACGTTTTTTTGTTTTGAAAAAATCCAAAGGCTTGTCTTTTCATGCAGGGTGCTTTGTCTCCATGTGGTGAAACAGTTTTGAAGGTTTCGTGGCTTCGTTGGATAGCTGGTCACCGCATATTATGCAAAGTGGGCTTGGAGAATGTGAATCACCTGTTGCAATGAACCCGTAATTTAAGTAGGACTCTTGGTATTTTCTTTTAAATGCAGCTTTCATTTTGTTGGCAGTCTTAAGAGTCTTCTGCTGTCTCATCATTGGGTCTTTCCCCATTTTCAAAGAAGCTCTCCAGTGACTTTTGTTTTTTACTCATTTTGGCTAGGGTTAGCTTGCGGGCTTGCCAAAACTGTGACTGAGACAAGTGCACAATGCGGGAAAGAGGCATGGACAGAAGTAGTAAATAAAATAATGGGCCAGCCATGTGCAGACTAAAATAAGTGTCGGATTCTGGCTTAAGCTCTGCCACCAGATGCAGCTGTACAATTGAAGTACATCAATTCACTTGCCACTATAAAGCCTACCACCAGATGCAGCTTGTCACTTGCCACTCACTGATAGGGTTTTGATATGAGTCTGCAAGCAATTGATTTATTATGGTCTCTGTGCAGTCAAACCTCTCTGCTAACGATAATCTATATTTGCAGCTACTCCCCAGTGCTAGCAACACTGCCTCAGCTCCACCTCAGATCATCAGGCATTAGATTCTCATAAGGAGTGCACAACCTAAATCCTTCACATGCGCAGTCACAGTAGGGTTCGCGCTCCTATGAGACTCTAGCGCGGTCGCTGATCTGACAGGAGGTGGAGCTCAGGCAGTAATGTGAGCAATGGGGAGCAGTTATAAATACAGATGAAGCTTTGCTTGCTTGCCCGCTGCTCATCTCCTGCTGTGAAGCCCTGTTCCTAATAGGCCATGGACTGGTACCTGTCTGTAGCCCAGGGTTCGGGGGCCCCTGCTCTAGGGGTTCACCCTATGAGGGCTATGCAAGTCTTCTTTTGTGGTCGGCTGACTATCGTGTATAGTCTGGTAGGTGTGGCTGACCCCAGTTGGTTGCCAGGCCCTGCCTTGTGCTAAGGACAATGGTTGGTGAGTCTGGGTAACAAGGTGACCGGCTGTGCAACCTTGGGGGTCCCAGGGACAGTGCTGGCCCATTGGTGGGCAGGCCAACAGGCTACAGGTTCTGGCGTGTCCCAAAACTGGTGCTGGCCACTAGTGAGTGGGGTTTGGTCATGGGGCAGCTGGCTGAGGGGTCCAGTGTGTCTCAGAACTGGTGTTGGCCTGTTGGTGGTTGGGTCTGGGGCCCAGTGGCCCCAGGGCTGGAGTCAGCTTGCTAAAGGACAGGACCAGGGACCAGGGCTTACTGGGACTAGTGCCGGCTCACTGGTGGGTCGGCCACTGGCTACAGGACCCTGGAGGTCCTGAAGCTGGTATAAGCCTGTTGGTCATTGGGGCCAAAGCCTAGGGCCACTGGCTAAGGGGTCCATGGTGTCCCAGAATTGGTTTCGACCTACTGGCAGGCAGGTCAATGGCCCAGGAGATTCTTGGGCTGTTTCAGGCCTGCTGGTGGATTGGCTGGTTTCTGATAAGGCAGCACTGTGGTGGTCCTGGGCCAGTGTGGGCTCATCACTCTATGGGCCTGATCTCACTGAGGATGCTCCTGATCTCTCAAGAAGGAATAATTCACAACCCTGGGAATTTGAACATTCCAATTATAGAAGAGGTACACAAACACATGTTTCCTAACTAAAAGAATTCATGACTTGAAACAGAAAACTGGAATGCACACCATACACTGAGTGCCATCAAGGAGGTGCACAGGGCGGTGCTAAAGAGGCCCAGAGAGTGACACTCCCTCCCAAGTCAGGCCCCTGGCAGCTTTCAGAAGACAAAGCCTCAGCTGAGTCTTGAATGCTCTAAGGAGGTATTCAGAGGAAGAGAGATGGGAATGGCTTTCTAGGCCTTGGGAAGGGAATTAACAAAGTCATGAAATATGAAAAGGTAAGGTGTGGTGTGTATTTCTAGAGCAAAAATTACAATAAATAAATAATAAAAATTACAGAGGTAAAGAAAGGCAGATAATTCAAGGCATTTTAAGCCAGGCTATGGAGCAAGAACTTTTTCAAAGAGAAAATGGGAAACTGTTGAAGGATGTCAAGTGAGCTAGAACTGTGGCTTTATAGAGAGATATCTGGCTCTATGAAAAGAACTGATTAGAGAAATTAAGCCTGGAAGGAGAAAAATCAAGCAGCCATCGAAATAATTCCAGCCAATAAATGCTGTGATCCTGTCTAAGAGAGAAGGGAGAAGTCCAACAAAGGGACACTGATATGGGCACATAGGACACAGAGAACATGGTCCACGCCCCAGGGAGAGATGATGCTAATAAGAACTGACTAGGGAAGTGCCAAGTGGATGGACTAGGGTTGGTACCCAGCGTGGAGCTGTAGTGCTATGGCAGAAGGATATTTGTATAAGGTGAGAGGTTGCAGCCCGTTTTGTTCATAGGCCACTTCAGACATGGTGGAAAGAGTCATGAACCAACAAGGCAGACATTCAAGAAGTAGGCTGCAGCTCCAATAAAGGATGGGAGGAGGAATCAGGGACTTTGACACTGCATAGTCCATACTTGACACACTGCAACCATTGCTTATTTCTGGACCTCCTTCCACCATACCCACCCTTAAACCAACTCAAGATCATCATTAAAATGGGAGAATTTCTTAGAAGTTTCTCATACAGCAGTTTTCAACCCATTTTCTGCAGTAACACATCTGGTAATAGTCTCTTTTTGTCACACACACCCATGGATAATACTTTGACATATGCCGTTAACTCACATAGATATAACCAGTCTTTTAAATTGTCTGTATAAAGGTGTAACACTGTATGTTATTTTTCTCTTGCAGGCACATCCCTAACTTGAGAGATGGGGAGTGAATTCAAAAGAATTGTTCTGCTGAAAGGATTTCAGCACATCAGTGATTATCAGTTTAGCATGATTAAGAGTTTACTGGCCAAGGATTTAAAACTGACTAGTAAAATGCAAGATGACTATGACAGAATTAAGATTGCTGACTTGATGGAAGTAAAGTACCCTGGGGCTGCCTGTGTTGAAAAATTAATAGACTTGATCAAAGATATAGAAGAAATTAAAGACCTTGCTAAAACTCTTCGAAAGGAGAGGTTAAAAGGTACTTGGAAGAACCTCTTTCACACTCTCTCTGTACTGACCTCAACCTTAAATAGAACCCTGATTTGGTCAAAGTTTAGACCTCTGTTTCCCAACTTAGGACTCAGTAGCCATGACAATGGTAGTACTTCAGATGCCAACAAATTGACAACTTAGAGGATGCCTTTCCTACAAAGAGATCTGATGTGTTTTAGAGGGTGTATTTTGGGGGTGTGGGCAAAGGAAATATTAGAAGGAGCTGATGAGAAAGGCTGAGGCTTCCATACATTAGAAAGGTTAGACAATGATGAAACAAAATTAGAACATGTAGATTCTTGAAATATTTAAATCAGTTGATATGCATGCTCTATTATCATATTTACTCTATCATTTTTATACTTTCTAGAAAAACTCTGAGGCAGTACTTAAATAAAAACCTACCTCTGAGAGATGTGAAGAACTTGCCTCTTATAAAACCACTGGATTAGGAAAACATATTTTAAAAAGTCAAAGTCTAGTATCACCACTTTGTCCCATCACAAATTAGATTATATTCATTTTCTCTGGTTTCAGTAATTCAAATAGATCTTCTGTAGAAATTGACCCACCACTAGCATCATGAAAACTTTAGATTCTTAAAAGGAAAATATAGAATAAGTGGATTGTAAAAGTGTTCGACTGAGCTAGATAGGAGTCCAGAGGACAGGAAGAATATGCTTGTGGTACAGGGGACAAGAAGGGAAACCACTGAGGAAGTCTGAGCCAGTACCTATACCTATGCTGCTACTGCTGGCCACCTATGGCCAAGCTAGGCTAATGCAGTAGAGGCAGATACAAGCTTACCCAGAGCCACAAGCAGGAAGTGACAGGAAATAGTATTGAAGGTGCTTCAGGTATCTTAGACCATCTCCTCTGGATTTATCATGTTCTTTTTTACCACATCAGTTATTAGGAGAAGCAGAGCAAAAGAAGCAACTCCAGTGAAAAAAAGCAAGCTGAATAAACCCAGTCCTGACCAATCTATATCCACCACTGATAAAGCTTTGGGACCTGAATCAATCAAGGATACACCTGTGAAGGTAGGATGGCTAAGGTCCCACAAAAGGAGATTTTACTGTGGCTTTTCTACTTGTTACCTTCTTATGAACACTTAGTTCTTTATTCATTTCTCAACATGCAAATAAACGAATCAGAGAAAAAGGGATCCAGGGCCAGAGTGAAAATTAATTTTAGAGCCAATGAATTAATAGGTACTGATCACCCATTATGTTTCTGAACTACTGTGCACTTTAAATTGTATAATATAATTCCCTATGGTGGAAATATGAAATCATTACCCCTCTTTTAGATGTATATTAAAATAGCAAGCAGATTAGGAAAACAGCTTGCCAAAGCCTACTCAAAGAGACTAAATTCAAACTTAGATCTTCTAAATCCAAGTCCACTGCTCCTCTCATCAACACAGAAGTGAGTACAGGAATGACATGTATAAAATTTTCCTTACTATTTGTATGAAGCCAACATACATGTGCACTGCTTACCTTCTGGCCATCTCTTCAGACGATGGACTATATGTAGTTCCCTGGAGTTCCCAAGGACATAAATTTTAGTATAATTAGAATCTAATAATAAAAATTTGATTTTCTCAGTAGTAAAGATGTGTTTCTTTTATTATTGAAAAGTATTAACCGAGGGAAAAAACCCTACTTTCAGGGAAAGAAAACCACAAAAACTAATGAATCTAAGAGGATGAATCTAAAGAAGGATCAGAGTCAGCTTCCAGGATTGTTAGTAACCAGTACAGAGTCAACTGAGAGCCTTCCCCAGACTCCTCAAATGCTTCCACCAAACCCATCCAGCAGTTCTTCAACCAAGGTAGCGTTTTCCTGTTCCTAATATGTTCACCACCCTACATCATATTATAAGGATCCTCATGACCTTGAAAGAGTTTCTCAGTAATCCCTTACTATATAAAATGTCCTTATATAATAAAATCACCCATTAATTTATCAAATGCAGATATTGAGACCTCAATGTATTCTAAGTCCTGTGGCTTTTGGCAAGGTATGCATTTATGAAATAATTCCTGACCTCAAGAATGTGACTGTCTTATGTTTGGTCCTGAAATAAGGAATGGTAGTGGCCAGACAATTAGACATGACTATAAGGGTATGTTTCTCCCCTACATTTCAGTCTCCTTTCACCCCTTTCCCCTTAACCACGGGCCTAGACTAGTTCTCAGCATTATATGCTCTTTCCCATGTCAGGTGTTTGCACATAGGCTCTTTCCTTGATTGGGAATTCATTATCCCTATCTCTTCTCTGGCTCAAATGCTTTAAACCTTCAGGTACCAACCTGAATTCCTTCCCCAGGCAAGTCCTCACTGAAACAACCCCTTTCAAGAAAGGATCAGATACTCTCATTGTTTGGACACTTTACTATTCCTTTATAGTACTTATCACAACTGTGATAACTACATTTTTCTTTCCTTCTAGACAAGGAGCTCAGATTATAGGTAACCTGTCCCAGAGGAAGACAAGACAGGGGTGGGAAAGTGATTTCACACCTGTAGACATTGACTCCTATTCCAACCTGCTTTTTGTTTTGCCCTGTGGTTATATGCAACCCAGGACTATGGAGCCTGTATTTGAGATGAATGGGCATTAAAAGATGGCCCCAAGGCAACATGAAGGGTAGGCAAGAGCAGGATTTAAACCACTGTTCTCTAACATAGTTTCTCACCTATGAACCAAGCTGCCCTCTGACTCAGGCTGCATACCCACCACCCCCACCCCACACACACACATGCCCCTTGAAGACAGACCTCCCATATAAAGGGACTCTCTATTTGGGGTGTAGTTTCCTTGTTGTCATTTTTATTAGTTCCAAGAGTCCATATTTCGTCCAGTAATCTTTCCCAAAATATCAGTAGGTTTCTAGGAGCCTGAAGAGCAGATATCAGAAACCCACTTGTGTATTTTCTTGATCAGAAAGTCATAGTTAATAAACATCCTTAAATGCAGCCAATTCTGGACTGGGATTTGCTTCCCTTATAACCAGGGAAGTTTACCTTCCTGCTTTGGCCAGTTTTCATCAGATGTAGGACCTGGATTCCATCCCAAACCAATGAAATTTCATCTGAGCTTTTAATATTTGGAGAGTGAAATTTGTAATCCTAGTTGAGATAGGAGAAGGATAGGTAATACAGGTATCTGTATATGTGCTATTATTTCAGAAAAAAATTGAAAACTTAAGACTCTACATTAAAAAAGAGAAAAGAAAAAAAAGAGAGAAAAGAAATGATGTTGTGTTCTATGTGATTTTGAATATCATTATCAAGAACTAAGGAAAAAATCTTTTTTTCTCGAGAAAAAAAATGACATAGCCACCAAAATTAACGACTTAAAAAGGAAGACCGTATCTCAGAAACAGAGTCAACTTCCAGGAACTTCAGCAACCAGCAAATGCCCAACTGGGAGCAGTTGTCCAGTGAAATCTATACGTCCACCAACACCATCCAGCAGTTTCTCAGTCAAGGTACCTGCTCCCTATTCCCATTCCTTGTACCTCCTACAACATAAGTACAAGAATTATCATAATCTCATTTCCCACAATTTACCATTTATTTATTTAATATAATCACTCATTCATTTTTCCGTGTATGTTTTGTGATCCCACTCTATTCTAACTCCTTGGCTATTTACAAAGCATGTATTTATGAAATAATCTCTAATTTTGAGAGGGTTACACTCTTGTGTTGAATAGAAAGAGGAGGGGAAGGTGACCAGACAAGTCAAGATGAATGTGTGTTCACCCTTACATTCCACTTTCCCTGGCCCTACTCCCCTTTGTTCACCCACCACATGATAGGGTTTATTTTCAAAGTTCTGTGCTCCTTCCCATGTCAGATGTTTTGACATGGACTGCTTTCTTTGTTTGGAATCACTTGTCCTGATTCACCACTGGTTCAGGTGTCTACACCTTTCAGGTGCAAACCTGAATCTCTTCCTCATACAAGTCCTCACTGATACCCCCCCTCCCAGAATACATTAGGTATTCCTCTTTTTTTCTTTTTTTTAATAAATTTATTTATTTATCTACATTTTATTTTTGGCTGCGTTGGGTCTTTGTTGTGGTGAGTGGGGACTACTCTTCATTGTGGTGTGTGGGCTTCTCATTGCGGTGGCTTCTCTTGTTGCAGAGCATGGGCTCTAGGCATGCAGACTTCAGTAGTTGTGACTCACAGGCTCAGTAGTTGTGGTTCGCTGGCTCTAGAGCACAGGCTCAGTAGTTGTGGTGCATGGACTTAGTTGCTCCGTGGCATGTGAGATCTTCCCGGACCAGGGCTCGAACCATTGTCCCCTGCATTGGCAGGCAGATTCTTAACGGCTGTGCCACCAGGGAAGTCCTAGGTATTCCTTTTGTTTGCTTTCAAAGACCTGTTTCCTTTTCCTTTTTAGCACTTATCGCAACTGTAATAAATGTACATTTTTCTTTGTTACTACACTATAACATCAGTTATAAGGCGCAGGTCAACTGAAGAAAAATGCACAACCTAAAAGTTGAGAGTTATGTTTTATTCAGCAGACAATATGAGGACTTAAGCGGGGGACACAGAATCTCAGATAGCTCTGAGATACTGCTCTGAAGAAGCAAGTGGGGAGCCAGGATGTATAGGAGGTTTTGCAACAAAGACCAGGTAGTTGGAACATCAAAAGATTACTGTTAATAAAGACAGCCAGATATCTCAAGTTAAGGAATTTGGCACTTTTCTATGTATAGGAAGATGCAAGAATCTGAACTCACTGAAATCATTCCTTTGCTATGAACCTCAGCTATCTGGGGCCAGTCTCCTGTGCTTTCTCATGCTGAGTTTCCTCAAGGTGCACCATCAGGGTTGGCTGCAGCAGTTGACTGCTAGATGGCGGGCATCCTGTTTCTATCTTGAGTTCCCTCAGGGCTTACCGTTGGGGCAGCTGTAATGTGATGGCTTGATGGCTGCAGCATCCTCAGTTTATGGATGTGGCAGGCCGTAGTTTTCATTCACAGTGCTCTTTCCCAGCAAAGACCAGATGAGAATGGAAAAGTGAGTACACACACGTGTGTATCAGCTCCTATCCTAGCCTGCCTTTGTTCTGCCCTGATTTGACCCCTGTGCTTATCATCACACTGGGGTACAATGCCTATTTCTGCGGTAGATAAGCAAGTGACTGAGGCATAGGCAAAAGGAGTATTTAAATCACTATTCTCTAAAATAGTTTGTCACCCAAGTTCCAAGCTGCTGAGGCTGAAGCCCCCTACGCAAATCCATGTATACCAGTTGAAGACAGATTTCTTCTGACAAGATTTTTCAAGTTTTGTTATTGTTTTTATTACTGTTACCTCCAATGATTAATAATTCCTCACATAGTCTCTCTTTGTTTTATTTATGGGATGGAGCTAGTAATCTGTGCCTGTTTGCCTCTAGGTCCAGCTGGCCTTGGTCTAGTCATTGAAACCCCAGGCTCACTGCCTCTCTGCTACAACAATGACTTATGTGGACATCTCTAGACAACCCTATTTTTCTTCTTTATTTTTTTTAACATCTTTATTGGAGTATAATTGCTTTACAATGTGTGTTAGTTTCTGCTGTGTAACAAAGTGAGTCAGCTATACGTATACATATATCCCCATATCCCCTCCCTCTTGCAAGACAACCCTATTTTTCTATGCATCCAGTCTTAGAATTGACACTTTCTAAGGTCCTATCTGCCTAAACTTGTGACATAGTCATTTCTACTTTCATAAGAATCATTCTGCTGCCCCTAAAACTCCTTGGAGCACAGGAATCCCAGGGAGGCTCATCTGTCCTTTTGGCCTCATACACCTAAACACACCATTCAGTCATTTCTTCTTTGGGGTCCAGCCACCTCTGTAGGAGACCTGGCACAAAGACAATCTGACCCATTCTGTCTTTGATTCATCAGTGGAAAGAGCAGGAAAGCCTTGCTCTTCTTCATCATGGGGTCTCCCAACTGTTTTCTTTAGGCTCTGTTTGGGATTCAAAGACAGAAGCAGACCAATATTTTCTTTTATTCCTGCTGCTATGTCTCCCCAGTAGCAAACAGCACACATTGGCATGCTTCAAGAACAGGGTAGAGTGGTGAAGGAAATAAGCCAAGGGAAAAAATTCAATTACTATTTTTAAGTATTATCCAGCCATATGGTATGTTTTAGGGACCTAAATCCTACTGTTATGATGGGAGTTTTTGGTTTAACCGAATGTAAAAAATGATCAAGATGCTCTTGTCAATGAGATTGAATTACTAAATGTAGCAGAAGTGAATAGAGAAGCTTCTTTAATAAAGTGCTTCCCATACCACCTCTATATTGGGTTTCCATCAAGAAAGCCAACATTAAGCATGAAACATCTGTGGATCAGAGCAAAAATAGAAAGCCCTGTGTCTACTGTAAAATAATAATGTAGTGATATTTCTAGGTAATGAGCATTTAATGATGCTAGACTCTAAAACCTGTGTTCTTTGTGTACACTATCTCATTTGTTCTTTATAACGTCACACGAGGATGCTATTGTTAATCCCATTTTACATATGAGAAAACTGAAGTTCTTAGAGGTTAGAAATCTTCTCCAAGTTCATGCAGAAAGTGAATGTGAGAGCCAGGATTCAAATGTAGCCTAACTGAATTCTAAAACTTGAGCTTTTAGTTGCATATATTGTTGTATAGATGCTACAATATCTGAAATTTATTTGTAAAAATTTATGTCGGATAGTGTTATATCTCAGATTTGTTTCCATTGCCCAGACTCTTAAGCCTTCTAATGAGGAATGAAGTGACAAGGAAGGTCAGAGGGTGTTCTAATCAAGTAGCTGCATGCCAGAGACAGGCATTTTAAGCAGCTCCCTCAACTACAATTTTATCAACAACTGATACTTTATGGATTGGTTAAATGAATGCTAGAAGTGGTAAGAACTGTGGCAATTCTATACTGCAGAACGTTAGAAATGGTCTTTCATCAGTGAAACCAAAGGTAGTCAAAATAATTGATTTTACAGACACTTCCTGCCCTGGCTTAAACAATTATAAAAATCCATGTACTGAGAATGCCCTGGGTGAAACCGTGAATGGGTCTGTTTATTGCTGAGAACTACGAAAGATTTGGTTGCTTGATAGAGACTAGGTAGATAGCAGAATCCTGCCTCTGGAATTATGAATTTGAAACAGTGTCTCTGGTATGCTGATAAACAAAGCATTCAAATGAATGCAGACCTGGGTTTCCTGGATTTGAAGAGTAGATGATAGAACCGATTTGCTTATTTGGTAAATATATAAGGTAATGAAGACTTAGTTAATAAAATGTCCATAAGTACAGCCAACATTGTTCAGAGATGTGCTTCCATTATAACCTGGTAGAGTTTTCTACTAATAAATTACTCCAAGTGTTGTCTTGGTGAAGTTGATACAGGCCAGTTTGCAGCAGAGGTAGAGCCAGAATTCCAAAACAGATCGATGAAATTTTGATCACCTGAGTTTTTAACATTTGCAGAGAGAAGTTTGAAATCCTGGTTGGACTCCAAGCTGGGGAGGTGTTGAGGGTATCTGAAGATGTACTATTATTCCAGAGCAAATTGGCAGAGTGAAGATCCTGTGGTGTGTGTGTGTGAGAGAGAGACAGAGAGAGATAGAGACAGAGAGAAAGAGAGAGAGAGAGAGAGAGAGAAATGTTATGGTTCATCTGATATTGAAAACCATTAACCAGGAAGAAGAAAATACATATTTTTGGATTCAAAGAATAGAAGACACAACCAATAAAACGCTTGACTCCAAGAAAAAGAAACTATGCCCGGAGCAGAGTCAGCTTCCACAATGTGCAAACTTCAGCATAATCCCAAATGAGGGCTGCCTTCAGACTCCTCAGATGCTGCCACCAACCTCATCCAGCAGTTCCTCAACCAAGGTACCAGATTCCTGTTTTCAGTACTTTCCCTCCCTACAACATAATGACAGCGTTCTCTAGAACCATAAAGGAACTTCACACTAATCCCCTACAACATACAATTCTTTATTAATTAGATCACACGTATTGTTATTGAGTGTGTATATTGAGATCCTACCTACATTCAAATTCGGACTCTTATTATGCTGCCCTTTGTATTAGGATATTCTATGACCTAATGTGCACATAAATCATTCCTCTTCAGTCATGGGTATAACTAGTAATTTGTTTGTTTAATTTTATTTCTGTGTTTCTCTCAATACATCATGAGTGAGAGAGCTTAGGGTGCAATAAGGTGGAGAAATACAGAAACAAACAAAGCACTATCACCAATTCTTTCTCTTTTTTTTAATTATGGAAGTAATATCATCTAAGAAATTTAGGAAATGCAGATACATCGACAAAAATAATTAATTTTAACTATCTGAAATCTCCCTTCTATCAAATGCCATATTTTGGTAAACAGTCTTTCTGATTTTACCTTTTGTTATGTATATACAAAGAATATCAATTTATCCCAGGTTGATCACATTACACATATTTTTCTATAATTCAGGTTTTTACTTTCACCTGCTATATCTTGAAGTGCTACTTAATTCAAGAAGTATAGATTTAAATTATTATTTTAATGTAAGAGAATAACTGCATTTTTAAATTTTTATAAATTTAAAAATAATCCTTTACTATTTGACTTTAGGCTATTTTCAGTATTCCCTATACACACAATGAACATAATAAGAACATGTGTCCATCAGGTCTTCTTTCATGACCCTGAGTATAGATACATAATTTCTTCCTTAGGTCCTGTGCACTTCTTGTCAAGGTGCTGCTGTTGTTACTAGTATGAGATTTGTTGTTCCTGATTAACTTGGCCTGGGAATGAGCATCGGATGTAGGGAGAATTGGCCACAGTGATGAGAAATCAGAGTTAAGCCCCATGACCCCCAGGCTGTGGCCTGTATAACGGTACAAGTCAGACCACATGGAGCACTGCTGGTCTGTGGAGGCAGCTGGCCTGTCTCCATGAACTGGTCCCTAGAACTCCCATGGCCCCCCCTTGCCTTCACACTTCTTACAGATCAGTAACCTCCCCTCCAATTCAAACTGCTCTCCTGAAACTCAGAAATGGTGCAGGCACTGGGTAGAGAGGGGGGCATAGAAAAGTCCCCTGACACCTGACTTCTCCTTTGGCATTCTTCTCCTAAGGGTCCTGCCATTATTCTAACAGGGGTGTGTAGAGGAGGAAAAGCAATTTCCCCTCTACCGTTCTGAGTTCTTGGTTGAGACCCCTGTATTAAAGCAAAGATTGTCAAGAAAAAGCTAGCAGAAGTTTATTAACAGGTATACCTCATCTATACATAGACGAGACCCAAGAAGAATGAGTAACTCCCTGAGGTGGCCTAAGCCCCCAGCTTAAATACCATCTTTAGTGAAGACAGAAGAAAGAAAAGTGTGGGGAGGCCCGTTTTGTGGAGGTTACCAGGAAAAGCAGGAAAAACAAGGGTGATATTTGTTATGCAAATTTAAGTCAGTTTCTCCTCTGGTGATAGTATTCTCTTGAGATTTAGAGTCCTCCTTCTCTTCCTAGTACACAGGGGGAGACACCCTTAGAAATGGAGATTTAATTTATAAATACACATTTCCCTTGCAAAAGGGCAACTTTCTTTCTGGTTTTAGAGCTTCCTCTATGTATGTTGTTTTTCAAAATAATCAGCTTAAGATAATCCTATGCCAAAGAAACATATTTTGGGGTGGCTGATTCTGCTACTCTTCAAAACATCCCTTATCCAGGACATTTCCAAATTCAGAAAGTTCATGGGATTTTTTTCCAGTGACTGTCTACTAACCCTTTTTCAACATAACACTGCTTTCCTGAAAAGAGACTTTCAAATTTGGGTCTTTAAATTGCCACATCTACTGGGATGAGATCAATGGATTCTGACTGGAGCCATTCCCTACTCTCAGTGCTGTCAAGGGCAATTTATGTTCATCCAAATTTGTATCTTATCTTGCACACTGAAATGAGTTGATGGGATAATTTAAGTTGATTTTTTCATCCTCATCTCTACTAGAAATCACTACACAGCAGCATTGCTATTGCCCACTGCCTCTGTACTCTACATAGCTCTTCCTGGGAGAAATAGTTCTTCCCTTGAGTTAATACCTTTTAAAGAAAAGTATTCTTCCTACCACACTCATAAAACAATGAAAAAGAAGAAAATTCACTGTTTAAATCATCTCCATACATTCCATTAGATTATATATACCACGTCAGTGATCTTTGTCTAGGTTTTTTTTTTTCCAACTCCACCTAATTATGTTCTTAATATGTTAATTATGTTTTTTTCCCAACTCCACCTAATTATGTTCTTAATATGTTAATTATGTTCTTAATTATGTTCTTTGTTGAGGTCAACATTTAGCCGTAGATGATTCTCATTAGAGAGTGAATCCTGTTCTTAATTGTGCCTGTTTTTGGTGTATACTTCTATGTAGAAACCAAGATTGAAGGCTGTACCTAAAGAAGCTTCCAGAGAGGAGGGCTTCCAGAGGGGGCCCAAAGAAGTAATGGTTCTGAAAGCAACGGAACCATTTACATATGATGTCAGAGAAGGCGAGAGGAAGATGTTTCATGCCACAGTGGCTACTGAGAGCCAGTTCTTCCAAGTGAAGGTTTATCATGTTGACCTGAAGGAGAAGTTCATCCCAAAGAAAATCATTGCCATATCAGATTATTTTGGCCGCAGTGGGTTCCTGGAGGTGTTCAATGCCTCATCTGTGTCTGATGTTAACCCTGATCGAAAGATGGAGATCTCTAAAAGCCTGATTCAAAAGGCAAATGCAACTCCTAAAATCAGTCATCTTTACTCGCAAGCTCTAGGAACATTTGTGAATGGGGTGTTTCTGGTGCATGAGGTAAGCCCACACCATTGTTCTGCAATATTTCTTCTGCAACCCTGGAACGTAAAAGTCTTAGCTGCCGAATGAATTTGGTTAACTTCATAAACACAGGAACTCAAAGCCCCCCTGACCAGGGATACCTGGGTGCCGTCTTCCCACTTCAGAATATAACATAGACAATCTCTTAACATTCTTCTTCCCAAGGTAACAGCATGCAAGTCCTCCAGAAATCATGGGATTTTAACAGCTGTGCTAATCCATTCATAGCCACCCTGAGCCAGTAAAGGGCAGAGTTTATATCTGTATATATATATAGATACATACAAATCTATATCCATCTATATATGTTTATATATATAGATATATAGAGAGAGGTGGGGGGGCGAAGAGAGAGAGCTCTCCTTCTGGTTTTGTTTCTTTGAGTTCTGCCTCCTGTTTCAGTGACAGCTTAACTTAATTGTGAATAAAGAATTGCCCTTCCAAGCTAGGATTTCAACTATGACAACCAGAGTCAGAAATCAATAGACTACTTTGCCCTAGAATCAGCTCTTATCCACAGTTAGCTAAGATTCTGATCATCTGACCTCTAAAGTTCTCTCACTTCTTCACATTCATTCATCAAAAAATTGTTGAGCAAAAAACCTTGGCATTAACAAATAAGAGAAATATGGATGTTGAAAACGCTAGAAAAATCAAGTTGTTTCATTCCACAATATATTAATATGGGCAATAAAATGCAGAATTTTGCTGAATTCTTAGAATTAGGGTAGGTATTTCAGTCCCAACACATCATAGAAATACTAAGGTTAGCTGACCTAACCGTTATGTGAAGTATTGTTTCATAATCCATTATATATGTCTTCTAGGGTGGCTGTTTACCTATCCCCCTGTTGTTTTCCATACACTCTGTTTAAGTGACTGTGCACACATGTGCATTTGTAGAATTCATGAGTAAAGTAAGTGATATAGAAATTAGAACAATGGAAGTAGATGATCTAGATTCAAGATTGGGCAGATTAGGGAAGAATGAATAAATAGAGAAGATAGAGGAAAGAATTACATATTGAAATAATAATCTGCTTAAGGAGGACTTGCAACCATCTTTTTGAGACTCATAATAAGACATGAATGGCCTTTGTTCTCAGGGAGATCCAAAGAAACCTGTGAAGCTTATCAGACCACACTATATCCAATTTTCTTAAGAAATCTCAGCTATTCTGAGATGGGAGCAGGAAAAATTAGGAAAGTAATCCAGTTTTCTAGAAGAACCCAGCACACAAAGACTTAAAGGAAGGAAAGACAGAAAGAGAATTTAAATGGGGGGATAAACTGAACAAGATATCTTACACTATTTGGTACCTGTAATTCTGGACCTCCAGCTCATATTAACTGGTCTGAGACAACAGTTTCCACTAACACCCTATATTTTTCAAAGTTGTGGAAATTCCTGATCCAGTTCTCAGAAGATGGATGCTAATTTTCTTTTGCAGAAATTGGTACGTAATGAATGCATATATTATGAAATACAAGATAATACAGGAGTGATGGAAGTCCTGGTTTATGGAGAACGACTGACCAGAATCAGCTGTGAGAAAGGCGATAGACTTACACTCATCTGCTTTGAATTGGCAGTAAGTGGGGATAAGAGGCAGCTGAGATCCATAATTCACAGTTTCATCAAGGTGAGATTTTCTGGGGGGTCATTATTGTTCCAAAGTAGAAGTCTTTAAGAAAACTAGACTGCTGTTACTACGGAGAGTCCAGCAGGTGGAACGAGAACTAATTTTTGCCATTTAGTGGGTGTAAAGTTTCTTTTCATTATTCTTTTTTTTAATGATATTTTTAAATTTATTTTTTTTGTATTGAAGTATAGTTTACAATGTTTTCTTAGTTTCAAGTGTACAGCAAATGGGATCAGTTACACACACACACACACACACACACACACACACACACACACATATATATTCATTTTCAGATTCTTTTCCCTTATAGGTTATTACAAGATACTGAGTATAGTTCTCTGTGCTATACAGTAGGTCCTCAGTTACCTATTTTATAGATAATGTGCATATGTTAATCCAAAACTCCTAATTTACTCCCGCTTCTCCCACTGCTATCCTCTTTGGTAACCATAAGTTTGCTTTCTATGTCTGTCAATCTATTCCTGTTTTGTAAATAAGTTCATTTGTATCATTTTTTTAGATTCCACATATAAATAATAACATATGATAATTGTCTTTCTCTGACTACTTCACTTAGTATGATAATCTCTAGGTCCGTCCATGTTGCTTCTAATGACATTATTTCATTCTTTTTATGGCTGAGTAGTATTCCATTGTATATATGTACCACATCTTCTTTATCCATTCATTTGTCAATGGACATTTAGGTTGGTTCCATGTACTGGTTATTGTAGTGCTGCAGTGAACATTGTGGTACATGTCTCTTTTTGAATTATGGTTTTCTCAGGGCATATGCCCAGTAGTGGGATTGCTGGGTCATGTGGTAACTCTATTTTTAGCTTTTTAAGGAACCTCCATACTGTTCTCCATAGTGGCTGCACCAATTTACATTCCCAACAACAGTGTAAGGAAGGTTTCTTTTTCTCCACACCCTCTCCAGCATTTGTTACTTGTAACTATTTTTTTCTTTACATTATCTCATTTAATCCACATAGTATCTTTTTCTTAATATATTTTTATTGGAGTATAATTGCTTTACAATACTGTGTTAGTTTCTATTGTATACCATAGTGAATCAGTCATATGCATATATGTCCTTCCCTCTTGAGCCTCCCTCCCATCCACCCTATCCCACCCCTCTAGGTCATCATCCTCTTTTCCATAGTGGTTGTAACAATTTACATTCTCACCAACAGTGCAGCAGGTTTCCTTTTCCCCACACCCTTTCCAGCATTTATTGTTTCTAGATTTTTTGATAACGGCCATTCTGACCGGCGTGAGGTGCTACCTCATTGTAGTTTTGATTTGCATTTCTCTAATAATTAGTGATGTTGAGCATCTTTTCATGTGCCTCTTGACCATCTGTATGTCTCACTTGGTGAAATGTCAATTTAGGTATTCCACCCAATTTTTAATTAGATTGTTGTTGGTTTTTTTGATATTGAGCTCCATGAACTGTTTGCATATTTTGGAGATTAATCCTTTGTCTGTTGTTTCACTTGCAAATATTTTCTCCCATTCTGAGGGTTGTCTTTTTGTCTTGTTTATGGTTTCCTTTGCTGTGCAAAAGCTTTTAAGTTTAATTAAGTCCCATTTGTTTATTTTTGTTTTTTTTCTATTACGCTAGGAGGTGGGACAAAAAAGATCTTGCTGTGGTTTATGTCAAAGAGTGTTTTTCCTATATTTTCCTCTAAGAGTTTTATAGTGTCTGGGCTTACATTTATGTCTTTAATCCATTTGGAGTTTATTTTTGTGTATGGTGTTAGGTAGTTGCTCTAATTTCATTCTTTTACATGTAGTTGTCCAGTTTTCCCAGCACTACTTATTGAAGAAGTTGTCTTTTCTCCATTGTATGTTCTTGTTTCCTTTGTTGTAAATTAGGTGACCGTATGTGTGTGAGTTTATCTCTGGGCATTCTATCCTGTACCATTGATCTGTATTTCTGTTTTTGTGCCAGTACCATACTGTCTTGATTACTGTAGCTTTGTGGTATAGTTTGAATTTGGGGAGCCTGATTTCTCCAACCCCATTTTTCTTTCTCAAGATCGCTTTGGCAACTCAGGGTCTTTTGTGTTCCTTACAACTTGTAAAACGTTTTGTTCTAATTCTGTGAAGAATGCCATTGGTAGTTTGATAGGGATTGCATTGAATCTGTAGATTGCTTTTGATTCTTCCAGTCCAAGGACATGGTATATTTCTCCATCTGTTTATGTCATCTCTGATTTCTTTCATCAGTATTTTATAATTTTCTGAGTACAAGTCTTTCACCTCTTTAGGCAGGTTTATTCCTAGATACTTTATTCTTTCTGTTGCAATTGTAAATGGGAGTGTTTCCTTAATTTCTCTTTCTGATTTTTCGTTATTGGTGTATAGGAACGCCAGAGGTTTCTGTGCATTAATTTTGTATCCTGCAACCTTACCAAATTCATTGATTAGTTCTATTAGTTTTCTGGTGGCATCTTTAGGATTTTCTATGTATAGTATCATGTCATCTGCAAACAGTGACAGTTTTACTTCTTCTTTTCCAATTTGTATTCTTTTTCTTTCTTTTTCTTCTCTGATTGCCATGGCTAGAACTTCCAAAAATATGTTGAATAAGAGTGGCAAGAGTGGATATCCTTGTCTTGTTCCTGATCTTAGTGGAAATGCTTTCAGTTTTTCGCCATTGAGTATGATGCTTGCTGTGGGTTTGTCATATATGGCCTTTATTATGTTGAGGTAGGTTCCCTCTATACCCATTTTCTGGAGAGTTTTTATCATAAATAGGTGCTGAGTTTTGTCAAAAGCTTTTTCTGCATCTACTGAGATGTTCATATGGTTTTTATTCCTTAATTTGTTAATGTGGTGTATCACATTGATTGATTTGCATATATTAAAGAATCCTTACATCCCTGGGATGAATCCCACTTTACTGTGGTGTATGATCCATTTAATGTGTTGTTGTATTCTGTTTTCTAGTACTTTGTTCAGGATTTTTGCATCTATGTTCATCAGAGATATTGATCTATAATTTTCTTTTTTTAGGATATCTTTTTCTGGTTTTGGTATCAGGGTGATGGTGGCTTTCTAGAATGAATTTGGGAGTGTTTCTCCCTCTGCAATTTTTAGAAGAGTATGAGAAGGGTCAGTGTTAGCTCTTCTCTAAATGTGTGATAGAATTCGCCTGTGAAACCATCTGGTCCTGGACTTTTCTTTTTTTGAAGATTTTTAATTACGGTTTCAATTTCATTACTTGTGATAGGTCTGTTTATATTTTCTAATTCTTCCTGGTTCAGCCTTGGAAAATTGTACCCTTCCAAGAATTTGTCCATTTCTTCGTGGCTGTCCATTATATTGGCATAAAGTTGTTGGTAGTAGTCTCTTATATTCCTTTGTATTTCTGCAGTGTCAGTTGTGATTTCTCCTTTTTCATTTCTAATTTTATTGATTTGCATACTCTCCCTTTTTTTTCTTGATGAGTCTGGCTAAGGGTTTATCAATTTTGCCTATCTTCTCAGAGAACCAAGTTTTAGTTTTATTGATCCTTGCTATTGTTTTCTTCATTTCTATTTCATTTATTTCTGCTCTGATCTTTATGATTTCTTTCCCTCTACTGACTTTGGGTTTTCTTTGTTCTTTCTCTAGTTGTTTTAAGTGTACGATTAGATTGTGTATTTGAGATTTTTCTTGTTTCTTGAGGTGATATTGAATTGCTATAAACTTCCCTCTTAGAACTGCTTTTGCTGCATCAAAAGCTTTTGTCAAAAGCTTTTTCTGCATCTATTGAGATGTTCATATGGTTTTTATTCCTTTATTCCTATAGGTTTTGGGTCGATGTGTTTTCATTGTCATTTGTTTCTATGTACTTTTTTATTGCTTCTTTGATTTCTTCAGTGGTCTCTTGGTTATTTAGTAGTGCACTGTTTAGCCTCCATGTATTTGTGTTTTTTCAGTATTTTTTCCTGTAATTGATTTCCAATCTCATAGTGTTGTGGTCAGAAAAGATGCTTGATATGATTTCAATTTTCTTAAATTTTCTGAGGCTTGATTTGTGTCCAAAGATGTGATGTATCCTGGAGAATGTTTCGTGTGCACTTGAGAAGAAAGTGTATTCTGCCACTTTTGGGTGGAATGGTCTATAAATATCAATTAAATCTATCTGGTCTATTGTGTCATTTAAAGCTTGTGTTTCCTTATATATTTTCTGTTTGGATGATATGTCCATTGGTGTAAGTGTGGTGTTAAAGTCCCCTACTATTATTGTGTTACTGTTGATTTCTTCTTTCATGGTTGTTAGCATTTGCCTTATATATTGAGGTGCTCCTATGTTGGGTGCATGAACATTTATAATTGTTATATCTTCTTCTTGGATTGATCCTTTGATCATTATGTAGTGTCCTTCCTTATCTCATGTAACAGTCTTTATTTTAAAGTCTATTTTATCTGATATGAGTATTGCTAATCCAGCTTTCTTTTGATTTCCATTTTCATGGAATATCTTTTTCCATCCCTTCGCTTTCAGTCTGTATGTGTCCCTAGTCTTAAGTGGGTCTCTTGAAGACAGCATATATATGTGTCGTATTACTGTATCCATTCAGCCAGTCTGTGCCTTTTGGTTGGGGAATTTAATACATTTACATTGAAAGTTATTATTGATATGTATGCTCCTATTACCACTTTTTAAATTGTTTTGGCTTTGTTTTTGTGGGTCTTTTTCTTCTCTTGTTTTTCCCACCTAGAGAAGTTTCTTTAGCATTTGTTGTAAGGCTGGTTTGGTGATGCTGAATTCTCTTAGCTTTTGTTTGTCTGGAAAGCTTTTGATTTCTTGTTAAATCTGAATGAGATCCTTGCTGGGGAGAGTAATATTGATTGTAGGTTTTTCTCTTTCATCACTTTAAGTATATCCTGCCACTCCCTTCAGGCCAGCAGAATTTCTGCTGAAAAATCTGTGTATGGGGATTCCTTTGTATATTGTCTTTGCTTTTCCCTTGCTGCTTTTAATATTTTTTCTTTGAATTGAATTTTTGTTAGTTTGATTAATATGTGTCTTGGTGTGTTTTTCCTAGGGTTTATCCTGTATGGGACTCTCTGTGCTTCCTGGACTTGGGTGACTATTTCCTTTCCCATGTTAGGCAAGTTTTTGACTATAATCTCTTCAAATATTTTCTCAGACCCTTTCTTTTCTTCTTCTTCTTCTGGGACCCCTATAATGTGAATGTTCGTCCATTTAGTGTTGTCCCAGAGGTCTCTGAGATAGTCTTCAATTTTTTTCTTTTTTTTTTCCTTTATTATGCTCCTCAGCAGTTATTTCCACCATTTTGTCTTCCAGCTCACTTATTTGTTCTTCTGCCTCAGTTATTCTGTTATTGATTCCTTTTAGTGTATTTTTTCATTTCAGTTATTGTGTTGTTCATCTCTTTGTTTGTTCTTTATTTCTTCTAGATCTTTGCTAAACATTTCTTGTATTTTCTCAATCCGTGCCTCCATTCTATTTCCACAATTCTGGATCATCTTTGCTATCATTACTCTGAATTCTTTTTCAGGTAAATTGTGTATTTCCTCTTCATTTATTTGGTGTTGTACGTTTTTTACCTTGCTTCTTCATCTGTGACATATTTTTTTGCCCTCTCATTTTTTTTTTTTTAATTAGTGGGATGGTGTTCCTGTCTTACTTGCTGTTTGGTGTGAGGCTTCCAAAACTGGAGTTTGTAGGCTATTGGGTAGAGCTGGGTCTTGGTGCTGAGATGACGACCTCTGTGAGACCTCAGTTTGATGAATATTCCCTGGGGTCTGAGATTCTCTGTTAGTCCAGTGGTTTGGACTTGGAGGTTCCACTGCAGGAGCTTCTGCCCAACCTGGCTCATAAATGAAGATCCTGCAAACCATGGGGGTGGCAAAAAAAAAAAAAGAGAGAGAGAGAGGGAACAATAACAATGTAGAAAATAAAATTAGACTAGGAAACTAACAGATACGTTAGAAAGAATATAAAAATATAAATGAATTATCAACTGGAAGGTACCACAATAGTAAAAAAGAGGAGGAGGGAAAAGAAAAAAAAATGGTGGAAAAGGCCTTGATTGTGGAGGGTAGGGCCTAAGCAAGGTCAAGGTTTGGGCAGTGGACAGGGCCTATGCTTAGGACCCACAGTGCTGGAAAAGGCTCTGGGAGCAGTGGGGCGTGGGGCCTAGGCTCAACTGAACAGAGGTCCCAGAGGGTAGGAGACCTCAACTGGGAGCCCAGCGGGCTTCCTGGGCTTGAGTGGGTGAGGCAAACACCCTCCTCTCTTCTCCTGCTCCTCCCTCCTAAAGGGCCCTTCCTGCCTGCCTCTCCTGATCTCCCCGACTTCCCTCCTATGCTCCCAAGGACCCACGTGGCCTGGAGGGGCCTTTGGAAGGCAGGGCATTGGCCTGGGAGCTCAGCAGGCTCCCTGGGCCCGAGTGGGTGGGGCAGTCACCCTCCACTCCTCTCCAGCTCCTCCTCCCAGAGGGCCCCTCCTACCTGCGTCTCCTGATCTCCCTGTCCTCAGGGGTGCCAATCCTGTCTGACCTCCCCCTTCAGTCCCCCCACATCTTACCCATTCACTTCGGGGTTCCTCCATCTCCTTGGACATCAGGGTCCTCCACTGGCAGGCTGGGTCCTCCAACTAGGCAGGCTCCCTAGTTGTGGGGAGATGGTAACTCGGTGTCTTCCCATACCGCTATCTTTTTTTTTTTTTTTTGGCGGTACATGGGCCTCTCACCGTTGTGACCTCTCCCATTGCAGAGCACAGGCTCCAGACGCACAGGCTCAGTGGCCTTGGCTCACGGACCCAGCCGCTTCGTGGCATGTGGGATCCTCCCGGACCAGGGCACGAACCCGTGTTCCCTGCATCGGCAGGCAGACTGTCAACCACTGTGCCACTAGGGAAGCCCATACTGCCATCTTGACTCTGCCCCCTTGTAGTCTTTTTAATGATTGCCATTCTGACTGGTATGAGGTTACACTTCATTGTAGTTTTGATTTGCATTTCTCTAATAATTAGCAATATTGAGCATCTTTTTATGAGTTTGTTGGCCGTTATATGTCTTCTTTAGAGAAATGTATATTTAGGTCCTCTGCCCATTTTTTGATTGGGTTTGTTATTTTGATATTAAGCTGTATGAGCTGTTTGTATATTTTGGAAGTTAATCCCTTGTTGGTAGCATCATTTGCAAATATTTTCTCCCAGGCCATAGGTTGTCTTTTCGTTTTGTTTATGGTTTCCTTTGCTATGCAAAAGCTTTAAGTTTAATTAAGTCCCATTTGGTCATTTTTGTTTTCATTTCCATTACTCTAGGAGACTGATCCAAAAAAATATTGCTGCAACTTATTTCAAAGAGTGTTCTGCCTATGTTTGTGATAGGTGTTTTATAGTATCGGGTCTTACATTTAGGTCCTTAATCCATTCTGAGTTTATTTTTGTATATGGTGTTAGGGAATGTTCTAACTTGATTCTTTTAGATGTAGCTGTCCAGTTTTCCCAGCACCACTTATTGAACAGACTGTCTTTTCTCCATTGTATATTCTTGCCTCCTTTGTCATTGATTAATTGACCATAAGTGTGTGGGTTTATTTCTGGGCTTTCTATCCTGTTCTGTTGATCTATATGTTTGTTTTTATGGTAGTACCATACTGTTTTGATTACTGTAGTTTTGTAGTAGTCTGAAGTCAGGGAGCGTGATTCCTCCAGCTCCATTCTTCTTTCTCAATATTGTTTTGGCTATTTGGAGTCTTTTGTGTTTCTATACAAAATAAAAAAAAAATTTTCCAGTCCTTTGAAAAATGCTATTGGTAATTTTATAGGGATTGCATTGAATCTGTTGATTGCCTTAGGTAGTATGGTCATTTTAACAATATTGATTCTTCCAATCCAAGAACATGATATACTTTTCCATCTGTTTGTGCCATCTTCAATTTCTTTCATCAGCATCTTATAGTTTTCATTTAAGGGTACTTTTAATCATATTGAAGAGAGAAACTTCAGAGAGGCTATTAAAGGATATGATATTTAAGCTAAATATTGTAGAATTGTGTGAATTTTCAGACCAGGTAGATTATTTAGTAAATTTGGACTTCCTTAAGGCAGATTTGTTTCAAATACTGGTTCTGTCATTTGCTAGGTGACTAATAACTTAAATACTAGGAACCTCTGATTCATCATGTATAGAATAGAAGAAATACCTTTTATGCCAGAGGATAGTTAACAGAGCTCATTTCAATCTAAATGATCAAGGATGCCCCTGAGCATTTCAGAACACAAAGTTACCTGCCTTTAGTGAGATACACATACTGGTCTACAACAGAGGTGTTTGGTCCTACAGGGAAAATTCCATGGTCTTTGTCAAACTCACATATACACATTCATGTGGGATGGATTCCTGGAACACTAACAAAAGTTAACACAGCCATACCTTGTTTTATTGCACTTCATTTTCTTGTGCTTTCCAGATATTGCTTTTTTTTTTCTTTTTTTTTTTTTTTTTTTGACAAATTGAGAAATTGAGGGTTTGTAGCAATCCTGTGTAGAGCAAGTCTCCTGGTGCCATTTTTCCGAAACATTTGTCACTTTGACTCTGTGTCATGTTTGGCAAGTCTCATAATATTTCAGCCTTTTTCATTATTCTTATATTTGTCATGGTGATCTGTGATCAGTGATGTTGCTATTGAAATCATTTGGAGTGCCATGAACCGCACACCCATATAAAATGGCAAATTTCTTTCATAAATGTTATGTGTGTTCTCACTGCTCCACTGATGGGCCATTCCCCCATCTCTCTCCCTCTCCTTGGGCCTCCCTATTCCCTGAGACAAAACAATATTGAAATTAGGCTAATTAATAACCCTACAGAGGCCTCTAAGTGTTCAAGTGAAAGGAAGACTCACATATCTCTCAGGTTAAATCAAAAACTAGACATATTTAAGCTTAGTGAGGAAGGCAAAAAAGAGGTCAAAAGCTAGATATCTTGCATTAAATAGACAAGTTGTGAATGTACAGAAAAACGTTTTAAAGGAATTTTAAAATGTTATGCCAGTGAACCTATGAATAACAAATCAAAACAGCCTTATTTTTTATATGGAAAAAGTTTTAGTGGTCTGGATAGAAGGTCAAACCAGCTACAATAGTCCCAGAGTAAGGTCCTAACACTTTTCAATTCTGTGAAGGCTGAGAGATGTAAGAAATCTGCAGAAGAAAAGTTTGAAGTTAGCAGAAGTTGGTTCATGAGGTTTAAGAAGCCATCTCTATAACATAAAAGTACAAGGTGAAGCAGCGCGTGCTGCTGATGTAGAAGCTGCAGCTAAGTTATACAGAAGATCTAGCAGAGATGACTGATAAAGGTTGCTACACTCAACAACAGATTTTCAATGAAGATGAAACAGCCTGATATTGGAAGAAGATGCCATCTAGGACTTCCATAGCTAGAGAGGAGAAGTCAGTGCATGGTTTTAAAGCTTTGAAGGATAGACTGACTCTCCTGTTATGGACTAACGCAGCTGGTGACTAAGTTGAAATCAGTGCTCACTGACCACTCTGAAATTCTGAGGGCCCTTAAGATTGCTAAGTCTACTCTGCCTCTGCTCTTGTAAATGGCACAATAAAGCCTGGATGACAGTGCATCTGTTTACAACATGGTTTACTGAATATTTTAAGCCCACTGTTGAGACCTACTGCTCAGAAAAAAAAAGATTCCTTTTAAAATATTACTGCTCATTGACAATGCACCTGATCACCTAAGAGCATTGATGGAGATGTACAACGAGATTAATGTTGTTATCATGCTAACACAACATCCATTCTGCAGCCCAGGGATTATTATTTAAGCAATACATTTCACAAGGCTATATAGCTGCAGTAGATATGATTCTTCTGATGGATCAGGGCAAAGTCAAATAAAAATCTTCTGGAAAGGATTCACCATTCTAGATGTCATTAAGAACATTCCTATTTCATGGGAAGAGGTCAACATACCAACATGAATGAGAGTTTGAAGGAAATTTGAAGGAAGTTTGATTCCAACCCTCATGGATGATTTTGAAAGGTTCATGACTTCAGTGGAGGAAGTAACTGTAGATGTGGTAGATATAGCAAATGAACTAGAATTAGAAGTGGAGCCAGAAGATGTTACTGAATTGCTGCTATCTCATGATGAAACTTCAGCGTATAATGAGTTGCTTCTTATGGGTGAATTAAAAAAATGGCTTCTTAAGATGGAATCTACTCCTGATGATGCTGCTGTGAATACTGTTGAAATGACAACAAAGGATTTAGACTATTACACAAACTTAGTTGATATAGCTTTGGCAGGGTTTGAGAAGTTTGGTTCCAATTTTGAAAGAAGTTCTACTGTGTGTAAAGTGCTATTCTCGGTGAGGAAAAAAATTTATTTTACCCTCCTGGATTCTTCGGCTGGTCTAAGAATTAAATTGACGTGAGACAGATAAACAGAAGTAGAGCAAACAAAAGTTTAATAGCATGTATACATGGGAGAGACCCAGAAAAAGTGAGTAACTCACCAAGATGACTGAAACCCTCACCTTAAATACCATCTTCAGTTAATGACAAAAGAGTATGTTGGGGGTAGTTGTTTGGGACTTCCACTGGGGAGAAAGACAATTCACATGAAGATGGAAAAACAAATGTTTTGGTAAACAAATGGTTTCTGGGCATGCAGAGAGGATGGGACACAGACTGGACTCTGATCTCTGGGCCCTGCCAAGTTTTCCTCCACTACACCTAGCCCATATTCTTTGCAGATACCTCTGATGAGGCCTTTATTGTGGGAACAGCCCCTTTATCTAAATTCTTTACACAGCTAAAGGGGAGGTGAAAAGAAAGACTTACAGACTCTTCTCTTTCTTAAAGATAATCAACATAAATTAATCCTCATGCCAGAAAGACATATTTTGGGGTGGTAAACGTGGCAAACTTTGTTCCCCTACACTATTAAACAGCAATGCATGCTATAGAGAGATTTTCCATGAAAAGGAAGAGTCAGTCAATCCAGCAGACTTCCTCATTGTCTTATTTAAGAAATTGCCACCACCACCCCAACCTTCAGCAACCATCACCTTCATCAGTCGGCAGCCATCCACATCCAGGCAAGATCCTCCTCCATAAAAAAAAGAGTATGACTCACTGAAGATTCAGATGATGGTTAATGTCTTTTTAGCAATAAAGTATTTTTGATTCAGGTATGTACATTAATACATTGATTAATACATTAATTAATGCTACTGCATTAATAGACTACAGTATGGTGTAAACATAAGTTTTCTATGCGCTGAGAAAGCAAATAAATTGTGTGTCATTTTATTGCAATATTCGCTTTATCACAGTGGTCTGGAACTGAGCCCATAATATCTTCAATGTATGCCTGCACTGGAATGCAAACAGATCAAATACAAAGGCTGACATATCAGGCACTCAGAAATGCACATGCTCTTTTTTTTTTTTTTTACTTATTACAAACTTTAATTAAAGCCTATTCTCTAATCTGACATTTAAGTGAAATAGTAGATATAAAAAATGTCTTTACGATTAAGTGTTCTCCCCAAAATCTCTTTTGTGACTGAGGTTGTAAAAAACTCTCAAACTATAATTTTGCTCCCTGCCATTCATCATGATGGTGCTTTTAGTGCTCTCTGGATTTCTAGTCTGTGTATAGATGCCTATGTAGGAATAAAGGACATCAAACTTGGAGTACTTAATTGCAGTTAATCCCATAGGACCCAATCATTGCACAAAACATGTGGAATCAGCTAATGTCGAATTTGCTTATTACTGAAGATAGTCAATGTGGAACAGAGCTTGCTTGAGTGGATGATATTGATAATTTTGGACATGTGCTAAATATCGTACATAGATCTTCTCATTTAATTTTCAGAATAACCCTATGCAGTAGCTACTCTGATGATCCTTTTTTTTTTTTTGCGGTACGCGGGCCTCTCACTGCCGTGGCCTCTCCCGCTGCGGAGCACAGGCTGCGGACGCGCACGCCCAGCAGCCATGACTCACGGGCCCAGCCGCTCCTCGGCATGTGGGATTCTCCTGGACCGGGGCACGAACCCGCGTCCCCTGCATCAGCAGGCGGACTCTCAACCACTGTGCCACCAGGGAAGACCCCCCCCCCCTTTTTTTTTTTAACATCTTTATTGGAGTATAATTGCTTTACAACGGTGTGTTAGTTTCTGCTTTACAACAAAGTGAATCAGCTATACATATGTATATATCCCCATATCCCCTACCTCTTGCATCTCCCCCCCTCCCATCCTCCCTATCCCACCCCTCTAGGTGGTCACAAAGCAGCGGGTTGATCTCCCTGTGCTATGCGGCTGCTTCCCACTAGCTACCTATTTTACATTTGGTAGTATATATAAGTCCATGCCATTCTCGCACTTCTTCCCAGCTTACCCTTCCCCCTCCCCGTGTCCTCAAGTCCATTCTCTATGTCTGCGTCTTTATTCCTGTCCTGTCCCTAGGTTCTTCAGAACCATTTTTTTTTCAAGATTCCATATATATGTGTTAGCATACGGTATTTGTTTTTCTCTTTCTGACTTACTTCACTCTGTATGACAGTCTCTAGGTCCATCCACCTCACTACAAATGACTCAGTTTCATTTCTTTTTATGGCTGAGTAATATTGCATTGTATATATGTGTCACATCTTCTTTATCCATTCATCTGTCGATGGACACTTAGGTTGCTTCCATGTCCTGGCTATTTTATTGTAAACAGAGCTGCAATGAGCATTGTGGTACATGACTCTTTTTGAATTATGGTTTTCTCAGGGTATATGCCCAGTAGTGGGATTGCTGGGTCATATGGTAGTTCTAGTTTTAGTTTTTTAAGTAACCTCCATACTGTTCTCCATAGTGCATCAATTTACATTCCCACCAACATGCACATGCTCTTTGATCTTGCCATTACTCAGACTCTCAATGATATATCCCAATCCTTCCTTCACAGCATGGTGCCAGGAATAACTTTTGCCCCTTTCTTCCACCTTTCTTTCCAGTAAGAACTTTCCCTTCAACTCTTGGCTTTGAGTACACCTGCTCCTTCCTCTCTCTTGTTCTCCAACAACTCCTGCCTGTCCACATGCACTCACGCTGGGTGTGAGTGCATATCTCATTTCAGGGTTCCAGCCAAGAATTGGGGGTGTTGACTCAAAAGACAGGAATTCACTAAAGAAGATAGGTGAGAGTGGGAGGAGAGCCCCTCAGACGGGAAGAGAAAAAGGGATGCAGCCCATAGCAAGGTGACACAGTGTGAGTGAAGGGGGAAATGTATAATCAGGGTCATCTCATTGTTTATCTTATCTCTTTCTTCTTCAAGGTCACCAAGGCCAGGAAAATCAAGGAACAACCATTCAATCCTGAATCATATATGGAAACCTGATTATAGCTGTTCTTCTAAAAACCTGGATGTCATTAATATTGATGTTTATGGAGCTAAGATCTAAGTACAGAAAATAAGTATATATGTATACATATGGTTGAAATACCACAATATGTATACTAGCCATTAATTCTTAGGGATGGGGTGCTTTACATTTTTTTATACTTCTCTGTATCATCTCAATTCCTAATTTTGCATCTATAACTTTTATAATTTGGAAATAATAATAAACATGATTTTTCCTAAAGACATGCCTCCCTAGGAGTCTAGTTCATTGCTTAAAAGCAAATAGTCTGTGGGCTGCAAATCAGATAGGGATACTTAAGACCCAAGCAATATTTGGATTTATACTTTGGTTGTGATCTTTACAGAATATAACTCTGGTAAAGAATGAACAGGTTGAACAAGCTGTGCCCTGCTCAAAGAAACCCAAGAAGAAGGCAGAGCAGCTGAAACTAGTCTGTGCTTCAATTGCCAACCCCTATCGTAGGGTGGAGTTGCTTTAGTCCAAAACAATGATATCTTTTCAGAATTGATCTCCTGGAGGGGCCATAATTGGGTAATTTGTGTACCAAATAAGGCAGCTTCTGATGATTGCATGAAGTCACTAGTATATGTTGGAAGTAATTCTAGCCCTGTCTGATGTGAAATAACTGGTTCCACTTACTTATTCAGGTACTAACGGGTAAGTAGCTCTGCAGCTATACTTCCTGGTTCTCACATGTGTGGATCCTATGAGGAAGTTGCTCCAGGCAAAGACTTGCATTAGGCAAACACTGACGAATAATTAATTTAGTTTAGAGTACAATGGCGGAAAGTAGATAGCTAACACTGAAATTTACAATGTAGTTTTTTACATGTATTGTATCGAAGTAGAGTTGATTTATAGTGTGTGTTAATTTCTGCTGTACAGCAAACTGATTCAGCTATACATATGAATGTATTCTTTTTTGTATTCTTTTCCATTATGGTTTATTACAGGATATTGAATATAGTTTCCTTACAGTGTATTTCTTGATCACATATTTGGTACCTGGTGTTTTGCAATTATTTTGTGTCACTTAATCTTATATTAGCTCTAGAGGGTTGATAGTGTTCTTCTTTTCACTCCCCTAGTAAGAAAAATAAGGGACAGAAGGTAAGATCATGTTCCTAATGATTAGAACAGTCCATCATAACAAGAATTTCCCTCATGACACTTTATTGTCAAGGCTTCCTCCAATGCAAGCTCCTGGTAACCACTGACATAGTTTCTTAACTTAAACTTTTCCCTTTTCCAGAGTTTCCTAAAATGGAAGTTAAAATGTATATAGCATTTTGAGTCTGACTTCTTTCACTTAGTATAGTATGTTTAAGATTCATCCATGTAGTTGTGTATATCAGTTTATTCCTGTTTATTGCTGCGTAGAATTCAATGTGTGGACCCACCAAAGTTTGTTTATCCATTCCCCAAGTGAGGAGCAATTGGATTGTTGACACTTTGACATATTTACAAATAAAATTGCTGCAGATATTCGCACGCAGATTTTTGTGTGAACCTGTGTTATCATTTTCAATGAATAAAAATCTTGGGGTGAGACTGTTGGTTCATATGATAAATGTATTTCAAATATATAAGAAATTGCCGGGCTTCCCTGGTGGCGCAGTGGTTGAGAGTCCGCCTGCCGAGGCAGGGGACACGGGTTCGTGCCCCGGTCCGGGAAGATCCCACATGCCGCGGAGCAGCTGGGCCCGTGAGCCACGGCCGCTGAGCCTGTGCTCCGCAACGGGAGAGGCCACAACAGTAAGAGGCCCGCATAGCGCAAAAAAAAAAAAAAAAAAAAAAAAAAAAGAAATTGCCAAACTGTTTTCTAAGGTGGCTGTAGCATTTTTCATTCCCCTGAGCAATGTGTGAGAATATCAGTTGCTCTGCATCCACCTCAGAGTTTAGCATTGTAAGTGCATGTTAATTTTAAAAAACAAAGAAACTATCCAACTTTTTTGCCAAGTTCTGTACCACTTAACATTCTTGCCACCATTGCATGACAGTTCTACTTCCTCCTCATCTTCATCAGCCCCTGGTATGGTCAATCTTTTTAAATTTTAGTCATTCTAATTGGTGCATAGTGGTATCTCACTGTAGTTTTATTCTGCATTTCCCTAAAGATAAATAAGGTTGAGCATCTTTTTATGTCCTTATTTGCCACCTATGTATTTCTTTTTGCCCATCTTAAAAATTCAGCTGTTTGTTTGCATGATACTGAGTTTTGAGAATCCTTTATAAATTCTGGGTACAGGGTCTTTAGTGGCTATGTGACTAGCAAATACTATGTCTCAATCTTTGGCTTGCCTTTTCATGATTTAAAGGTAACTTTTGAAAAGACGTTCATTTTGGTGAAGTTTAAATTATCAAAAAATTTTCTTATGTATATCTTTTTAATGCTTGGGGAAAAAATCAAAAGAAGAATGTGGCACATGAAAATTATATCAAATTCAAATTTCAATGTCCACCATACAGTTTTATTGGACACAAACATGCTCATTCATCTATGGATTGTCTATGGCTCCTTTGGTAGCCAGTGCAAGGTTAAGCATCCGTAACAGAGACTCTAGGGCCCACATAGTTTAAAATATATGCTATTTGGTGCTTTACAGAAAAATTTTGCCAAGCCCTTTTTTGGAACCTTAGTGGTCTTCTAGTACACTTAAACATAAGAAAAAAGTAAATTTTATATTAACTTCATTTTTCAGATTATCAGTGAGGTTGACAATCTTTTCATGCTATAAATCTTTGATATTTGATTTCCTGTGAATTTGGTTATTTTTACTCATCTGTATGGAATTGTTTATCCAGGAATTATCCCATTCTGACTAGCCTGGGTTTGGGAAGGAACCTGTGTACTGCTGCTCTCCAGTAACTCACAGTCTGATTGAAGAGGCTGTCTGTATTAGGTATTCTTCAATTAAATGCTGTTTAGACCAGTTGATCTGAATTGATCCATTTCATTTCAATTTTTGACCTTAATAACCTGGATGAAGAAAACATATACATAGTCTGAGATGAAGTTGATCAATTACCCCTTCAATGCTCCACTGTCCTCCTAAAGTGCATCTTTCTTTTCTTCTCATAAAATTATCTTCTTTCCTTCCTCCTAGTACATTGTTCACTCTTGAATCACTCTTCTGAAGTTAAATCTGGCTCGAGATATACACTCCTACTTAACAAGGTCACATATGCCAGTGTCTCAAGTCTCCACCCCACTCTTAAAAAGGGAGACAGCAGCCAGTGCAAACAAAGCTAAGAAATGGGGAAGAGGACCAAGTAGTGGCAGCAAGATGTACTGGTATGAGGGAGAGACGAAAAGTCAGCAGTACGAGTTTATCCTGATTCAATTTCCCTGGACTATGATAGGTGCAAGGAATTGACTTTGAGAAATGTGTCCTCAAGGTATACCTGGTCTGTGTCTACTTTTATATACCTCTTTCAGAATAATTTGTCCAACTTTGGGCAAACCGCCTGCATTAGACTTAGTGTTGGACACTAAGTATTCAACAGTCTGTAGGGTTGTGTGGGTACCACAGCATGTGTCTCTGCTTTATGAAGTCCATGTCCTCTTAACTGTGTGCCTAGGATGTGTATTTCCTAAAAGGAAGCTCCTAAGTTCTGTGAGCTGTAAGTGTACTAAATATCAGGGTCTTCCACACCATATCCTCTTCAATAGCACCTGTCCAGTTTGCTGAAAGCGAACACAAAACATTATCCTTTTGGAGAGTTGCCTTTCCTCCGTGAAGTTCTCACCTTAATGAAACTATGAACTCCAGATTTTAGCTGTAGTTTTTCTCCAGCTTTTGACAGCTTGAAGAATGTAAGTTGAAGTTTATCCCCTTCTTTACACTGGATTTTGTTCTCTTTTCCAAACACCAAATACTTTCATCCTTCCTGTGTTGTCATTTAGGTCATATTATATATATATATATATGATTCCTCTGTTCTGCTTTCTGCAAAAATAAAATCAACACCCAACTTTTGGTAATCTGATTAAGGAATGCCATGTCAATCACACATCAGAAGTGCCAGCAACAGCCTCCAGAAAGAGATATAAGGGAAAAATTACAGGTTGAATCTGGCATGTATACAGCTAGTAGATGTTAGCAACTTCAAGTGGAGAAGATAGTTATGTTTTTCTTAGATCCTATTGCCTCTTACATCCATCTTTCCAGTCCCAAGCTCCCTTCCCTTAGGAGGCTAGGATGGCCATGTGAGCCAATAATTGGTAGGGCCAGTAGTCAGAATAGGCAGGGGAAAGAAATCCCAGAGGTGGAGGCCAATTGCTTAAAGCAACAAATCCAAGAGACACATGAGCAAATGATGCAAAACCTACTGAAGAGTCTAAATAAGAGTTAGGAATGAGGAGGAGTACAATGTCACCCCCAAATATCTCACTTTGACATGTGGATTTTGAGCTAAAGGCAATTAAGAACCAGCAGACTCAGGAAAACCTTTTTACATCTCCCTAAACCTACCTAAAAGAATTTAGATAGGGGGCCTCTACCAGAAAGAGAGGTATTACCAAAGGTAACTTTTTACATCAGAAAGACTTATCTGCATGGTAGGGCAAACATCTATTTACCAAACATCTGTTCTTCTTATCTTCCTGTGAATTTTCTTCTTCCCCTTTGAGGCCCCAGACCTCTACCCGCTTCTGCTTAGCTCAGGATGGTAATATAAGCCTCAGTTGCCTGGCCTTCTTTGAGTCTCATATTTTTTATGGGGCTCCCATAAGGTTTAAATCAGGGGTCCCCAAGCCCTGGGGTAGGGACCGGTGGCGGCCCCTGGCCTGTTAGGAACCTGGCTGCACAACAGGAAGTGAGCGGCAGGTGAGCAAGTGAAGCTTCATCTGTATTTACAGCCGCTCCCCATCGCTCTCATTACTGCCTGAGTTCCGCCTCCTGTCAGATCAGCCACGGAATAGTAAGTGTAATGTGCTTGAATCATCCTGAAACTATCTCCCACCCACGCCCATGGAAAAATTGTCTTCTATCAAACCGGTCCCTGATGCTGAAAAGGCTGGGAACCGCTGGTTTAAATTACAGACACTTCCTGCCACATTGGATTGTTCCAGTTACTGATATATCCTGAGCCAATCTCTGTTTTGCCTTGTCTCTTTGGATGTAGTTCCACGGAATGCTGATGCCTCCAGCAGAATAAGCCCTCCTACTGAGTCAGCACCCCAGCTTCATCTCCACTCTTCTCACCTTGCTCTCCCCTCTACTTCAGTCTGCATTGCTCAAAATTTTAAGCCACTTTATTTCAGCCAAATTGTTATGAAGCTAAATCAGAACTAATGACATGATGAAGGAAACAGGAAAATTCATAACCAGGGATATAGGACAGGTAATCAAAATGAGAAGCACATTACATGAGTTGGGCCGTGAACCAGTTGGATACTCAAATATCTCGGCCCTAAAATTCTAAAGTCCTAAAGATGTATCAAAACTTCTCCCATGCATACCTTTCTGTCTATGGTAAATGAATTCCTCCTTTCTTATTTTTGTTTACCACCCAATTTTCCAAACTAGAAACGAGATAATTACCTCTTTCTCTCTCTCTTTTACCTTTAATTTTTGGTGAGTGCCTGTGGATCAACCTCCCTAAGCTCCAATCCCTCCTCTTCTACACTGTTGTTTCTGTTTTGCACTTCCTTAAGGCCCTAGTATATATCCTGGAAACTCAAGATCTAAACATAAAAATATAAGCCATGTTGAGAGCGATTTAGATCCATCATGAGGAATACAATTCTTTGGCCAGAAGGGAATTTAAGAGGGCACAAAATCCACACATCTACATCTGTGTTGGACCGGACACCAACCATGAACCATTTTCTCCTTAAAGGCAGCATGGCACAGTAGAAAGAGCATGACTTTTGTAATCAAATAGATGGAGATTAATCCAGGCTCTGCCACTGACTGTCTGTGTATTCTTGGACAAATTATACAGTCTCTCTGATTTGCAATTTCCCTTTTTATAAGATGGAGATAATAAAATTATCTATATCAGGGTACTGTTCTGTAGATTAAATTAGTAAATTAATTTATACAAAAATAATCACTGAGTGCAGGCTCTGTGCCAGTCACCCTTCCATATGCTGGAAATAAAACAGGAAACAAAATAGAAAAAGATCTTTACCATTATGGAGTGTATATTCTAGTGGGTAGAGACATGAATAAAATGAGTAAAATGAATAAAACATATAGAATAGAAAGTGATAAGTACAAACCAAATACACTCAGAAAAATATCTTTTAGGCAGACAAAAACCCAACAGTTACAAATGTCTTTGAAATATGAGTGTTCCTGGAAGCTTGAGGAACTCTGAGGAGGCCACTGTGCCTGGAGTGGAGTGAGGGAGAAAATTGTGGAAGATAAGGTCAGTGAAGTGATAATTGTCTTGTATGACTATACTGGCCATTTACAGTGGACACTTGTTCTAGTTGGTCAATCCTTGCACCATGCAGTTTGTTAAATATTTCTTAGTATCGCCTGTGCTTATAGGTTGGTTAGGAGATAAAGTGTGGAAACTGTCTAGCCCGGGTCCAGAACATGGTGAAGTGAATGAACTGCCAGGAGAGAGCAAGTGGATATTTCTGGAAAATAAATTTTAATTGAAAATCAGGAGTAGAACATTATGGTGGTTAGGAAATAAGATAGATTAAGAATTCAGAAAACAAAAACCAAAATGCAGTGACAAGCAGTTATGTGCAAAATTTAGGGTGAAAGGTATATCTGAGGAGGGCTAGGGTTAGAAAGGTTAGGCATGAGAGGGAAGTTGGAACACTTGCACCAAGTGGGAATTTAGTTAAATTATAAGGTGGAATTCTTTTCTTTCCAACTTGAATGCTTCTCCCATATAGTCTCTCTTCTCTCTCATTCTGCAATCTGCATCTCAAATTTATTTTCTTTTATTTTTTCTTTTTCCCAAACTAATACCATAAACCTTGGATAATTCTGGTGTCAGAAAAGGCATCAGTGGCTCTGTGATGATCTCCCCATTTTAAGTAGAATAAAGATGAGACTCAGTGCTGGAGCAGGAAAGGAGACTGAACCTCTATGAAAACATCAGGGGTGATGTAGCTCAGTTGTGTCCTACTGTACACACCTAGAACTGGCGCCATTAATCTCGTCTGCATTGCACGGCACAGGGAAAGTATATGAATAGATGCAGTTCCTGGTTCATCATAGCTATTGTTCTCTGACACTTAAAATAGTGGACAAGGCATACTTTCCCACCTCTCTGACTTTTCTGCTATTTTCATCCCCTATTTGATCATTTTGTCTGAGACAGACCAATTTCCAGGAGGGCTTCTCTGATGATCCTTGCTAGAACAAGAATTCCTTTACTCTGCTTTATTTCAGAATTTCCTCTTTTTACTCGCAAGGTTTTCTCAGATATTACTTTACACTAAAATTGGTGATGAGATGTTTTACTGTTGAAAACACTGAGCTCTCCACCCTAATGTCTAATTTTGAGACTGTCCCATTACTAAAATATATAATTTACTAAGATTTACTCAGCAAAGGGGGCAAAATGAATTAACTTAAATTTCATAGTTTTTTTTTTTTTTTTTGCGGTACGCGGGCCTCTCACTGTTGTGGCCTCTCCCGTTGCAGAGCACAGGCTCCGGACACGCAGGCTCAGCGGCCATGGCTCACGGGCCCAGCCGCTCCGCAGCATGTGGGATCTTCCCGGACCCGGGCACGAACCCATGTCCCCTGCATCGGCAGGCGGACTCTCAACCACTGCGCCACCAAGGAAGCCCTCATAGTATTTTTTTTTACTTGATATATATTGACTTACTGAGATGAGGGAAATAATTTAAAGGTACTGGAGTAGTGGTGTTTGGATTCAGAATTTTCTTTCCTTTTAGTTTCATATTGGGGCTTAAGAATTTTGGCCCAAGGAAAGAAGTTCTTATGCACCCAAATAAATGTTCCTGTATTCTTAAATTGGTTAAGCCATCACCTCATGAGTGTCAGAAGAAAAAAAAAAAAGGAATTATTGACATGCAAGTGGTAGAAAGTTATTGGAGGAAATGCTTACTGACTTGGCCAGTCTTGTTCCCCGGCCATGACAAATGACAGACCGCTTCTCAGGCTTATAAAGCCAAATACTGATGTAAGCACTTCACTCTGGGACTCTAGTCTTGGGACGACCAATTAACAAAGTAAAGAACAGGATGACTTTGGGAACAGGGATATAACTCCTCCAGGGGTTTGAATTATGGCAAGTTATTGCTTCTTAGTGTTATGACAGTAATTTAGGGCTTGTGTAATTTTGTAATTTCAAAATATATTGATATATCCAGAATAAAAATACGACTGTGGTGTCAATTATTACTGTATTCACCAGTGAAAATATGGTTTAAAATAACTAATAGCAGAAATGCATTCAGATAAACTCCATGATTGATTTGGTATCAGCTTACAAGTTTACACAAACTGAATTACTTTACATTTCCCTGTACTATACCATGGTTTACTTCTTTCTTAGAATCTAGGTTAGCTGGTATAATGGTACAATAGAAAGTTGGATTATTTTCTTTGGGATAGAAGTTTCCAAGTCACTTACCTTGAATATATTTTGACGTAAGACTTAGATTTTAACAAGCCTTCTCAATCATTCTTCCTTTGGAAATCATTCTACAAGGAGACATATGAGTTGACAACTGTGATTTATTCTGGCTTTCATCTACACTATTGGCTCAGAAAGCCCAGGTAGAGAATATACACTGAGGAGATAAATGTAAATGATGTAAATGATGAATGTAAATGATGATATAAGCACATGATGCTACACTGATATAAATTGTTATCTAGTTTCTAAGGCACTTTACAGAAGGGACTGATTGTGTCTTGCATTGTACTTTCCTCTGCTCAGCGAAGTTAGAAGGTGTAGGTTTTAGAGATGCCCTCAAGGTGGCAGTAACTACACGTAATTGCCCCAAGTAACCCAAAGCTCTGTGGTTTTCTGAGGGTGAGCCAGCAATCTAGAAGTGTTGGTGAACATAGGCTGAAGATATTTAGAATGTCTTTTGTTTTTTCTCTAAACTGAAGAATTCATTCCTCTCTGTCCAGGATAGCACCAAATTTCCCCTACTGCAATCTTTCCTCTTTTTGCTGTTGTAATGATCCTAGAATTTTATTATCCTGACTAGGTAAAAATGATCCAGTATGGGACAAGATTTCAGTAAAAGAATCTGGTTGGAAAGTTATGAATGACTGGTAGCTCAGTACTCCATATAAGAAGTCAGTTAGGTTCCTATTTTGTTTAAAAATTCCATCCTGGAGTATTCTTAGGTCTACTTTGTATGTAGCAAATTTATTTGTGCTCCACGCCACCCCTAACTATTCTGGTAGGAAACCAGTTTTTGTTTTGTTTCCTGTAGGGTTCATCTTCCATCCTTTGTTGAAGGTTCTTTCTGCATAACCAGGCATGTCTGCACACAGACTGCTGTATAAGGTTCTTCTCACAACTTCTCCTCATGTGCCACAGAGCAGAGCAGAGCAGAGCAGAGGGAACTATACTCAATATCTTGTAATAACCTATAATGGAAAACAAATCTGAAAAAAAATAAAACTGAATCACTTTGCTGTATGCTTGAAACTAACACAACATTGTAAATTATACTTAAATACAAAAAAAAAACAGAGAATGCTGTTCCCTCTACCTCAACCCCTCCACCACCCCCCACCAAATAATTGGAAAAGGACATCTTGAGACATGGTATTTTAAAAATCAAGGCTAGAAGTTGGCTTTTCATTAAAGAAAAGCCAACTTCTAGGCCATAGACCTAGGGCACCCAAGGCAGATGATACAGCTGCACTGTGGTGCCACCGGTGAGCAGCCAGCATGTCATCCACCCATCCATCCACTTACGCATTCAGTAAATATCCCTTGAGTCATCTAATAGGTGACAGGAACTCTTAGGTTCTGGTGTTAAAACAGGGAGTTATAAACAAATCCAAGTTTTACAGAGCTTACATTTCTAATGAGAGAGGTAGATCTTTTTCTTGAGCACAAATTAATGAATTAATAAGCTGAGGTAAGAGTTCCAACTGAAAGGACATTGGTCGTTGCAGAGCATGTGTCAAAGAAACCTAATAACAGCCGGGAGTTAGAGTGGGAGTTGGTCAGCTGAGGCTTCGCTTGAGAAGTGACTTTTGTGCTAAACTCTGAAAATGAACAGGAATGAAAAGTATCTTCAGTCAGAGGAAACACAGTGTGAAAAAGGCCTGTGGCAGGAGTTTGACTTGCTTGAGGGCTTAAAAGAAAACCAGTGTGGCTGAAGTACAGAGAATCTCTGAAGGGTAGTATGATGCCCTTTGAGAGAAGACGGTGTAAGTCCTGTGGAACATGATTAGAATTCTTTGTTTTTATCAGATGTGATTGATCAAAAGTTTTGGGGCCATAGAGTGCTACTAGATTTCATTTTATAGTGAAAGTTCTGGATACTATTTGGAAAAAAATGAGTAGCCAGTTTGACTTTGGGGAGAACAACTATTACCATAGGTCTGGAAGAGATATTAGTAACTTTGATTTGCTTATAAAATGGAAATGGAGGAAAATATACTGAATTTAGAGAGATTTGAGAAGTATTAAGATTTGGTGATAGGTTGGAAATGAAAGGTTAGTGAATAGGCATTGTCAAGGAGGATAATTTAGTTTTATTCAAATAATTTAAGTTACCAGGTGAAATATACATTTATATATAAATATCTATACACCTTATACATGTAAATATATATATATATACATTTCAGTATATATGTGTATATATATACTACTTTTTACTGTATTATATCACAAATATAGAAGATACACAGATCTTAAGAATACAGCTCAATAAATTATCAAAAAGTAAATGTAAGATGATATACCATCTTGGTCAGTAAATTTTATTAGTACCCCTGAAGTCCCTTTTGTACTCCCTCTAAGACTCACACTTAAAGATAGCCATTATCTTGAATTCTAACACCAGAGACTAGTTTTGCCTGTTTTTGAACATAAAAGGAATTTTACAGTGCAAATTATTTTGTGTCTTTCTTCTTTCAAATGACGTTAGTATAATTTCATTCATGATGTAGTTTGTAGCAGTAGTTTGTTCATTTTAATTTCCGTATAACATTTCATATTTTAGTTTTATACATATAAATATATATATATATAGTTTTATACATATACATGAGAGAGAGAGTCTACTGCTGATTGTTATTTGGGGCCATTATGAATAGTGCTGCTATGATCACTTAGGTTCATTATAAATATTATGAACATTAAGTATGTCTTTTCATTTATATATACGCATATGTATGCAATTATATAAGTATATATATAATATTGTGTATGTGTGTGAATCTTTCTCTTGGCTGTACACCTGTGAATGCAATTACTGGATAGTAAGGCTAGTATATATTGAATTTTAGCAAACAGTGCCCAACTATTTTCTGAAGTGGTGTAGCAATTTGAGAATTCTACTTAGTTCACAGGTTTTTAAAGATATCTTATTTACTTAAAAAATATTTGCCATTTTTTAAAGAGTATTTTAATATGCATTTCTCTGATAACTTTTGAGGTTGAGCGCTGTTTATGTTTATGTGGTTATTGACCATTTGTGTATCTTATTTAGCAAAGCGACAATACTTTTTTTTTTGCCTACTTATCTGGTGGTGTGTCTACCTTTTAAACATGTGTGGATGAGAGTTATTTATATTCTGGATACCAGTACTTTGGTTTATATATACACATAAAGTATCAAAAAGTGAACCCCCTGGGTACACTACTATCTCAGTCAATAAATGGAAATGTATTTGTTCTCTCACTTTGTGGCTTGGTTTTGACACTCTTAATGGTACCTTTTGGGGAATTGGATGAATTGATGCTGTGGTAAGCTATAAACACGCTATCACCCCTTGCATTGTGATCATGCAGATACTCATCAGGAGGTGAAGACTCCATATCTTTTTTTTTTTTTTTTTTTTTTGCGGTACGCTGACCTCTCACTGCTGTGGCCTCTCCCGTTGCGGAGCACAGGCTCCGGACGCGCAGGCTCAGCGGCCATGGCTCACGGGCCCAGCCTCTCCACGGCATGTGGGATCTTCCCGGGCCGAGACACGACCCCGTGTCCCCTGCATCTGTTGGCGGACTCTCAACCACCGTGCCACCAGGGAAGCCCAAGGCTCCATATCTTAACCTCTGAATCTGGGTGTAGGCATGTGACTTGCTTTAGCCAACGGGGCATTAGGAAACATGAAGAACAGATGTGAAAACCGTATGTACATTGGAGCTTGCCTTCTCTTGTTTCTGGGAACCCTTCTGCCTTACTGTGAACAAACCTTGCTTAGCATTTAGGTGATGAGACACCACAAGGGATGAAGCCCCAGTTATCACAGTCTTCCCAGCGTCTCAGCTAAAGTCCCAGACGTGTGTGTATGAGAAGTCATCTGCCAGCCAAGATTGGAAGAACTGCTCAGACAATCTACAGAATTATAAGAGATAGTAATGTTTGTTTTTTTTTAAGCCACTAAGCTTTGGGGTGGTTTATTATGCAGTAAAAGTTAACTTATGTGCCCCCCATCTTTTGTGCTAATATTATGATTATTATTATTGCATATTTTACCTCTACATGTTATAATCACATACAGTGTCATCATTATTATCATCATCACTGTCACTGTCCTCATCACTGTTGTGGTATTAAACTGTCAGTACTCTTCATATTTACCCATGTGTTTGCCTTTTAAAGTGTTCTTCATTATTTCAGTAAGTTCTTCTTTCTGTGTGACATTTCTTGCTTCTAGGCTGAAAAATTTCCATTGTTATTTCTTACAGTAGATTTCTGGTCAATATATTCTCCTGGATTTGGTCTGACAACATCTATGTCAGAGGCAGAATGTTTTTGTGTATCATTATATTCCTGTACCTATATCTCTGAAGGTATTTACCTACTGCTACAATATGCTGAAGCAGCTGCAGGTGTGTGTGATCCCAACGCAAGTTTTGACTCAAGATAATTTTCTTGTATTCCCGAGAGGAAATATTTACAATTTCTCAGCTACCTATGTTTATCTCTTCTGGGTTAATATGTATTTATTTACTTTTAACCCATTGATAAGAAATACAAATGGAAAAAAGGAGCAAAGCTAATGAAAGAGAGAAGTCAAGTTGAAGTGATTCCTGATGTTTCTGCAGCTCCCAGAAATGATGTCATGAACATGCCCCACTGGAAGTCTCTCATATTAGTTGTGATGAGCAAGTGGAGGGGCCTCAGTCCTTGTAAGAGCATCCTCCAGTCACTGTCCTTGTCATGTCCCACATTGGAGCCCTCTGTTCTTTATCGCACAGCATGCAAGTAAAGAGAACAAGGCTATAATATGAAAGGTATGTCTGGGTAACAAAAAGAGAGATTTCTTCAGATTCATCAGATTAAACACCTACTGAGCTCCTAATCTCTGCCAGGCTCTGGGCATCTTAACACATTGTTACAGGGTGGATTCTATAAGAAGAAAACTCTGCAATAGACAGTTGTTTTCAGGCGGTATATGTGAGAGTGTTCTCAGGATTAATACCTGCAAGGGAATGACATAGAAGAAGAGGCAAAATTTCATCTCCAATGCATTGCAGCAAATACCCCAGCAAATCCCACAGGGAGCTTAGGAGATGGGAATACCTTTCAGAGTTGTCATAATTTGGATACAGGAAGGAAGACCTTTATGCACCTGCACTAAGATGAGGTAGCTCTCTTCAGGCAAGAGTGATACCTGGAGAGAGTCTTGGCTTCTGTAAGAATGATTACCTTTCCTAAAGAGGAGCAACAGACAACATATGGGAGACTCACCACAGAATTCACCACAAGCATGCAATGTCATTCCCTGTGAGGCAGGTATCATATCATTTTACAGATGCATGAACTCTGGAAACTGATTATACATACTCTCTTCCTTTTGTCTAGAACAACCACTTTCTCTGGACAGGGAGACTAGATTCAGGTGTAAGTGGTGCCTTCCAGTCATCAGTAATGGAAATATACATTGTCCAGCTATAGGTAAGTGGTACAAACAGAAGAAATCTTGGAGTGACCTAAGTGAAGCTGACACTTTCCTGAATTGGTTCAAATAGAGTCTGTTTCATGGTCCATCAGTGTCCTCTAATGGATAGACATTTCCTGCACTCCAGGTCCTACTGGAGATTCCACTCAGGAGGTCCTACACTTGGCCTTATATGCCTCTGTTTTTCTCTATTCCCCTTTGAGTTTGGACAGCAACTTGCTTTTCAAAAGTAGCATTTGCCTCTAAAACAACACCCCGATCTCCTATCTCTGTCAATTTGGAAAAGCACAAAGAAAATAATTACCTATAATCTTATCACCTAGAGAAAACCATATTTGATATTGGTAAATATCTCTCTAGTGTGATTGTGTGTGTGACTTAATGTTTATTAATCTAATAAGAAACACATTGTATATTTTGTTTGGGACCTTTACCCTTTTTGAATCAATTTATCATACTATTCCTGTAAAGCAGTTTTAATATTTATATAGTATTATCTCATCTGACTATCACATATTTAATTTAATCAAATCCCTGTTTTTTAAATTATTTCAATTTTTTAGAATTACAGATAACAAGATATAATTCTTTTATATAAACCTTAGCGGTAGTTCATTATTTCTAAGGGTAAATTCATAAAAGTAGAGTTGATTCTTCTTTTAAATTCTCTCTTTAACTCATTTGTAGGATCTCAGATCTAGGTCATTCCCTTTACTCACATCTAACTTAATCTGTCATTTTATCAAGCACAGGAGCATCTCTAAAAATTTGGGAAGGTTTGTGCAGATAATTGAACTCCCTTGCTTTTTTTTTTTTAACCAAGAATTTCATTTTTATTTTGATCTCATTTCCTGGAAAAGGCGCATAATTTGGGAAGACTAGTTAGGCAAGGGCGTGAACAATTCATTGCAGCTAGCCTGTTTCTAAAGTCTCCTCTGAAGCTCAGGTTTTGAAACCTTTGCAATTATGAACTGGAAACCCATGTGTTACATAATGCATTTCTGGAAAGATGCCCATGACACATATGTGCTCTACAAAGCTCTAATACTAACATTAATCTAATGAATGGTATGTTACAAAAGTGATTTGTGTACATCCTAATGGAAAGCATATTTTCTGAGCAAAGTTTGTGGACTGAAATGGCCAAAAAGAATCCATCCCCTAAACAGAGCTTCCAGCTATCACATCAACCAATAAGATAAGTTGGTGCACCTTCACAGAATGCTGAATGATCGCGCTGCTTTCTGTTGTCCAGGGGAAAGCATTTTCTAAATCTTGTGCAGGTGTCTGAGAGAGACTACCTAAAAGGAAAGAAACTGAATTCTCCTTTTTGAGCCTCTGGATGACTCTTCTCATATAGAAGCTTGTTTTTTTTTAATATCAGTTCAGTTTTCAAATGCAGCAAACTCCAAACCCCTGTTTATCCCAGGGGGTTAATTGAGTTAAACTTGATCCATCACATTGTGACTGCCCTCATATTTTACTCCAAAAGGCATAGCATCTTTTATTTATAGTGATCTTCATATTCATTTATCAACTGAGGCACGCATTTCAGGGTGAGCTTGCATTGATTTCTAATCTTTTTTTCTCTCTCTCTTTGTAACGTATACTTTTTGGGTCTTAAGAAATAGCTCTGATAGAAGTTTGTTTTGTTTTGTTTTGTTTTTAAGGAAAAGCAAGAGTTTGAGACTGCTGATTTTTTTTTAACCTCCTGATGAACTCCCTTACTTTTATACCAGAGTAAAATGAATATTCAGTACAGTATTGGGTGGAGGAATGAGGACATCTTGTGTCCTAATGGAGTCAATAGAAGGACCAGCTTCACCCCTTTGCCTTGTAAGCAATGTCTCAGAGATCTGATGGGCTCTTCACATACAGTAGGAAAGCAAGGATGCAATTCAGGGAGTCTGCCTCCAAAGCTGGTAATATGGCCTCATCTGAAAGTAGGACATGAATTCTTGCCTATGCACTCTCTTGTCTATCTAGATAATTCTAGATCTCATATCTCTTCCTTACCCCTCTATATCTCTTCTTTGACTCCATCTACCTTGGCTGGCTTTCAGAGGTTTAATATCATGAATGAAGTGATGTTTCCTCAATAGTACCTTCTTTACTCAAGCTGAAGTCTTTCTTCTGTTGCCTTCAACCTGAGTGGAAAAAGACAGTGGCCCAGCAGGAATCCATCAGGCAAGAGTATTGCAGAAAAGCCTGTGACAGTCATGGTGCTGAAAGAAATGAAGGCATTTGAATTTGAGACCCAAGAAGGAAAACAATAGATGTTTCACACTGCAGTGGCTATGGAGAGTGCGTTCTTTTATGTAAAAGTTTTCAATAAATAGCTGAAGGATAAATTCACTCCAAAAAATATTATGATATCAAAATATTATTGGCATAGTTGTTTCCTGGAAGCAAATAGTGCCTCCATTGTGTGTGATGTTGAATCTGACCAACAGATCAGTGTCCCACAGCACATTATCAGAAAACCTGGTGAAACCCCAAAGATCATAAGCTTCAAACTCAGCCGCATAAAACAATTGTGAATAGGCTGTTTGTAGTCCAGAAGGTAATTATATATAATTTTATGTTGATTAATAGGAATTGTTTATTCTCCTCTATAAGCTTGGAGAGACTTTAGAAATTATTCATTTCAAAATATTTTTATAGGGCTTCCCTGGTGGCACAGTGGTTGGGAGTCCACCTGCCGATGCAGGGGACGCGGGTTTGTGCCCCAGTCCGGGAAGAGCCCACATGCCGCGGAGCGGCTGGGCCCGTGAGCCATGGCCGCTGAGCCTGCGCGTCCAGAGCCTGCATGTCCGGAGCCTGTGCTCCGCAAGGGGAGAGGCCACAGCAGTGAGAGGCCCGCGTACCGCAAAAAAATATATATATACATTTTTATAGAGTGGACTTTCAAGATGGCGGAGGAGTAAGACATGGAGATCACCTTCCTCCCCACAAATACATCAAAAATACATGTACATGTGGAACAACTCCTACAGAACACCTACTGAATGCTGGCAGAAGACCTCAGACCTCCCAAAAGACAAGAAAATCCCCACGTACCTGGGTAGGGCAAAAGAAAAAACAGAGACAAAAGAATAGGGATGGGACCCACACCTCTGAGAGGGAGATGTGAAGGAGGAAAAGTTTCCACACACTAGGAAGCCCTTTCACTGGCGGATACGGGGAATGGGTTCCGGGGGGGAAGTTTCAGAGCCACCGAGGAGAACGCAGCAACAGGGGTGCAAAGGGCAAAGTGGAGAGATTCCCACACAGAGGATCGGTGCCAACCAGCACTCACCAGCCTGAGAGGCTTGTCTGCTCACCCACCAGGGAGGCTGGGGGCTGGGAGCTGAGGCTTGGACTTCGGAGGTCAGACCCCAGGGAGAGGACTGGGGTTGGCTGCGTGAACACAGCCTGAAGGGGGCTACTGTGCCACAGCTATCAGGGAGGAAGTCCGGGAAAAAGTCTGGAGCTGCCTAAGAGGCAAGAGACCATTGTTTTGTGGTGTGTGAGGTGAGAGGATTCCTTCCCTGTCTTCCCACAGAAGGCAGAGCACCACCTAAACAAGCTTCAGAGATGTGCGTGAGCTGCAACTGTCAGCACAGACAGCAGAGACGGGCATGAAATGCTAATGCTGCTGCTGCAGCCACCAAGAATCCTGTGTGCAAGCACAGGTCGCTACACACACACACACACACACACACACACACACACACACACACACCCCAGGAGCCTGTGCAGACTGCCACTGCCAGGGTCCCATGATCCAGGGACAACTTCCCAGGGAGAACACACAGTGTGCCTCAGGCTGTTGCAGCGTCACGCTGGCCTGTGCCACTGCAGGCTCACCCCTCATTCCAATTATAACTACTCCCCCGTGCATGAGTGAGCCAGAGCCCCCTAATCAGCTGCTGCTTTAACCCCATCCTGTCTGGGTGGGAACAGAGCCTGAGGGCAACCTACATGCAGAGGTGGGGCCCAAACCAAAGCTGAATCCCAGGAGCTGTGCGAACAAAGAAGAGAAAGGGAAATCTCTCTGGGCAGCCTCAGGAGCAGCAGCTTAAATCCCCAAAATCAACTTGAGGTACCCTTAATCTGTGGAATACCTGAATAGACAACGAACCAACCCAAAATTGAGGTGGTGGATATTGGGAGCAACTGTAGACTTGGAGTTTGCTGTCTGCGACTGACTTGTTTCTGATTTTTATGTTTATCTTAGTATAGTTTTTAGCACTTGTTATCATTGGTGGATTTGTTTATTGGTTTGGTTGCTCTCTTCTTTTTTTATTACATTTATATTTTTTATTTTAATAATTTTCTTTTACTACATTTTCTTTTCTTTTATTTTTTAATTTACTTTTCTTAAATTATTATTTTTTCTTTCTTTTTTTCTCCCTTTTCTTCTGAGCCATGGGGCTGACAGGGTCTTGCTGCTCTGGCCTGGTGTCAGGCCTGAGCCTCTGAGGTGGGAGAGACGAGTTCAGGACATCGGACCACCAGAGACCTCCTGGCCACATGTAATATCAATTGGCAAGAGCTCTCCCAGGGATCACCGCCTCAACTCTAAGACCCAGCTCCACCCAATGGCCAGCAAGCTCCAGTGGTGGACGCCCCATGCCAAACAACTAGCAAGATAGGAACACAAACCCACCCATTAGCAGAGAGGCTGCCTAAAATTATAATAAGGTCATAGACACCCCAAAACACACCACTGGACATGGTCCTGCCCACCAGAAAGACAAGATCCAGCCTCATCTACCAGAACACAGTCACCAGTTCCCTCCACCAGGAAGCCTACACAAGTCACTGAAACAAACTTACACAATGGGGGCAGACATGAAAAACAATGGGAACTATGAACCTGCAGCCTGAAAAAAGGGACCCCAAACACAGTACGTTAAGCAAAATGAGAAGACAGAGAAGTATGCAGCAGATGAAGGAGCGAGGTAAACACCCACCAGACCAAACAAATGAAGAGGAAATAGGCAGTCTACCTGAAAAAGAATTCAGAGTAATGATAGTAAAGATGATCCAAAATCTTGGAAACAGAATGGAGAAAATACAAGAAACATTTAAAAAGAAACTAGAAGAACTAAAGAGCAAACAAACAATGATGAACAGCACAATAAATGAAATTAAAAATTCTTGGGGCTCCTTTAAGATGGTGGAGAAGTAAGATGTGGAGCTCAACTTCCTCCCCACTGATACACCACAACTACATCTACATGTGGAACAACTCCTCCAGAACACCTGCTGAACGACGGCAGAAGACCTCAGACCTCCCAAAAGACAAGAAACTCCCCACATACCTGGGTAGGGCAAAGGAGAAAAGGAAAAACAGAGAAAAAAGAATAGGGACAGGACCTGCACCTCTGGGAGGGAGCTGTGAAGGAGGAAAAGTTTCCACAAACTAGGAAGCCCCTTCGCGGGCGGAGACTGCGAGCGGTGGAGGGGGAAGGCTTCGGAGCCACGGAGGAGAGCACAGCAACAGGGGTGCGGAGGGCAAAGTGGGAGAGATTCCCACACAGAGGATCGGCGCCGACCAGCACTCACCAGCCTGAGAGGTCTGTGATCTTTGATGTTACTACTGAAATTGTTTTGCAGTGCCATGAACCACACACCCATATAAGATGGTGAGTTTCTTTGATAAATGTTATGTGTGTTCTGACTGCTCCACTGATGGACCATTCCCCCATCTCTCTCCTCGTTGGGCCTCCCTATTCCCTGAGACAAAACAATATTGAAATTAGGCCAATTAATAACCCTACAGAGGCCTCTAAGTGTTCAAGTGAAAGGAAGAGTCACATATCCCTCATGTTAAATCAAAAACTAGACATTATTAAGCTTAGTGAGGAAGGCAAAAAAAAAAAGAAGACAAAAGCTAGGCCTCTTGCACCAAATAGACAAGTTGTGAATGCACAAGAAAAGTTTTTAAAGGAAATTAAAAATGTTATCCCAGTGAACACATGAATGATAAGAAAGCAAAATAGCCTTATTGTTGATATGGAAAAAGTTTTAGTGGTCTGGATAGAAGGTCAAACCAGCCACAACATTCCCAGGGTAAGGTCCTAACACTCTTCAATTCTATGAAGGCTGAGAGATACATGATGGTCAGCTGTTTTTAGCAAAATGTACTTTTTGATTAAGGTATATACATTAATGCTCTTGCACACTTAATAGGCTACAGTATAGTGTAAACATAACTTTTATATGCACTGGGAAAGCAAAAAAGTTGTGTGTCATTTTATTGCAATATTCACTTTATCACAGTGGTCTGGAAGTGAACCCATAATATCTCCAAGGTATGCCTGCACTGGAATGCAAACAGATCAAATACAAAGGCTGACATATCAGGCACTCAGAAATGCACATGCTCTTCGATCTTGCCAGTGCTCAGGCTCTCAATGATATATCCCAATCCTTCCTTCACAGCATGGAGCCAGGAATAACTTTTGCCCCTTCCTTCCACCTTTTCTCCCAGTAAGAACTTTCCCTCAACACTTGGCATTGAGTACACCTGCTCCTTCCTCTCTCTTGTTCTCCAACAACTCCTGCCTGTCCACATGCACTCACGCTGGGTGTGAGTGCATATCTCATTTCAGGGTCCCAACCAAGAATTGGGGGTGGTGACTCAAAAGACAGGAATTCACTAAAGAAGATAGGTGAGAGTGGGAGGAGAGCCCCTCAGATGGGAAGAGAAAAAGGGATGCAGCCCATAGCAAGGTGACACAGTGTGAGTGAAGGGGGAAATGTATAATCAGGGTCGTCTCATTGTTTATCTTTACCTCTTTCTTCTTCAAGGTCATCAAGGCCAGGAAAAGCAAGGAACAACCATTCAATCCTGAATCATATATGGAAACCTGGCTCGAGCTGTTCTTCTAAAAACCTGGATGTCATTAATATTGATGTTTATGGAGCTAAGATCTAAGTACAGAAAAAATATATATATATTTTAAGTATATATATATATATATATAAATATATATATATATGCTTGAAATACAGCAATATATATACTAGCTATTAATTCTTAGGAATGGGGTGTTAGGGGTGCTTTTCACCTTCTTTTTTATACTTTACTATCTCAATGCCATATTTTGCATCTATAACTTTTATAATTTGGAAAAAATAATAAGCATCATGTTTTTTCCTATAGGCTTGCCTCCCTAGCAGTCTAATTCATTGGTTTGTTGCTTAAAAGCAAATAATCTGTGGCCTGCAGATCAGATAGGGACACCTAAGCCCCAAGCGATATTTGAATTTATACTTTGGGTGTGATCTTTACAGGATATAACTCTGGTCAAGAATGAACAGGTTGATGCTCCACCAGAATTGGTGCTTTATAGGTCTAACGCCCAAGCTGAGGCCTTCCAAAGCAGATGGCAGTGCTCGCACTCACTGCAAGTTTATCTCATGATGTAACAGGACAGAGTCCGGAGCCTGTATCCAGGTTTCCTTCTATTTTGACTGAGTCAAAATTAGCCAGACCTTGACTGGAACTGAGCTGCTGTCTATCTTCATGGTGAAGGAAGGGCATTGGCTAGGTGAGCTTATGTAAACAAAAAGGCAGCAGAAAGTTTAGTTTCCTTGAGATTCCAAGTTTTACATAATGTATACTGCTGATATCAAATGAGTCTTATTTAGACCATGGTACCCACTTTTTCTATGGAGTTGTGTTAAAGAAAATAAAATTGTCTTTTATTTTAAAAAAAAGAATGACAGGTTGAACAAGCTGTGCCCTGCTCAAAGAAACCCAAGAGGAAGCCAGACCAGCTGAAATCCAGTCTATGCTTCAATTGCCAACCCTTATCCTAGGGTGGAGTTGCTTTAGTCCAAAACAATGATATCTTTTCAGAATTGATCTCCTGGAGGGGCCATAATTGGGTAATTTGTGTACCATATAAGGTAGCTTCTGGTGATTTGCATGAAGTCTCTAGTATATGTGGGAAGTAATTCTAGCCCTGTCTGACGTGAAATAGCTGGTTCCACTTATTTACTCAGGTACCAACAGGTTAGTAGCTCTCCAGATATATTTCCTGGTCCTCATATATGTGGATCCTATGAGAAAGTTGCTCCAGGCAAAGACTTGCATTAGGCAAACACTGAAGAATAATTCATTTACTTTAGGGTACAATGACAGAAAGTAGATATCTAACACTGATTTTACAGTGTATTTTTTTTATTTTATAGAAATATAGTTGATTTACAACCTTGTAACATTATAATGTATTGTTTCCGCTGTACAGAAAAGTGATTCAGTTATACATATAAATATATTCTTTTTCATATTCTTTTCCATTTTGTTTTATTACAGGATATTGAATATAATTCCCTTACAGTGTATTTCCTGATTGCATATTTGGTATCTGGTGTTTTGCAATTATTTTGTGTCACTTAATCTTATAATAGCTCTAGAGGCTTGATGGTGTACTTTTTACCCTCCTGATGAGAACAATAAGGGACAGAAAGGCAAGATCACGTTCTGAATAATTAGAACAATTCCATCATAACAAGAATTTCCTTCATGCCACTTTATTGTTAATTCTTCCTCCAATCCAAGCTCCCTGCAGCCACTAATATAGTTTCTTAACTTAAACTTTTCACTTTTCCAGAGTTTCCTAAAATGGAAATTTAAATATATATAGCAATTTGAGTCTGGCTTTTGGCACTTAGCATTGTGGTTTAGGATTCATTCATATAGTTGTGTGTATCAGTTTATTCTTTATATTGCTGTGTAGAATTCAATGTGTGGACCTACCAGAGTTTGTTTATTCATTCCCTAAGTGAGGAACAATTGGATTGTTTACAATTCTAGTTAACTGATCAGTTACCTAGACAATTGATAATATTTTAGGCTTAATTTAATGGGCTCAATGAATATATATATATATATATATATATATATATATATATATATATATATACATATTGAAAGCTCAAAACTAGGGTAAAAACCATGGCCTTCTTATCCAAGGTTAATTTTGGCTTGAATTATTCAGAAGGACAGATTCTCCCTATCAGTTCCTCTACACTGAAGCCAGGACAGAAGAGTTTAGCCTTAAGCTCCTGGAGGCAGAGTCAGCAGGTTCCCTCTCCAGGGCTCTTGGTGCTAGCCTAGACCAGAAGCAGTCACACAGGGCTAGTTCCCAGAGGCTCAGAGTCAAAATATATTATTATTTCTCCCTTCTAATAAGTCACCTCATACTAACTCTGTCTTCTATTTTCTTCTTTTAAGCACAGCTCTTTCACCCCACCTTACTTATTGGACTCCCAAGTCAAATAATATAGTTTATTGGACTCCCACCTTACTTATTGGACTCCCACCTTACTTATTGGACTCCCAAGTCAAATAATCTAGTTTATCACTCAACTGTAGTAATTTTGTATTTATAACAAGAGGCACTTAGAATAAAGATCATGAGTATAAATATAAAAATAACCTACAAGGCAAACATGTTTATATGAAGTAATCCATTTTTCAGAAGCTACAAGGTTAAAGGGAACTTGAAACAGGATTGTGACAGCATCTTGAAAATAAAAACACTTTAAATTTATTTCAGTTTTAAAACATCCGCTCTACAGCTCTTGAGGTTGAGGAGGTTAATTTATTTTAGTTTTTTCTATATAAAAATATTCTTTATCATCTTTATTGGAGTATAATTGCTTTACAATCTTGTATTAGTTTCTGCAGCATAACAAACTGAATCAGCTGTATGTATACATATATCCCCTTATCCCCTCCCTCTTGCACTTCCCTCCCACCCTCCCCATCCCACTGCTCTATGTGTTCACAAAGCACCAAACTGATCTCACTGTACAATGCAGCTGCTTGCCACTAGCTATTTCTTTTACATTTCGTAGTATATATATGTCAGTGCTACTCTCTCACTTCCTCCCAGCTTACCCTTCCCCTCCCATTGTCCTCAAGTCCATTCTCTATGTCTGCATCTTTATTCCTGTCCTGCCCCTAGGTTGATCAGAACTATACATTATTCTTAACATCTTTATTGGAGTATAATTGCTTTACAGTGGTGTGTTAGTTTTTTTTTTTTAAGATTCCATATATATGTGCTAGCATATGGTATTTGTTTTTCTTTTTCTGACTTACTTCACTCTGTATGACAGACTCTAGGCCCATCCACCTCAGTACAAATAACTCAATTTCGTTTCTTTTTATGGCGGAGTAATATTCCATTGTATATATGTGCCACATCTTCTTTATCCATTCATCTGTTGATGGACACTTAGGTTGCTTCCAGGTTCTAGCTATTGTAAATAGTGCTGCAATGACCATTGTGGTACATGTCTCTTTTTGAATTATGGTTTTCTCATGGTATATGCCCAGTAGTGGGATTGCTGGGTCATATGGTAGTTCTATTTTTAGTTTTTTAAGGAACCTCCATACTGTTCTCCATAGTGGCTGTATCAATTTACATTCCCACCAACAGTACAAGAGGGTTCCCTTTTCTCCACATCCTCTCCAGCATTTATTGTTTGTAGATTTTTTGTTGATGGCCCTTCTGACTGGTGTGAGGTGATACATCATTGCAGTTTTGATTTAAAATTCTCTAATGATTAGTGATGTTGACCATCCTTTCATGTGTTTATTGGCAATCTGTATATCTTCTTTGGAGAAATGTCTATTTAGATCATTTAGAACATTTTGGTACATGACTCTTATTGAATTTTGGTTTTCTCAGGGTATATGCACAGTAGTGGGATTGCTGGGTCATATGGTAGTTCTATTTGTAGTTTTTTAAGGAACCTCCATACTGTTCTCCATAGTGGCTGAACCAATTCACATTCCTACCAGCAGTGCAAGAGTGTTCCCTTTTCTCCACATCCTCTCCAGCATTTATTGTTTCTAGATTTTTTGATGATGGCCATTCTGACTGGTGTGAGATGATATCTCATTGTAGTTTTGATTTGCATTTCTCTAATGATTAATGATGTTGAGCATTCTTTCATGTGTTTGTTGGCAGTCTGTATAGTGGCAGATCTTGGTTAGAAGCATCTATCACTACCAATACTTGACTGTACTTCCTGGATGGAGAAAAATTGCCTGTAATGTTGCCTCTAGTTTCAATACTATGTAAAATATTTACATAGTTATTAATAGTTGACATACCAGAGGCATAAAATTATTATTTACATGTAATTTCTTCCTAGCGTATTTGGAAATAAATTTTGCCCTTGTTATCCTCTTGCCTATGACAAGGATCCACTACTTCTATGATACACTTTCATGATTACACTTGCCTTTCAGAATTATTCACAGAATTACAAGTGAGTAATGGGCTCATATCATCACTGCAACGAATCCTTCAAATTCTGGAAGAGCAATGAGCTTCTAGAAGGGTTGAGGACTTAATAAATATTTTTTCCACATTTTTCCCATATAGTACAATGGAAACAATTTGAAAAATAATCCTGAGATGTCAAATAAATGAAATCAATCAGTAGATAATATTGTGTTAGCCCACTATCTGATCTGTAAATAGGATGAGACCATGAAATGAAAAATGATCCCAAAGACCTGGTACATTTAGTAGATGATTTGAGGTCACCTGAAGGGAGAATAAAACTGATTGAGTTAATTCAAACTAGGTTTGTGGAGTAGACAGTTGAAGTCTAGATTAAAAATAAAAAAAAAATCTGAATATGCAGGAGTAAGTCAGGGAAAATCAAGGAGGATTTGGCAAGAGCACCACAATAACCAGTAGGTTTTCATGCATTTCCATTACAGACTTTAGTGCTGCTTATGTGGACGTGTTGTATGATCTAAATGTAAAGGGGAGAGAGGGACTTTAGGTACTTCAGAGGGTCCCAATCCACAGACCAGGAGATAGAGGACACGTGACAGGAACGACCATGAGTCAGGACATTTCCTTCTCCTGTTACTAGAAACTCTTCGGCTGTTTCTGCAGCAGAAATTAAACCATATGCAAGCCCCAATGTCCTCGTTTTTTGAAGTAAAAGGCTGACTCAAGAGTTAATGATCATTCACCTCCTAGAGTAATGGAACTAAAAACAAAAATAAAAAAAACAAATGGGACCTAATAAAACTTAAAAGCTTTTGCACAACAAAAGAAACCATAAACAGGATGAAAAACAACCCTCAGAATGGGAGAAAATATTTGCAAACAAAGCAACTGACAAAGGATCAATCTCCAAAATATACAAGCAGCTCATGCAGCTCAATATCAAAACAACAAACAACCCAATCCAAAAATGGGCTGAAGTCCTAAATAGACATTTCTCCAAAGAAGACATACAGATTGTCAACAAACACATGAAAAGATGCTCAACATCTCTAATCATTAGAGAAATGCAAATCAAAACCACAATGAGGTATCACCACACACCAGTCAGAATGGCCATCATTGAAAAAACTAGAAACATAAATGCTGGTGAGGGTTTGGAGAAAAGGTAACCCTCCTACACTGTTGGTGGGAATGTAAATTGATACAGCCACTATGGAGAACAGTATGGAAGTTCCTTAAAATATGAAAAATAGAACTACTATATGACCCAGCAATCCCACTACTGGGCATATACCCTGAGATAACCATAATTCAAAAAGAGTCGTGTACCACAATATTCATTACAGCTCTATTTACAATAACCAGGACATAGAAGCAACCTAAGTGTTCATCAACAGAGGAATGAACAAAGAAGATGTGGTACATATATACAATGGAATATTACTCAGCCATAAAAAGGAACAAAATTGAGTTACTTGTAGTGAGGTGGATGGACCTAGAGTCTGTCATACAGAGTGAAGTAAGTAAGAAAGAGAAAAACAAATGCTGTATGTTAATGCATATATATGGAATCTAGAAAAATGGTACTGATGGACCTAGTGGCAGGGCAGGAATAAAGACACAGACATACAGAACAGACTTGAGGATGCAGTGGGGGAAGGGGAGGCTGGGACGAACTGAGAGAGAAACATTGACACATATATATACTACCAAATGTAAAGTGGATGGCTAGTGGGAAACTGCTGCATAGCACAGGGAGATCAGCTCGGTGCCTTGTGACGACCTAGGGGGGTGGGATAGGGAGGGTGGGAGGGAGGCGCAAGAGAGAGAGGATATGGGGATATATGTATACATATAGCTGGTTCACTTTGTTGAACAACAGAAACTAACACAACATTGTAAAGCAATTATACTCCAATAAAGATGTAAAAACAAAATAAATAAAAAATCTCTCTACCATAAAAGAAAAAAAGAGTTAATGATCAGGAAATGTGAAGATGTAGAAATAAAGAATAGCTATTGGGCTGAACAACTGGTAGCTATTTAGACTATAAATCCACCACACAGCAGAATCACCAAACTCCCAGTTCCCTGAAAGATATAGATAAAGGCCTGACACACATTCCTAAGTTGTTTTTACAGGGAGCAGACGCCTTCCAGATGAAAACTGCTGACCATAATAACATAGACCCTAGACAGGTTGAAACCAGAAGGTTGATGATGCTTGAAACTTCACCTTGATGTCAACCAGTCTGAGAATTTTCCAAGAGCTGATCATACCCTGCTCCTTAAACACTATAAAACTCCTTACTACTCAAAAATTCTTTTGTTTAAGTAGGAAGATAAATCAGTGGGTCACACAGTCTTGAGAGCATTAGCCCACTGTAGTCCCCTTTGCCTGACAAAGCAATAAAAGCTACTCTTTTCTACTTCAACCAAAACCCTGTCTCTGTGTTTCTATTTGGCACCAGTGAACAGAAGCTGAGTTTCAGCAGCAGAAAGCACACACATTATTGGCCCAAATAAGAGGAAGTCAGAACAATGCTCTTAAATCCATACTGTGCAGTTGAAATTTTAAAAGATGGACGAAAGAAATGGAAAAAAAAAATTGTGACCTTTTTGTGATTCTTAGCGGCCAAGTGGTTGATGGTTAGGGCCATCATAGAGATACAAAGTGATTTGTCAGGCTCTCAACACTTCCAGAGGATCAGTGTTTTTCTAGAATGTGCAACGCTTCATTGTTATAATGAGATAAGCTAAACGGGAAATGAGATAAGTGGGAAGCGAGAGAACTCTTAATATGGGAAAAAATGCCTGGAAAAACCTGTGTGACCTCCCATCATCTCAAGTATTATTACAGAATATCACTCAAATTCCTCAGTGTAGAGTCCCCACCAGGTCAATGCCATATGTCTAGCAGATACCAGAAGCCTCCTAAGAAGACGTGTCAGGAGGGGAAGATGGCAGAAGAATAAGAAGCGGAGATCACCTTCCTCCCCACAGATACACCAGAAATACATCTACACGTGGAAAAACTCCTACAGAACACCTACTGAACGCTGCCAGAAGACCTTAGACCTCCCCAAAGGCAAGAAACTCCCCACGTACCTGGGTAGGGCAGAAGAAAAAAGAAAAAACAGAGACAAAAGGATAGGGATGGGACCTGCACCAGTGGGAGGGAGCTGTGAAGGAGGAAAGGTTTCCACACACTAGAAGCCCCTTCGCGGGCGGAGACTGCGGGTGGCGGAGGGGGGGACTTCGGGACCGCGGAGGAGAGTGCAGCAACAGGGGTGCGGAGGGAAAAGCGGAGAGATTCCCACACAGAAGATTGGTGCCAACCAGCACTCACCAGCCCGAGAGGCTTGTCTGCTCACCTGCCGGGGTGGGTGGGTCTGGGCGCTGAGGCTCGGGCTTCGGTCAGAGCGCAGGGAGAGGACTGGGGTTGGTGGCGTGAACACAGCCTGCAGGGGGTTAGTGCACCACGGATAGCCGGGAGGGAGTCCAGGGAAAAGTCTGGACCTGCCAAAGAGGCAAGAGACTTTTTCTTTCCTTTTTGTTTCCTAGTGCGCGAGGAGAGGGGATTAAGAGCGCCGCTTAAAGGAGCTCCAGAGACTGGTCCAAGCCTTGGCTAAAAGTGCGGAACCCAGAGATGGGCATGAGACGCTAACGCTGCTGCTGCCGCCACCAAGAACCCTGTGTGCGAGCACAGGTCACTCTCCGCACCTCCCTTCTGGGGAGGCTGTGCGGCCCGCCACTGCCAGGGTCCCGGGATCCAGGGACAACTTCCCCGGGAGAACGCATAGCGCACCTCAGGCTGCTGCAATGTCATGCCAGCTTCTGCCGCCGCAGGCTTGCCCCGCACTCCGTGCCCCTCCCTCCCCCCAGCCTGAGTGAGCCAGAGCCCCCGAATCAGCAGCTGCTTTAACACCGACCTATCTGAGCGAAGAACAGACGCCCTCCGGCGACCTACACGCAGAGGCGGGGCCAAATCCAAAGCTGAGCTGCTGGGAGCTGTGGGAACAAAGAAGAGAAAGGGAAATCTCTCCCAGCAGCCTCAGAAGCAGCGGATTAAAGCTCCACAATCAACTTGATGTACCCTGCATCTGTGGAATACATGAATAGACAACGAATCATCTCAAATTGAGGAGGTGGACTTTGAGAGCAAAATTTATTATTTTTTCCCCTTTTCCTCTTTTTGTGAGTGTGTATGTGGATGCTTCTGTGTGAGACTTTGTCTGTATAGCTTTGCTTCCACCATTTGTCCTAAGGTTCTATCCGTCCGTTTTTTTTTTTTTCTTCTTCTTTTAAAAAAAGAAAAAATTTTTTCTTAATAATTATTTTTTTATTTTAATAACCTTATTATATTTTATCTTACTTTATTATATTTTACTTTATCTTCTTTCTTTCTTTCTTTTTTCCTTCCTTCCCTCCTTCCTTCCTTCCTTCCTCCCTGCCTCCCTCCCTCCCTCCCTCCTATCTTTCTTTCTTTCTTTCTTTCTTTCATTCTTTCCTTCTTTCTACTTCTACTAACTCTTTCTTTCTACTTTTTCTCCCTTATATTCTGAGCCATGTGGATGAAAGGCTCTTGGTGCTGCAGACAGGAGTCAGTGCTGTGCCTCTGAGGTGGGAGAGCCAACTTCAGGACACTGGTCCACAAGAGACCTCCCAGCTACACATAACATCAAACGGCGAAAATATCCCAGAGATATCCATCTCAACACCAGCACCCAGCTTCACTCAATGACCAGCAAGTTTCTCAAGTGCTCATGGAACATTCTCCAGGATAGATCATATCTTGGGTCACAAATCAAGCCTTGGTAAATTTAAGAAAATTGAAACTGTATCAAGTATCTTTTCCAACAACAATGCTATGCGACTAGATATCAATTACAGGAAAAGATCTTTAAAAAAAACAAACACATGGAGGCTAAGCAATACACTACTTAATAACGAAGTGATCACTGAAGAAAAATCAAAGAGGAAATTAAAAAATACCTACAAACAAATGAAAATGGAGACATGACGACCCAAATCCTATGGGATGCAGCAAAAGCAGTTCTAAGAGGGAATTTTATAGCAATAAAATCCTACCTTAAGAAACAGGAAACATCTCGAATAAACAACCTAAACTTGCACTTACAGCAATTAGAGAAAGAAGAACAAAAACCCCCAAAGTTAGCAGAAGGAAAGAAATCATAAAAATCAGATCGGAAATAAATGAAAAAGAAATTAAATGATAGCAAAGATCAATAAAACTAAAAGCCTGTTATTTGAGAAGATAAACAAAATTGATAAACCATTAGCCAGACTCATCAAGAACTAAAGGGAGAATACTCAAATCAATAGAATTAGAAATGAAAAAGGAGAAGTAACAACTGACACTGCAGAAATACAAAAGATCATTAGAGATTACTAAAAACAATTCTATGCCAATAAAATGGACAACTGGGAAGAAATGGACAAATTCTTAGAAAAGCACAGCCTGCCAAGACTGATTCAGGAAGAAACAGAAAATATGAACAGATCAATCACAAGCACTGAAAATGAAGCTGTGATTAAAAATCTTGCAACAAACAAAAACCCAGGATCAGATGGCTTCACAGGCGAATTCTATCGAACATTTAGAGAAGAGCTATCCTTCTCAAACTCTTCCAAAATATAGCAGAGGGAGGAACACTCCCAAACTCATTCTATGAGGCCACCATCAGCTTGATACCAAAACCAGACAAGGATGTCACAAAGAAGAAAACTACAGGCCAATATCACTGATAAACATAGATGCAAAAATCCTCAACAAAATACTAGCAAGCAGAATCCAACAGCACATTAAAAGGATCATGCACCATGATCAAGTGGGGTTTATTCCAGAACTGCAAGGATTCTTCAATATATGCAAATCAAACAATGTGATAAACCATATTAACAAATTGAAGGAGAAAAACCATATGATCATCTCAATAGATGCAGAGAAAGCTTTTGACAAAATTCAACACCCATTTATGATAAAAACCCTGCAGAAAGTAGGCATAGAGGGAACTTTCCTCAACATAATAAAGGCCATATATGACAAACCCATAGCCAACATTGTCCTCAATGGTGATAAACTGAAAACATTTCCACTAAGATCAGGAACAAGACAAGGTTACCCACTCTCACCACTATTATTCAACCTTGTTTTGGAAGTTTTAGCCACAGCAATCAGAGAATAAAAGGAAATAAAAGGAATCCAAATCGGAAAAGAAGTAAAGCTGTCACTGTTGCAGATGACATGATACTATACATAGAAAATCCTAAAGATGCTACCAGAAAACTACTAGAGCTAATCAATGAATTTAGTAAAGTAGCAGGATACAAAATTAGTGCACAGAAATCTCTGGCATTCCTATACACTAATGATGAAAAATCTGAAAATGAAATCAAGAAAACACTCTCATTTACCATTGCAACAAAAAGAATAAAATATCTAGGAATAAACCTACCTAAGGAGACAAAAATGCAGAAAATTATAAGACACTGATGAAAGAAATTAAAGATGATACAAATAGATGGAGAGATATACCATGTTCTTGGATTGGAAGAATCAACATTGTGAAAATGACTCTACTACCCAAAGCAATCTACAGATTCAATGCAATCCCTATCAAACTACCAGTGGCATTTTTCACAGAACTAGAACAAAAGTTTCACAATTTGTATGGAAACACAAAAGACCTCGAATAGCCAAAGCAATCTTGAGAATGAAATATGAAGCTGGAGGACTCAGGCTCCCTAACTTCAGACTATACTACAAAGCTACATTAATCAAGACAGTATGGTACTGGCACAAAAACAGAAAGAAAGATCAATGGAACAGGATAGAAAGCCCAGAGATAAACCCACGCACATATGGTCACCTTATCTTTGATAAAGGAGTCAGGAATGTACCGTGGAGAAAAGACAGACTCTTCAATAAGTTGTGCTGGCAAAACTGGACAGCTACATGTAAAAGTATGAGATTAGACCACTCCCTAACACCATACACAAAAATAAGCTCAAAATGGATTAAAGACCTAAATCTAAGGCCAGAAACTTTCAAACTCTTAGAGGAAAACATAGGCAGAACACTCTATGACATAAAGCACAGCAAGATCCTTTTTGAGCCACCTCCTAGAGAAATGGAAATAAAAACAAAAATAAACAAATGGGACCTAATGAAAGTTCAAAGCTTTTGTACAGCAAAGGAAACCATAAACAATACCAAAAGACAGCCCTCAGAATGGGAGAAAATATTTGCAAATGAAGCAACTGACAAAGGGTTAATCTCCAAAATTTACAAGTAGCTCATGCAGCTCAATAACAAAAAAACAAACAACCCAATCCAAAAATGGGCAGAAGACCTAAATAGACATTTCTCCAAAGAAGATATACAGACTGCCAACAAACACATGAAAGAATGCTCAACATCATTAATCGTTAGAGAAATGCAAATCAAAACTACAATGAGGTATCACCTCACACCAGTCAGAATGGCCATTCATCAAAAAATCTAGAAACAATAAATGCTGGAGAAGGTGTGGAAAAAAGGGAACCCTCTTGCACTGTTGTTGGGAATGTAAATTGATACAGCCACTATGGAGAACAGTATGGAGGTTCCTTAAAAAACTACAAATAGAACTACTGTATGACCCAGCAATCCCACTACTGGGCATATACCCTGAGAAAACCATAATTCAAAAAGAGTCATGTACCAAAATATTCATTGCAGCTGTATTTACAATAGCCCAGAGATGGAAACAACCTAAGTGTCCATCATTGGATGAAAGGATAAAGAAGATGTGGCACATATATACAATGGAATATTACTCAGCCATAAAAAGAAATGAAATTGAGCTCTTTGTAATGAGGTGGATAGACCTAGAGTCTGTCATACAGAGTGAAGTAAGTTAGAAAGAGAAAGACAAATACCGTATGCTAACACATATATATGGAATTTAAGAAAAAAATAATGTCATGAAGAACCTAGGGGTAAGACAGGAATAAAGACACAGACCTACTAGAGAATGGACTTGAGGATATGGGGAGGGGGGTAGGGTAAGCTGTGACAAAGCGAGAGAGTGGCATGGACATATATACATTACCAAACCTAAGGTAGATAGCTAGTGGGAAGCAGCTGCATAGCACAGGGAGATCAACTTCGTGTTTTGTGACTGCCTGGAGGAGTGGGATAGGGAAGGTGGGAGGGAGGGAGACGCAAGAGGGAAGTGATATGGGAACATATGTATATGTATAACTGATTCACTTTGTTATAAAGCAGAAACTAACACACCATTGTAAAGCAATTATACTCCAATAAAGATGTAAAAAAAAAAAAAAGATATACTTGTCCACACAAAGGTGTGTGGGAGATGGAGAGAGCTCTACAGGAAAGTCAGATCTTTTTAATCACTGACTGATGAAGGAAATATTGTTTAGATGGAGAGCTCAGGGTAGAAACATAGCAGAAGAGAAAAAGATGCTTGTCTCTTGTCTCAGTAGCTTTACTTGGTTGACCACATCAGGGTAGAGAAAGATAGAGTCTTCACCCATGTTTCTTCCAACTTTGGAACCCAACAGCAACAAGGTCAGTAAATTAACTAATTTTGGGGAATGGTAGATATCCAGAGAAAGAAAAATACTCACACGTGACAATAGGCAGCCCTAGTATGAATATAGATACTGTGAGTAACTGTTGGGACGTCTGGGCAAGGAGAAATCAGGAAAGATTGTTATAAGGCAAGTTAGTACAAAGAAAAATGATTTCAGTTACTAAATTTCCCAAGAAATGGGTGGGATACAAAGGGGTCAAACTCATGGGATGGCTTTAAAACAACAAATGAGCATTGTGATTGATTTCTGAAATGTTTTAGGAATCAGTGTTTCAGGAATCAAGTGAGATTTCCAGTTCACTGTTAGGCATTAACGTCATTGACAATTGTACTAGACTTTACTGCGCTTTGGATAAAGATAGAGTGTTCACTGGGGAAAGTCTAATAGTTTTTCTTTTTGTTCGATTTTCCTTACCTTTTCTTTGGCTAGGCCACATCTCTTCAATAGAATAGGGAATTAGATCTGGGTCTGCTCAGGGGCACTTTCTTGAACTAGTAGACCAGTTTAGTTCATAGGACCATAGTCACAAGATGTGGTGACTATTACTGAGGACATCAAGACTTATGGGAAAGATCAGATATGCATATGAAAACTCAAGAACACTTAAAAGGGAAAATTATCTTAAGAGGAAAAGATAAATAGATATATAAATATTACAGGAAATAGAGTGATTAGAGACGTGGGATTAGCCTTTTTTTTTTTTTTTTTTTTTGGTGGTACGCAGGCCTCTCACTGTTGTGGCCTCTCCCGTTGCAGAGCACAGGCTCTGGACGCGTAGGCTCAGCGGCCATGGCTCACAGGCCCAGCCACTCTGTGGCATGTGGGATCTTCCCGGACTGGGGCACGAACCCGTGTCCCCTGCATCGGCAGGCGGACTCCCAACAACTGCACCACCAGGGAAGCCCGGGATTAGCTTTTTAAAACTAGAAAAGACATATGTAGAATTTGGTTAGTTTAAAAAGGAGGCAGATTGGGAGACTGGGATTGACATATATACACTAATATGTATAAAATGGATAACTAATAAGAACCTGCTGTATAAAAAAATAAATAAAATTCAAAAAAATATATAAAGGAGGCAGAGCTTGGAAAGAACAAGAGGATATTTCAGGCAGGAAAGATTTCTTTCAGGAATATTCAGAGACCAGAAAATGAAAGTGACATGTTTGGATTAATAACAGGTTTACTAAACTGGATTGGTAATGAATAATTTTTACAGCAACAGTAGATAAGATGGCTTTGTTTTCTGCTGAAATAACAAAAAATCGTTTCAGTGCAATATTAAAGAAAGACGATGTAGTTGGGAGTTTGATGAGACTTAATCACATAATCAATGAACAAGTATATCTATAGCTAATATAAACAATAGACCATTAATAAAGTGCCCTTTCCTAATGCACACACAACACAAGGTTATTAATCAATGACAGGCAAAAAGGGAGCTTATTTTTTCCTATCTCAGTGATTAGAAAAGTGTTATCCTAGAGGATTTGAGATTGTTTCCTTTTTAAAGAAGGAACAATTTAGAGGAAGAAAATGATGAGAATGTAAAACTTAAGTACAGGTGTGGAAGGGGAGTCACATGAGTAAACTGATGCTCTAGCAAGATTAATCTTGAGGGAATGGAGGCTTGTATGAGAAAAGTAAGACCAGAAGCATTTGGAAACCCATTACAATAGTGTAGACATTATGACTAGACATTAAATTAGGGGTAAGACAATGGAAATAAAAGATATTGGTAATACAGCAAAAAAAAAGTTAAGCAGACTTTGATGATTAATTAGGTTTGAGACATGATGGGACAATAGATGCAAAAATATGTAAAGTTGGTATCTAGAAGAACAAAAATAAGAAAATCAGCAAGGGAAATTGGTTGAGTGTTGGGGGTAAGGATGGTGTGTTAATTTACTAGGGCTGATAACAAAGTATCAGACTGAATGGCTTGAACAAGAATTTATTTTCTCATAGTTCTGGAAGCTAGAAGTCTGAGATCAAGGTTTTGACAGAGTTGATGTCTTCCAAGGACTTTCTCCTTGGCTTGTAGATGGCTGCCTTTCCTTGAATTTTCCTATGAGCCTCCTTCTGAAACTGTGTCCAAATTTCCTCTTCTTATGACACTGGTCATATCAGATTAGGGCCCAACCTAATAACCTCATTTTAATTTAATTATCTCTTTACAGGCCCTATCTCTGAATACAGTCACATTTTGAGGTATCAGGGTTAGAATTTCAACATATGAATTTTGGGGGAAGGACCCAATTCACTCTATAACAGGTGGAGGTGGCAACTTTGGGTCAAGGTGATTCATCTAAGTGGGAGAGTCCTGAAGAAAATGTGGGGCTCAGGACTGAGATACAAAACAAGGAATTCTGGAGTCACATTAGTTAATGAGAGTTGAAAACCTAAGGAGCTTATCAATAAACTTGAATAAATGAGTTGTCTCTGAAGAAGGGAAGATGGAATGAGAAACAAAGAACAAAGATAGAATTTTGTGTTATTTCCATAAACTTAGGAGGTGGAAGACAGAATAGCCAATGAGGTAAACCTGTATAATGTAGTGTGGAATAGGCAAAAGAAAGAAAGACTTCCAAGGATTGGGTGATTAACCTTCAAAGGTTAGTGGCAACAAAGACAGAGGGAGGCCATTGAATTTTCAATCAGAAAGTCATTGGTATAATTTAAGAAAAGAGATATGGAAAGTTGAAAGATAATTGATTCAAAGGGATTCAGGAGGGAATGAAGACAGTAAATACGTATTAACATGATAGGAAATAATGATGTTGACACAAAGGAGAGAAATAGTCTGAATAGAGATAGGACTTTCCTCTCAAGATAAGATTTGTGCATATTTGATAGCAGAAGAGAGGAAATCATTAAAGAAAGTAAAATAAATGGTTCTGAACAGGAGATAAATGAATAGGACAATATATTAAAATGTGTTGTATTTAAACTGTATTCTACAGAACACTACAGCTCTCTCTCTCCACCCAACCACCCAATATAATTATACTAGAAAAGCTTTGCATTTATTGCTTGACATAGTCAGTTTCCATCAATTATTTAATTTGACTAAAGGCTTCTGGTACAAAATACATTTCAGATCCATTTTCCTAGAAGATGGAAAAGGAAAAGAGAGATGAAAGAGAGGGTGTGTTATTTAGAGGCAGAAAAAGGAGGAAGAGGTTGGAATTTATTAATGATGTCTGTCTTCATCATTAAAATGTTCAATTAAATCATATGCCAAGAATCAGATGAGGAACTGAGAGTTTATAAGGAAGAATTTTGAAACAGTTATGGGGAGATTTTTAGAAAATCAATAAGACTTGAATATGGGCAAAAACATCACCTTGCTATTCTTTCACTACCTCATCTAGTTCTTTCTTTGTCTAAATGCAGTGGTTTTAAAATATGGTCCTCTGATCAGCAGACAGCATTGCCTGGAAATCCGGTAGAAATGAAAATTCTTTGACCCTACCCCAGACCTACTGAATTAGAAACTCTCAGGATGGGGACCCGTAATCTCAGTTTTAACAAGCCCTCCAAGTGATCCTGATGCATGCTGAATTTTGAGAATCATTGGTCTAAAATACTGGCTGTGTTTTCTGACTGTATTTTTTTTTCCATACTCCAATTTTAGTTGTAAGCATCTATGGAATATGGAATATTCCTTCTTCTTCTATAGCCCCAATACAGGGATTTATTCAGATGCTGTCATTTGGTAAGTGTACTCACTCTATGTCCAATAGTAAGCATCTCCTAGAAGGCTTGAGTGCAGTAGGAATTGAAATCCTCATTTCTCACCTGGAGATGGAGAGCCCCAATTAAACCACTGCTCAGGAGTTTATCTTCTCAGCTTTACCTTATTCCTGGGGAGATCCTGTCATCTGTTTTGTTCCACTGCTCTTCATTTATGCTTTCATTGTTGTTGGAAACCTAGTCATCATCACAGTGGTCCAGCTGAATACTCACCTCCACACTCCCATGTACTTTATTAGTGCCCTTTCTTTCCTGGAGATCTGGTAAACCACAGCTACCATACCAAAGGTGCTGTCTTGCCTGCTTAGTGACAAGAGTATTTCCTTAAGTGGTTGTCTCCTGCAGATGTATTTCTTCCATTCCACAGGCATGAGTGAGGTTTTGTCTCTTGACAGCTATGGCTTTTGACTGCTACCTGGCCATCTGCAGCCCTCTTCATTATCCCACTATCATAACCCCTAAGCTATGTGCCCAGCTGACTTTAAGCTGCTGTATTTGTGGCTTTATCATGCCCCTCACTGAGACTGCCTGGATCTCCACACTGCTATTTTGTGGCTCTAATCACCTTGAGCATATCTTTTGTGACTTCCTCCCAGTGCCAAGCCTGGCCTGCCTAGACACACAAGACATCATCATGATTCAGGCAGTGGATGTTGTCCATGCAGTGGAGATCATTACAGGTGTGATGCTCATTTTCATGTCCTATGTTGGTATTGTGGCTGTAATTCTATGTATTTGTTCAGCTGAGGGTCATTGCAAGGAATTTTCCACATACGTCTCCCACCTCACTGTCTTTCTGGTTTTCTTTGGCAGTGTGGCTCTCATGTACCTACACTTCTCTGCCACCTACTTCTTATTCTGGGATATAACCATTGCTCTGGCCTTTGTAGTTTTGTCTCCCTTTTTTTAACCTCATTAACTGTCTGAGGAATAAAGAGATAGAGGAAGCTATAAAAAAGCACATAAGTCAAGCTAACATCATTTTTCATAAGACCAGGGACCTCAAGTAAGATCTAGTAGTTGGGAGTCTATATAACTGTTGGAGCCCTCTAATCCTCAACTCCCTGCAATACATCTTTTCCTAACAGCCTTTTGCTGAAACTGGTCTCCCAAAAGTCACCAATAAAAAAAAATTCACTAATAACTGAACTCAATAGTTTATTTCAAACTTTATTCAATTTGACATATTTTGGATCTGACTTTTTTGATTAAGTTTTCTGCCACTCAATTTATTCAAGGTAAATTTAATTTGTGGAAATAATCTGGGTAAAAATTTACTAATTTTAACAGAGTCAAGACTTCTGTTTGTAAGATATGGTAATTGAAAACCATCTTCATAAGACTAAGTTCTCTCCATGGTATCCACAATGGATATACTTGAAGAATAACCCTAATTTCTAATTGAGTATTCATGTATTGATAAATAGCAGTCTAGATGTTTTTCAGCAAATTCTATTATGAATCCCTTGTATGATTTATATCTTGTCAGTACTACACAATATTAATTCCATGTCTGTGTCAATAACAGGCACTAAGCCCTGTGTCTACCTGTATTGAGCCTGTGTGTGTCAAGTTAGTGGAGACTGTTTTGCTGAACCCCAAATCAACTTCATTAATATCAGTGACCACTAGAAATGAGGAGAATGGATAGGCCTCTTTAAAACTGACAGAGAGAGAAACCCCATAAAAGGGTTGGTTGCAGTTCTGTGGTAGTTAAGGACTATGGCAAAGAATCTCAGGCCAAGAAGGTCACTGAAGAATATTTTAAGTACAATAAATGAACAAACAAAAACCTTGGCTCTAAAAAAAAGTAAAGTAATAAAACTAACCCATTCATTAGCTAATCAATATTTTTTCATGATAAATTGAAAAATGTAATCCTTGGTTTCACTGTAATCAAATGTATTGTACTTATTAATTAAGCAATAATATCAATAAATATCTACTGAGTAAATAAACCAATATCACCATGCTGCATTCTGATTGTCCCAGACAACTGATCAACCATATTGGACAACAATGCTTCCCTTTCAACCTCTTCTCCCTTGTATTTCAGGATGCTGGACTCTTTATTTTTTTTAATCTTATTTTGTTTGAGGACTCTTTCTCTTGTGGATTCTTCTCTTTATACATGCTTCATAAAATGTGCTTTTCTCCAAGGCTCACGCCTCATGGGGATGCAATAATAAAGCTGATTACTATGCAAATGTTAGTAGATTTTTACTCTTCCCTAGCCCACCTACAGGAATCCTATGGTAGTCAGCCTCACTTTCCCACTAGTGTGCCATAGCCATGCCCTCATCCTCACCCTTAAGTCTTATGATACTTAAAAGTCAGATGCAGAGACAGAAGTAAAGGGAAATGTCTTATAAGAAGAGGATAATGGTATCCAATAAAGAATTCAGATAGAGAAGAGAGAAGATGTGAGAAAAAACATAGGTTGTGGGTGGAGAGGTCTTGGTAAAGGAATGTCTTCAGAAAGTATACTTAGTGTAAGAAAATAAGGGAAGAGGGGACAAGGGATACGAGAAATGTAACTGGGTTTAAATAGTGTATATATTTTTAATGTTTTTCATAAAACATGAGGAATGAAATTACTGATAGATTAATTATTTTAACAGTACTTTTCTCAGTGCAATATTGTTACAGAATTGATTTACATAAATCTCCATATGAAAGGGTTACACAGTTTTCTTATGTTTTGTCTGCTTTAAGATTTTGTAGTATATAATCAATTTCTCAATAAAAGTCCAATTAACAATCAAGTTAAGAAGAATAAAAGGAACTTTATTTGAGCCAAACTGAGAATTATAACCAGGGAGACAGGCTCTCAGAAAGCTCTGAGAACTGTTCCTCCTGTTAGAAGTCAAAGGCACAGTCAGATACATTTTTGAGACAAAGTATCATGCATCAAAATGGCATTGATATTTTACATAAAGTTCAACAAGGATACATAGTCCAGGTAAGCAGTTACAAAACAAGCATCAAGTCATCATGACTCCCTACAGAGTTGGGAAAGAACAATATATTTTTTAAAGAAGTTACATTGCTAGGGTCAGAAGAAAGGAAAACAAAACAAAACAAAACGATCTTTATGGTCCAGCAGACACTCCCATCTTTGAGAAGTTCTTTTTGATGTGTAATGCAGATGCACACCGCACATTAAGGAGAGAGAGAGGAGGCCCAAATGGACACACAGAGAGAATTTTATGCTGAAAAGTTCTTGTCCTGCCTTAAAATATAAAATTTATTTATCACTTTCCTTGTCCCTCAAAATTTATCATTGTCCCTAAAAATGTATATAGCTGAAACTAACTTTTTACATCCGTACTTTCTCACCTTCTATCTTCTCTCCCAACTGAGACTACTTTATTTCTTAAAACTTAGATCTTATTGCTTTACTACGCTGCTTAAAAACGTTCTAAGATTAAATACGCCCTCACTCCAAATTGTGAATGTAATTTTCCTAGCTAAACTGTGTATCTGTGCATGTGTGGGTGTGTTCATGTGTGTTGAATAAAGAAGATTCCAAACTGAGAGAAAAGCAAAAGGAAAAGAAACAGCGTACGGCAGTGTCTGATGATCAAAAGTAAGGACACCATTCAGAGGGGAGATCACGGTGCTAACCTACTGGTGGAACGTCTCACAGTGATTTTTAAAATTCACATTGCTGAGGGTTGAGAAGTGAGTTCTCTCACACTGCTTTCCACCTCACCAGCCTGCTTATTATATTTTTATGATATTTTGGGGAGATTATATTAAATACATAAATAAATGAATGAAAGAATATATAATCACTTACTGAAAATCCTTCATAACTAATGAAGCATGTAATCTGAAGATGGCTATTTATGTTCACTGTTAACTACTTTCCATCATTTTTTAAATGTCAGAAACCTTATCTGCATGAACATATTGAACAACTCATTACTGAGCAAATTTTACATGTCAAGCAGTGTGGTAAATTCTGGACAAACATAGAACTTCTACCTAAAAGAGTTTCCACTAAAGAATTGGAGAGGCCCATAAAAGTACAATATAAAAAGTAATAACAACAAAATCCATAAAATCATAGCAGAAGTAGTAACTGTGCTGGAAAATCAAGAAAAATTGCAAAGAGAAATTGTATTTGTTCTGAGACATGAAAAATATTTATCATATACTTACCTTTATTTTCTAATCTTTATTTATATACCTTTAGAACTCTACTTGCTTTTAATTTAGGAAGAGTTTTTGGTACAAACAAACATGGGCTTGAGGACTTGAGGCTGGTTTTAATAAGAACTATGGCATATAAGCCAAGTTTTCACTGGATTAACTCACTCCTCATAACAAACTCATGCAGTTGATATTATCACATCCATTATGCAGATCAAGAAAAGAAAAAAAATTGAAGCAAACAGACTTTTTATGTTCACATAGTTGGCTAATGATAGAGCAAGTAACAAAAATGAGTCCAGACTTCAAACTGCCATGCTTTTCTCACCACAGCAACACTTAATAGTATTGTCTCAGCATTACTGACTTGCTGTTCTTAAACTCTCCTAATAAGCATATTTTAACTTATTCATCCCTTTAACAAATGAGAATAAATAATTATTTTGATTATAACTAGCAATTTATTTTCTCTATGTGCCAAGCACATAGTGTTTCACATCTCTTACTTTATTTAATACTTACAATATGAGTCATCTCATCATTTCTAATTTGCAGTTGAAAATACTGAGACAAAGAGCAGGTAAGTAATTTACCCATAAAAGTAGCCAAACAAGGACAGGAATCCCAACACTCGGACTCCAGAGACAATGGGCAGTAACTTCTCTGAAGTTTCATTGTACTTTATCTGTACCACTCTTATGACACTGCTTGCTTTCTACCTTGAATTATCATTAATACATCCAACTTGAAACACTGTGTCATTGGTTCATATGTGCATTGCTCCCTGTGCCTAGCACTGGGCTCTACATAATAATGGCCTTAATAAATAACTATTGAATTGCTTCATGACTTCTGATTTTCTGTACTGTCACATCTATGAAGGGTGCAAAAAGGAGGAGATGCTATGAGTTGCCGTTCCATTGCTGACATTATTTTGCTCTTGTTAACTTTCCTGCAGTTTGAATAATAAATTTTCAGAGGTTTTTCTATTGAAACAGAGCATCTAGATTCCTAGAAAAAGAGAGTGTTTGTTACTCTTTTAAATTCATTTACCTTAGGGCAAGTAGGTATGAACAATCTAAAACTTAATTGCAGGCTGAAGGTTTTAAAATGTTGATCATTATACAGCTAGGAAACAATTTCTTAGATATTTTACTTATAAGTTCAGAATTTCTCCTCCCATCACTATTCTAACCTATTCATTTGCACATATTCATAGCCTGACACAATTAACACTTTCACCACTTTTCCTCTGTAATATGAGTATGGTTACCTAATTATATCTTTTCCATCAGCCATAGGGACTTTGAACTATCTCTGTCTTAAGCATTTCAAGAAACTTGCTCTGTATGTAACAGCAACCTGAGAGGAATAGAAACGGTATATATCATATAATTCTAAAGAGGGAATTACATGCCAACTCTGTACCAATTGCTGTTCTAGGCATTACATATAAAACTATTTTAAAAACAGAAAAAAATCCTTGTACTCACGGAGTCTATATATGAAAGGATGGTGGACAATAATCTAAATAAAATGCAATTATATTTTAAATGGTAGTAAGAGATGGTAAGGAGAAAAAACAATAAGATACAGTTAGCGAATAAGGAGTTTTGGGGCTGGAATGTGATTAATTTTAACTAAGGTAATCAGGAATGGCATCTCTCAGCAAGTATTATTTGAATTATGGCCAAAAGAAGTACAAGAAAATAAGTTCTAGGCATGTGAATATTTCAAGGAAGAATGTTCTAGGTAGAGGGCATGGAAGTGCAAAGGCTCTAATGTAAGGGCATTCCAGGTGGCACGTGGATAGAGTGATTGGGGTGGGTGTGGAGACATAGATGATGAAGTCAGAAAAAGTTTTCTTGGGCCAGATTACATAAGAACTAAAAGACCATTGTAAAGGCTTTTGCTTTTCATTTGGAGTAAAGTGGGACCCATTGGAGGGTTTTCGGCAGAGAAGCAAAACTATTTCATTTACCTTTTAATAAGATTTATCTTAGTTTAATGCTGAGGATAGACTGAAAGAGGGCAACGAGAAAAGCAGACACTCTTCGAGGTTATGCAAAATCCAGGCAAGAGTTGATGGCTTGGGCCAGGGTTGCAGTATGAATGTTCTAAGAAGTAGTTGGTTCTAAAGGAGGCAACAACATACAATGGAGAAAAGACAGCCTCTTCAATAAGTGGTGCTGGGAAAAATGGAAGAATGAAATTAGAACACTCCCTAACACCATACACAAAAATAAACTCAAAATGGATTAAAGATCTAAATGTAAGACCAAACACTATAAAACTCTTAGAGGAAAACATAGGCAGAACACTCTATGACATAAATCACAGCAAGATCATTTTTGACCCACCTCCTGAAGAAATGGAAATAAAAACAAACAAACAAAAAAAAAACAAATGGGACCTAATGAAACTTAAAAACTTTTATACAGCAAAGGAAACCATAAACAAGATGAAAAGACAACCCTCAGAATGGGAGAAAATATTTGCAAATGAAGCAACTGACAAAGGATTAATCTCCAAAATTTACAAGCAGCTCATGCAGCTCAATATCAAAAAAACAAACAACTCAATCCAAAAATGGGCAGAAGACCTAAATAGACATTTCTCCAAAGAACATATACAGATGGGCAAGAAGCACATGTAAAGCTGCTCAACATCATTAATCATTAGAGAAATGCAAATCAAAACTACAATGTGGTATCACAGTCAGAATGGCCATCATCAAAAAATCTAGAAACAATAAACGCTGGAGAGGGTGTGGAGAAAAGGGAACCCTCTTGCACTGTTGGTGGGAATGTAAATTGATACAGCCACTATGGAGAACAGTATGGAGGTTCCTTAAAAAACTAAAACTAGAACTACCATATGACCCAGCAATCCCACTACTGGGCATATACCCTGAAAAAACTGTAATTCAAAAAGAGTCATGGGGCTTCCCTGGTGGCACAGTGGTTGAGAGTCCGCCTGCCGATGCAGGGGACACGGGTTCGTGCCCTGGTCCGGGAAGATCCCACACGCTGCGGAGCGGCTGGGCCCGTGCTCCATGGCCGCTGAGCCTGCGCATCCGGAGTCTGTGCTCCGCAATAGGAGAGGCCACAACAGTGAGAGGCCTGCGTACCGCAAAGAAAAAAAAAAAGTCATGTACCGCAATGTTCATTGCAGCACTATTTACAATAGCCAGGACGTGCAAGCAACTTAAATGTCCATTGACAGATGAATGGATAAGGAAGATGTGGCACATATATACAATGGAATATTACTCAGACATAAAAAGAAACAAAACTGAGTTATTTGTAGTGAGGTGGATAGACCTAGAGTTTGTCATACATAGTGAAGTAAAAGAGAAGTGAGAGAGTAGCATTGACATATATACACTACCAAATCTAAAATAGATAGCTAGTGAGAAGCAGCTCGATAGCACAGGGAGATCAGCTCAGTACTGTGTGACTATCTAGAGGGATGGGATAGGGAGAGTGGGAGGGAGGCTCAAAAGGGAGGGGATATGGGGATATATGTATACGTATAGCTGATTCACTTTGTTATACAGCAGAAACTAACACTACATTGTAAAGCAATTATACTCCAATAAAGATGTTAAAAAAAATAAAGTATATGGGAGGAAGTACATAGGTTATATGCAAAAAAATAAACACACCTCCACACACACACACACACACACACACACACACACTATTTTAAATAAAAAGGATGAATCCTGTGGCCTGCCATTTCCAAATATTAAGTCGTATACCTATGGGTAGTAGTTTTAAAAGAGAGAAGATGGTAAATGAAATCAATGTATTTTTATGAGTTTTGTTTTTAAACCCAGGATTAAACCCAACATTAAAATAGGCTACATATAAAGCCTTCTAACCTGGTGGAGTTCCATGATACACTGCAGTGTCCTTTTCTCTGTACTAGCAAGAGAGCAATTCAGCAATTTGGCCTCCTTTTGACAATTAGAATGAGAAGTCCATTTGGTCATTACATCTGAATCCTAAGAATCAGATTCCTACAAATATCACCAGGCATCATGGGGCCCTTGGCATTGCCTCGGCTCCTAAAACCCGAGTCCCTAAATTCATGACTCAAAAACTACTATAATATCTCAAGACTATAGGGGACTGTCTCCAACAGTACCAGGAGTGCTTTTGTGACATCCCCAGGACTTTCAGTGGACAAGGTGACTTCTCTCTGGTTCTGTTTGAAATAATTTCTGCCCAAAACATCCAGAGATGTCAAATCATATCACAATAAACTTTTAGGATATCTGCTATGCAAAGTGAAGAGACTCCTAAAGCAGTTATATTAGGTCTATTCTTGAGGAGAGGAATATAATTTATATTGTTTCTTTCTTTAAAATGTTATCTGTTGTCCAATACGAAATTATTAAAACTCTATATAATAAAGAAGTTGTAATTTTAAAAAAAGTAGTTGGTTCTAGAAATATTGTGAAGGTATCACTAATTGATTTGCTTACTGATTGAATATGGGGCGTGAGAGAGGAGACAAGCTTGACTCCAAAGAATTTGATTTAAAGAACTGGAAGAATGAAGGTTCCATTAAGTGGGATAAGGCATTTGTTTCATTTATATATTTATTCCCTATCTTCTTCCAAAAAGTATTGGAGATCAAGTAGTCAAACACTCTTTCCAATTCCAATTACATATATCATTTTCTTCCTCCATGTTATTTGTTTGCTCCACATAGGACATGCCCACTGAGAAGAACTGAATTTATTGTACTCATCTACAGGAAAAAGGGAGATGACAAACTTTTTCTCCCTTTTCAAAATTCAGGTCAAAATTGCCATAGTTGTGAATTCAACTTGCTCAGCCATATGCTACTTACCTCTCCACTTTCAATAAAATTCATTTCCATTCATATATTTTTTATTATGTAAGTTTCAAGTGGAAAGCCTTATAATTCAACATCTGTATACGCTACAAAGAGATCACCGCCACAAGTCTACTTACCATCCATCACCATTTTACCCTCTCCCCAACTAACCCAATTAGCGTTTAGTCTTCCCCTCTGCTAACCACTAATCTGTTTTCTGTGTTTGTTTTTTTAAGATTCCATATATGAGTGAAATCATGTATTATTTGTCTTTCTCCATCTGACTCATTTCATTTAGCATAACACTTCCAAGTTTCCTTCCTGTTGCTGCAAATGGCAGGATTTCGTTTTTTTTATGGCTGACTAATAATCCATTGTGTGTGTGTATCACATCTTCTTTATCCCTTTGTGCATCAATGGACACAGGTTGCTTCCGTATCTTGGCTATTGTAGATAATGCTGCCGTGAATGTAGGGGTGCAAATATATTTTCAAATTAGAGTTTTTGTGCTCTTTGGTTAAATAGCCAGGAGTGGAATAGCTGGGTCACGTACTAGTTCTATTCTGAATTTTTTGAGAAATCTCCATACTGTTTTCCATAGTAGTTGCACCAATTTACAGTCTCACCAACAGCGTACGAGGATGTCTCCTATATGTGGGCTGTGTATGCCTTTCTATTGTGTTGGAGCCATGACTGCTTAAGTGTGCTGGTGGACGACCCTGCCTCCCCACATTCACACATGTTTACTGAGCACTTATTAGTGTAAAACATCTGATTAAAATAGAGTATAAAAAGGAATTGGAGAAGCAGACAAGGTATTGTATTATTAGCCATGATATAGAAAGTGCAAAATTAATTGCTATGGGAGTACCACAGAGAGGAAAATTTAATCTAACTAGAATAATTCATGGGAAGTATTATTTGAGCTGAACCCTGATTTATTCTTTATTCTGAACAGGAGAGGGGCTGATGTAGATGAAAGAAGTGAAGGAAATATAAAGGGGACAATTCTGCTAAATATAAAATTGTGTTCTTGGGTAACAGAGGCAATTGCCTATATAAGCTGAATCTTATGGTGTGGCTAGCTAGGAGAAATACAGCAATATATGCATTTGGAATATTGGTTCTTTTTAAGTGATCCTTCTCATTCGACCATATTACACAGCACATGGGACATAGTAAGCTCTGACCAAATACTTGAATGAACAAATAAAAATATAATAAATGAATGAATTGATTATCCAATTACTACTTCCTTTTTTCTATTTTTTTTCCTGCCCCACATTGAGAAGATTTTAAGTAAAAATCAGACAGCAGTGATTGAATTCATATTCACTGGATTTTTTTTTTTCATTTGCAGGAAGATGAACTCTTATTTTTATCTCTTGCTCCTAATTTACCTGTTCATCATCACTGGCACCCTTATGGTCTTCTTTTTCATCAAACTGGATTCCCACCTCCACACTCCTATGTATTTCCTCATCAGTGTCCTGTCCTTCCTGGAGATCTGGTATACTACAAGCATCATCCACAAGATACTCTCCAATCAAGTCAGTGAGCAGAAGACCATTTATCTGACTAACTGCCTCCTGAATATGTATTTATTTTACTCTCTTGTCATTTCTGAGATTTACAAGCTCACCACCACGGCTAAGGACAGATACCTGGCCATCTTCAACTCCTTTTATTACCCCACAATCATAACACCTCAGCCCTACACTCAGCTGACTGTAGGCTGTTGCTTCTGTGGCTTCCTCATGTCACTTCCTGAGATTGCTTGAATATCTACACTATTATTTTGTGGTCCAAATCAAATTCAAAATATCTTTTGCAACTTTGATCTCATCCTGAATCTGACATGCATGAACACTGATAGATTATTTTAATCAAGGTTGTAGAAATTGTACATGCTGTGGAGATCATCACAGCTATACTGCTTGTAGTTTTGGGTTATGTTTGTATCATTGCAGTAATCCTACATTATCTGCTCTGTTGGCTGAAACCAAAGGCCTTTTCTACATATGCTTCCCACCTTGCTATTTTCTTGATATTTTTTTGGAAATGTAGCCTTTATATCCCTGTGCTTCTCTACTAAGGATTCCTTTTCCTGGGGCATAGCCATTAGCCCACTCTTTGCAGTGTTATGGCCATCCTTTAACTCAATTATCTAGTCTAAGGAGTAAAGAGATCAAGGAAGCAATAAAAGTGCACACATGCCGATCTACTATCAAATAAGACAAAAGACATACCCATTAACAAAGTATATTTATGCCAGTATCTGTATTTATGTTTTCAGTGTGTTGCTGTTGTGTTTATTTTTTCTGTGCATTGACTCTAAGTGGGACATTTATCCATCCAATCTCTGTTCACTTAGGAAATGTCCTCAGAGGTTGATTAATCATAGAATACAAAGAAAATGGGGGTGAAGACTCACACAGTCCCGTCGTTTATTCTTTGAATCCAGACGGACTCATAAAATTCTACCTCTGTCCTGACACTGTTACAGCAAAAATAGAAATGAGACTTTTCTGATAAACAAGGAAAATAAGGAAACAATGAACAGGCTGGGGAAACAACATAAACAGGCCTGAAAGAATTAAGCAATCTTGGTTATTCTTTAGCTGTTACTACTAACAAACACTTGTAGCTAGACTTGTCCTTCACAAAACTGATCATTCTCTGACTCCATATGAATTACCCTTTGCACTTGGCATTTCTTCTTCCCTTACAACTCTCTTGTAGCACTCTTCATTTCAGAAAGAAAGTCACGACCCATAACTTCAACGACAACAGAGCAGGTTGCTGAGCTGCCTGATGCCAGCTTTGGCCATGAATTTGCAGAAGAAAAGAAATGCAAGACCTTCACTACTTTGATCCTTATCACCTACCCCAGACCATGAGCCCCACATATAAAATCTTTTCCAATTCTTCAAGGAGGGGGGCACAGTTCTTGAGGCGTTAGCCTACTGTGTCTTCCCTTTGTCTGGCAAAGAAAATAAAAAGCCTCTCTATTTCTTATCTTCCAGTTCTCTGTCTCTGTATTTTTATTTGGCATTGGTGCACAGGGAGCCAGATTTGGCAAAATATCTCCTGCTATAGTTAGCTGAAACAAGAAAGAAACATTCTTTGTTTTGTGTTTCTGTAACACATTTCTTGAGCTTCTACTTAGTATGGTTTTTATTCTATCCTGTGTCATGGTTTGCATGCCTTCTGTGAGCCCTCTAGTTTGTGAACTCTTTGAAAGTAGGTATCTTATTTTGTTCATCTCTATATTCCCCATGCCTGTTAGAATTCTTTGCCCAGAGAAATGCTCAATAATGCTTCACTAGAAGAGTAAATAAACAGAGGCATTCTTTGTCTCCTGACAAAATTATAATTTATAAAAAAGTTATGTTATAGAAAACTCAGGCTATTCACACATTCAACAGAGGATGGCAGGGGGGCCAGCGATAATGAATAAAGATAAGATACATAGTGTATTTACACTTAGAGTAATTTTTAATAGTTAAATGAAGAAATGTCACAGATAATCCACTTAAATTTCAATGACTGGCCTTTATTTACATGTTTAATAGGATTTTATTGATATCTTGGGAATCTAATCCCTTAAATATAAGAATTAAACTTCATAGTTTAGTCATGGTTATAAAGGAAATAATGTTTAGTCCTGGCTCCTACTTTCCTTTATTCTAATAAGAAATAATTTTTTTGGTTGTGCTCTTTCTTCCCTGAGTAGGACCATGTCACCAAAAATGCCATTTTTATAAAGTTTGTAAAGATTTAAGTTTATGTGGTTTCCTTAAGGGTTGCTGTACTCAGAGATAATTATTACTGGATGGAAACATTCAGCAATTTTACATAAGATTTTCTAATGATACATTGCAAATCATTCTTTAAAAGATAAGCACTCCAGATTTCTGATTCAGAACAAAATAGATGACTTGAAGTAAATGAAATATATGTGCTTGGCATTATTCATAACAATAAAAATTCTTTTTTGTGTATAGTTAAATAAAGTGCTTTTTAATCAACCATCTAAATTAAGTCATATAAAAATTCTCTGGAATAAGTAGGCTTGTCATTACTATTCCCATTATAAACTTAATAAAATTTAAGCAAATTTCCAATATTCATCTGATTATAAAATGGTAGAATTGAGTCTTCAGATTAGATGGTTTCCGTTTCAAATCCAGTGCACTTTCCATTATCCCAATGTCTTTTTCAATTATAATTACATAGTTTGTTGTTAAAGGAGACATCATGGGTTTTGTTTTTTCGTATTCAACGCAGTAATACCAAATAAATAAAACAGGAAAATAATAAAATAAGTAAGGGAGAGTGAGAGAAGATAATGGTAAGGGAAATAAAAGAGTTTTATTTTTTATTATAGGATTGTAAACTTTAATTATGTAATTTTCCTTATAGAGTTAAGGGACAAATAACTTCAGAGGACCCGAAAAGATAAGAGTTAAAGTGGATACAGTTCACTGCAAAAAGGTCTTTCTGTTTTTCTGAATGACAATATTTAATATTTTAACCCGTTTAGGAGACAACCATTTGAGACCTTTTTTTTTTTTTTTTTTTTTTTTTTTTTGCGGTACGCGGGCCCCTCACCGATGCGGCCTCTCCCGCCGCGGAGCACAGGCTCTGGACGCGCAGGCCCAGCGGCCATGGCTCACGGGCCCAGTCGCTCCGTGGCATGTGGGATCTTTCTGGACCGGGGCACAAACCCGCGTCCCCTGCATTGGCAGGCGGACCCCCAACCACTGCGCCACCAGGGAAGCCACATTTGAGACCTTTTAAAATGAGAACTAACTCTAGAGAAACAAAAATAAAATTTTAAAAATAAAATAATGATGACTTCTATTTCATGGGCAAACTTAGTTTTACGTTAAAGTTAACATATTTTTCCTTGTTGGTAAATGGGCCGAGAAAGTTGAACTCCAAAATATCCACAGCAAGCATATGAATTTTAGTGTTGCAAATTGGGGAGACTTTAGAATTTGGGCATATAAAGCATCTCTTGGAGTTTCTGAGTCCAGGAAAAGAAGATCTGATAACTGAGAAGAGACTCAGGCAAGCTGGGCAGTGCTGATAAAACTAGTGTGTGAAGTACAGTTCTGCCCAGAGCTGATAACCATGATCAAATAAAACAGCTCTCCAAATTACTCCCACCCTGTAAAACTGAATATAAGACTCCTCTTTAATGAAGCTGTCTGTCATCAGCTCACACTTTCCCTGTAACCTCTTAGCACTCGTTTATGTACATGGCTACATGCAATTTTAAAGACTATACATGATTCTAAATATCCACAGTGTCTCTCATACATTCTTTACCTGTGTCCCCTGTACTCAAGGCCTCCATGTCCTCAGAGCCAATAAACATTCTTGGAACACTATAATAGTGGCAAGAAGGTCAGAGGTCCAAGTGTTAAGCTACCAGGGTTTAAGAGTTTTTCATCATACCCTTCCATCAATCCCAAGGAGACACCCTGATACTTGTACTAATAATGGTAAACATGCTCAGAGACTGAATAAACTCTGTCAATCTAAAGGGAGTGAGAAGATAGGGTGGGACTGAATTTAAAGTCAGCAGCAGCCAGAGTGGCAGCCAGGGTGTTGGCACAGAAACTATTAGCAGGAATCTCTCTTGGGTGCAAACTGAAAACTCAAAGAACACTTCTGTCTTGATGTATAAATTCTCTTCCTTGTCTCCTGTGCACTTTCACACTGATACCTGCTCTAATGACTATTGTTCTGGTCCACTTTTATTCTATTTCATGATGACCAATCCTGCTAATTGGGTCCGAATATTTCTTTGGTTACAATGCTATCACATGGTTGACACTCTTGGTGAGAAGATCCTGGAATAAGTCAACCAGAAATATTGGTGGACTAAGAGAAGATCGACTAAAACAGATGAGGGGCATGATGGTCACACTCACATGGATTTTATCCTTTGTTTAAATAATTACAAACCAAACAACCATGGGATGAGACTACCTCTCAGAGACTACTTTTGTTTTCTCATATAAAAATGAGGTTGATAATATCTGCTTCACAGAAACTTCTAAAGAGTAGAAATTAATGTAAATTAATCATGTCAATATATAAATAAGACACGGTAGATTCGAATTGATTCTTATCTCTTGGATAAAGATTAAAAATGTATTTCCTCCCTAACCAACTCCAGTCAGAGTTTCCCTGGTCCATGTGATATAATGCATTCTCTAAGACTTGTGTTCATGCCTTTAGCACCCAAATTTGATTTTAATATAAAGAAACTATGTGAAAAAGTAAATATTATACTTTCAAGAAGAGAATTTAAAGCTCTCTCAATTTCATTGGGTGAGATGATCCAGGAAGAAAAGAAACTAGAAATGTAGAACCTTGATCTACCCTAGTAGACCGTGAAAGCTAGATTATTCAAATTGGATTTGTATTGGAATGAAGTTTGGCATGGATAGACCCACTGTTTTTTAGGAGGGTCTGAAACCATCCCACTATTTTCTTTGGTTTGTGTCAGTTTTGTAAAGTTGCCTTTACAAACTATATGTTTGGAGAAGGATTTCTGTTTCTTTTCTCTCCATTAAAAATAATACATAGATGAGGATGACTTTTATCCTACAGTTTAGAACTCTGTCCAATTTTCAAATATTTTATGACTTCATTAGTTTGTCAAATGAAGTATCCTAATTTTTGTTTCACAAAATACAAATAAAAAAGCATATATCTTACTTCCTTTGTTCTTTTTATTTAAATGATTAAGGGTAAGGCTAAATCAGACTTTTAAAAACCCAATCTGTGAGGCAAAGAGTAAAATTTTCTATTTTAACAAAGGTTCTACAGCAAAAAATAGGATGTATTGTTGCTTAAAGGCTGCTAAAAATCTGTAGTTGGGTTTTGATGGAGTCGTTGATTTGCATTTCCTAGAGATAGGTTAGAACAAGAACATATGTATGCCCTGAGTTCTTGTAATTCTTCACAGAGTGTGAAGAATGGGCATCCCTGAATTCCTTCCTGATTTACAATTCTCAGATATAAAATTTAAAACTAATCAAAGAAACAAAACACCATCATAACACTGACTCTATCTTACATCTATAACTGAGTTTTTTTCTAATTTTTCATCTAAAATTTTTGCTTTCATTTTTTATAAAGTCCGGTTGAGAAACTTTGAGAGCCATAGTCCCACAAGCCGCTGAGTCACCCAGCATCTGTGAAAGTTAGCATCTGCCTCAGCTGAATCTGTCTCCTGAAGATAATGTAGATTGTAGCTGGCGGGATTCTGGCCCAAGTGAAGGGCTGTTTTTTTTCTTTGTCTTGCCACATATGTAACGTTTCTCTCATGTCTATCTGAATTAGACTAGACAACTACATGTGAATTGTTTCTCTTTCTCTCCCTTTGTCTCTCTCTCTCTCTCTCTCTCTGTCTTTTGGATACATTTTATTTTGACAGGTTCTTGACCTTTAGGAAAAGCGTAACACTTTCCAAAGGAAACCGTGAGTACAGAATTCTTTACAGTACAATTTGTCACCAATATAACTAGGAAAGCTGTCTCCTTTGACTTTTCTGTACTATCTTTGACAGGATCAACAAGAATTGTTTCTTGATTCTTAAGAGGTAAAGAAGTTTAATTTTAACTCTTTTTATGAATGTCTCACTTTAAACAATGACCTTGAGCTTTCCAGTATACAGCACCAAAATCTAGCAATGACCTGTTTCTATGGGTTCACATGGAGAACAACCTAGTAACTTGGAGCAAAGTAACACACAGTAAAGGTTTGAGTCTCCATAGAAGGATTTAATTCTATAGCCAAACTTGTAAAGGCCATCCACAGAATAGCAATTATGTATAGCAGAAGGAGACTAAAATTTAAACTTTATATTGAATGTTTTCATTGTGGTAAGCTAGGAAAACTGTGCTTATATCCAGAAGAATGAAGATGGACCCTATGGAGATTTTACTGGATGTTGTCACAAATAGGTTGGATTCCACTATAGGAAAATAATATTTTATGTTGTTTGATAGTAATACAATGTTTTATATGGCAAAAGCCATTTACCAAGATGCTAATAATTTGAAATTTGTGATAATTAGGTTGCAAATGTGCCAAACTTTTGATTTGTAGTGTTTATAAATAAAGCAAATAAAAAGAGTAAACAAGATATTAGCTATATTTTTATGTAAGAAGAATTCAACCTTTTCAAACTTTGGGGTATATCATTCATCAAGTTAATTGCAAGCCATTTTTATTTATTCATTAAACTAAGTTCATCATTATCAGTACATGTTAACACCTCTTCAGCCTTTGAAAGCAATAAAATTATATTTCTTTTTTATCAATCTGAAACTCTGTGATTTTGCTAATTTAAACTTGTCTTCGATTATTAGTCCAATAATAAGCATTTATCAAACTTTATTAAGTTTATTAAATTTATTAATGTTAGCACATACGTATGTGAAAAGTTGAAAAAGTGTTCTGAATGATCAAGAATTATTAGCCTAGGTTGTAGCTGTATATGGTTAAAATTATATAAATGTACTACCATCTTTCTAAAAACAGGCTTTTATAGGCTTAAAGATATCTGAACATAAGTCCAATATGAGTAAATGCCTTGAGACATATAAAAGGACAGTATACTAGAGATCTGAGAACCAGCAATATGTAGAAGCTTTTTAACTTGTAGGCTATGGAGAGTGGTGGGCCAAAAGTGCTGGAAACAGCAGAAGAGATCCAGGAGAGGCGTCAGGAGGTGTTGACCCGGTACCGGAGGTTCAAGGAACTGGTTGCTGAGAGGGGTCAGAAGCTTGAAGATTCCTATTACTACCAGGTTTTCATACGAGATGCAGATGACCTCGAGAAATGGATCTTGGAGAAAATCAAGATTGCAGGCGATAAAAGCTATGAAGACCCAACTAACATACAGGTCATTTAGTTTCATTGACTTCCCCAGAGTTGACTCTAAGATCTCTAGGGAGGGAAACATTTCCATAATGTAGGTGTACATCTGGGAAACTGTAGAGGGATGATATAACAGAAAGATTAGACTTTGGGGACTGTAATTCTGTCTTTAAATAGCACATGTCTTCAACTCCTTAAGCCTCAATGTCTTATTTACAAAGGAAACTCATTCTAGATAATATTTTATAAACTCATTCTGAAGTTAACCCATGGGCAAAACACTGAGAATTCAAAGAATTTATGACACACTATGTGATTTCAATATTTTGTGACATTAAGGATGGAATTGAGGTGAAGAGACATCAATGTTTCTGAAACAATTGCTCTTCGCTCTCCTCAGAAAGATGTGATTTAACCAAGGTTTTTACCAAATGGCTATTCATGCCTCTTGTTAAGTTTGAATGAGAGGAGTCAGGTGGAGAGCTTTGGTGGAAGCTCCCACTCCTACTTGTACAATGTTATAGAAAGAGGCACAGTCAGGATCAGAAGAAAGGCTTGCATGCCTAAAATGTGCAATGGATATTGGAGAGGAAGCACCTGGAACAAGAACAAAGTGTTATCTACTAAATGGATCAATTTATATATGACAGCAAAAATATAATCTGGCATGCAAAAACCTCTCAATTAAAAAAAAAAGCCATTGTTGCCATGATCATCTTCCTCATTGTTCACTACTTTCAGTAACATTTAGTTCCTCTTTTCTGAAGAGGAAAAACTCTGTTACATTATTTCATTTCCACAGAAGGCAATTGAGAATTTAAAATAATATTTACTGGAAATTCCCCAAAGGCAGTGGGGGCTGGAAAAAAACTTCCACTATGGTCCTGGACATTGAGCCTAGGACCCTTTGAAACCCTAAGTGCAGTGGTGCCACCACCGCTTCTTTTAGGATAGGACTCCTCCAGGTATGGTCATAGGTTATCACTTAATCTAGGTTGGGAAACAGGTAGTTTTGACTGCAAGAAAGAAGAGGAATAAAAGAACCTCCCTTCCAGAGAGACCAGGCTGCATTAGCCATAAACTCTGATTTCTAATCTTCAGGGGAAATATCAGAAGCATGAATCCTTTGAAGCAGAGGTGCAAGCAAAGTCGAGGGTCATTCCTGAGCTGGAAGAAACCAGGGAAATTCGATTTCCTGAGGGGCATTTTGCCCATGAGGACACCAAGGTAAATTTATGGCAGGACTCTGTGAGAGATGTTTCTAATTAAGTTATCATGTTGATTATGTTATCAGAGTTTTAATTGATTACAACAGGAATAAACCTTGATATAACTGGCTTGGAACCATGGTACTTCCTCATATCTTTTACTTGGGTTAGGGCAGGAAAAATGATGGGATGTCCTAGTGTTCCTTGGAGTGGGGAGAAAGCTATGGTACGAAGCTGTCATCAAATAACATCACATTCCTGCGTATGCCACCACAGTATAGGTGGCTCAAGATCAAACCCACTTCAACCCAGATGAATTGGTTTTCTGAAATGTCCTTTCTACTTAATTCTTCTAGCCTCAGAGTCCTTGTCCCTTAAACTCTCTAAACAAGGGATGCTCTTTCTTTGAATCTTCTCCAAAATCTTTCTCCCTTTGTCTATGATGCCTCTTTCCCTTCACAGCCCACATACTATGACTACTATTGTAGTTCTCCAAACCCTCTCATCTGTTCATTTTGGGGGAAAAAAACCTCCTAAAATCCTTTGTCTTCCCTAAACCCTGAAGACTGAAGATCACCACAACTATGGAACCCACTACTAATGTATCAGCTTTTTTTCTGACTTAATTCATATACTCTTCCAGCAAGTTTGTGTTGATACAGTCAATTCAGGTTCTTTTTTGTACAAGTGAACTTTTTTTACTGTTTAAATATTTTAAAAATTTCAAAAAAAATTTGTGTTGTATTTAAAAATTAGGGCTGTAGTTCCATATTTAGCGTACAAATTCTAGTTTGCTTTACTGTCAACAAAACATGGTCAGGCGATACAGACATTAACCAGAATAAACCTTATTAGAAAGAAGACTCTAACAAGAAAATCTCAAATTTTATTTATTGTCATAAAATAGAAATCACTTTGTATAATTTATACAAAAACCAATCCCTTACATTAATTAAAATATTTGAGAAATGTTTGAAACATCTTCACGTCTATCAGAATCACTGGGGCTATATCAGTCTGTACCATGGCAGAATTCAGAGATAAATGTGGTCTACATGCTACATGTTACCTTAGGACCATGAAGTAGTTGAAAAATACAAGAATCTTGAAGGCATAACATATATGACACCTTCAATTTTACAGTATATGTAAAATCTGGTCTTCTAAGCTAACTTGGCATTAGAGCCCTCAACTATATACTCTTAAATTCTCATTGCTTTGGTGCCACTATTTCCTTTATAAGTCAGAAAAACATTGTAACTCTTATCCTTTCTGACAAACAGTCCATGCTAAGTTTTTTCTATGTCTTTTTCAGTACTTTGAACACCCTCTGCCCATTGTCTACCTATCAAAATTCTACCTATCCCTCAAGGTCCAATTCAAATGAGCACTCTTTCATGAATTCTTATTCTATCCTGTCTTATTGTCTGTAATCACTTCATCCTCTAAAACACCAAAACATTATTCATTTTTTTCTATTATGGAAGATCATATGGTTTAATTGCTATTCACATACATGTCCTATTTCCTCCTTTAAATATTTGTTGATCAATTAATGCACGAGTGAATGGGAGGAGGTATTTTTATCCAGGCCCCTCTCTGCACAGGTCTCTGAGTCTATACCTGCTGCTCCACAGCAGGTACTATGCCTGAGTTGTTTTACTTTCCCCATAGGTCCTTCTGGAGGAACTCAGCCACCTGTGGGACCTGCTTCTGGAGCTGACTCAAGAGAAAGGCACCCTGCTGCTGCGGGCCCTGAAGCTTCAGCAGTACTTACAGGAGTGTGCTGACATCTTAGAGTGGATTGGAGACAAGGTATAGGACCAAACAGTATGCATATAGGACTTCCCATCCATCTGCCCCAGACATCCCATAGCAATTTAATGCAGGCCTTTCATAAAGAAGTTAGGATGTCTCTTTCTGGGCTTAGTTCCTTGGAAGAAAGAGGAATGTTGGCAAAGATTTAGGGGTATTCTGGAGGTAGTTAACACTGTAGGGGGATAAGTCTAAATGTATGAATCTGAATATGAAGAAGGCAAGTCTTACACAAAAACTGCATTGAAAGATGATCTAGGATTGTCCCCATTCTACCTTCCATGAGCCTTCACTCCTAGATTTTTGCTCTTACTCTGTGTCCAGCTTAGAGCATTGCAGTTCTTTCCCTAATTCTTTATCTCTCAGTACCTATAACTAGGGAGGTTTTTATTTTCTACATACTTAAAGAATAATCCTGTGGTTAGGACTGAACATTTACACAAGCAAGTGCCTAGCACAATACTTTTTTTTTTTTTTTAATTTATTTGTATTTGGCTGTGTTGGGTCTTCGTTTCTGTGCGCGGGCTTTCTCTAGTTGCGGCGAGTGGGGGCCACTCCTCATTGCGGTGCGCGGGCCTCTCACAGTCGCGGCCTCTCTTGTTGTGGAGCACAGGCTCCAGATGCGCAGGCTCAGTAGTTGTGGCTCACGGGCCTAGTTGCTCTGCGGCATGTGAGATCCTCCCAGACCAGGGCTCGAACCTGTGTCCCCTGCACTGGCAGGCAGATTCTCAACCACTGCACCACCAGGGAAGCCCGCACAATACTTTTGTAAATGCTCAGTTTGTTGAATTGAGTAGAACGAGGATGAATTTATTTTTCAGGTTCCAATACACAAAAGGGTGTTCCCAGGGGCTTTTGCCAACAATGTTCCTGGTCTCTCCAAAGAATTACCCCAAAGAACACTGTTCCCTGGGCCAGAGCGCCACCTCAGGAAATATACTGCTGCTTCTGGCTCTTTCCTGAAGGGTTCTCCCAAGTTCCACCAGTATCTCCTTCTGAGTTATCCTGGGAATGTGAGCAACGGTTTTGGGCATTTGAACTGCAGGAATTCCTAAATGTTTACAGGTGACTTACCAGAGTTTTCTCTGTCTACAGGAGGCTATAGTGACATCAGTGGAGCTGGGTGAGGACTGGGAGCGCACAGAGGTTCTGCATAAGAAGTTTGAAGATTTCCAAGCAGATCTGGCAGCTCGAAAGGAGAGGTTGAATGGAGTGAACCAATATGCCAATGAGTGTGCTGAGGTGAGGTGGGGAACAAGAGAGCCAAGCCAGGGAAAGGGTCTGATCTTCAAGAAGACTCTCTGGCCATTAGTAGATGGGACATGAAAGATATAGGACATTGTGAGAAAGCAGAGGTATGCCTGTCCCTGGAGCAACATGCCCAGAGCAGTTTCCTCTCCTTTCTGAATGTATCCCTTGCCAGTCCACGGAAATGGAGATGAGAGTGAGTGAGTGTATGTGTGTTTACATAAAGGAATTCAATCCACAAGGGGGTTACTCCTGCACCATGCAGTACATTGATTTCTCAAGTTTATGAAGCACTCTTTCTTCATGAAGAAGAACCAGAATAAAGTGGCAAAGAATATAAAATAATGGTGGGCTATCATAATATACATGATATAATTAAACTAATTTTTTTGTGTTTTGGGGGGAAGGGAAAAGGAGGCAGATTTATCTTCATTTTCTTAAGAAAGTGGTTAAATAAGTTTTTAATTTCTGGGCATGTAAAAACTCAGTGTGTGAATAAATAATCCTAACATATGTGAGAACTGGGAAGTCAGTCTGATTTTATATGTACATGAAGGAATTAGAAATTCTAACAGTTGGCTATCGTGCTTTTCCATTTAAGGTTTCATTATCACTGCAGCTTTATAATGGGAATAATGTTTCTGTGTTAATAGAACCAAGATTTCAGGATGAACGGGTACTGGAGTAGGGGAAAATAACATATTTCTCAATTTTTTCCCAGGCCACATTTCCAACAGTCCCAAATTTTCTCCCTCTATCACCTTTTTCTTATTGTAGAGATTTTTAAGTTATCTATTACTATCTACCAAACTACCACAAAACTGAAAACAACAAACAACCTATTTTTTTTCAGTGAATCAGATTCACTGATTCATGATTCAGTGACTCAGCTGCGTTATTCTGCTGATATCACCTGGTATTCTTAAGCCACTGCAGTTATACAATGAGTCAGTTGGGGTGGAGTGTCTAAAATGGCCTTGCTTCCATGTATGGAGATTTAGCAAGGAAAATGAAGGTTTTCTCCATATGCTCTCTCATCTTTCAGTAGATCATGCTTTTTTTATGTGTTCCAAGAAGGTAAGAACAGAAGCTGAAAGGCCTCTTGATGCCTAAGTGCTGGGGCTCATAGAATATCATTTCTATTTATAAGCAAGGAAGGAGAAGTAGAAAATTCAGTCTGATGAGGCTTCAAAATAGAAATGGAAATGGGAATAAACAGGGATAGGAGGAGTAGGGAGACAGGTATTTGGGAACTACTCAAAATTGCCAAGTATCAAAATGGGCTGATGCTGCTAGCTTAATCTAGTATTCATAAATCTCATTGCTTCAGTTAGTTTGCAAAAATGCATGGAGTTTTCTGCAAAATTAAGTTTATCTGCATGTCTGTATAATTCTGCAAAGAGGGAAATAGCTCTCATTAGCTTCTCAAAGGTATCAGGACCCCAAAAGAACCAAGACCCACAGTATTAGAGTTTTGAAAAATTAAGTCAGATTTCACAAAAGGAATTTTCTCTTCTTTTCCTTGGTTTCCAGGATCTTGAAGGGAGTTAGCAGGCATCAACATGATGGAGTTCTGAAAATAATGAGGTTGGGCAAGCCTGTGTTAGTAGGCTAGTCTGGAGCTGTGGGCAAAATATCTGGCGGTTTGATTTTCTAGATTTTGGTGAGGTGGATCAAGTAAGAGTTAGAGAGCAGGGATAAAGTGAAGTGTGAAATAAGAAGTGTTTAAATGATTTTTTGCATTAGTCCATCATTGACTTTCTCCCACAGGAAAAGCATCCTGAGCTGCCCTTGATTCAGTCAAAGCAGGAGGAAGTGAATGCAGCCTGGGAGCGGCTCCATGGTCTGGCTGTCCAACGACAGAAAATGCTGTCCAGTGCTGCAGACCTCCAGCGATTCAAAAGGTAGGAATCTCACCACTGAACTGTAGGAAACTGCAATAGCACCATGCTTGTTATTTGTGTTAGCCTCTGTCTACTGTTAGCAATTAGTGGCCAATACCTCTAAAAAAAGAAACTCATGTGCTTGCCTTTAAAGACAACAAGGGAGAGAGTAGTTAAGAAAATTGTGACCCACTCTATAGCCAAGTATGTGTCTAATGGAGCTTAAAGCAATACAAATAGCACTGGTAAATTAGTGATGGAAGCTCTGCAGAGGCAAGAAAAGCAGGTTAAGAACCGGAAGGGAATGGAGGGTGAAGTTGGGAAGAAGGACATTCGTGAAGAGCTGACCCAGGTATAGGAAGTATATTTGGAGGTTCAGTTGTCAGGATGCCCAAGTCTCTTAACTCTCAATGGAAACCATTAAAAGCAGTAAAGAACATTTTACATTATGTTTTTTGCTAGTGTGGGTGAAGATAGGGTAATTTCTGACTGAGTGAGCTAGACTGGTCCTTGCTGTGTGCTGTTTGCCCTGAAATGCCTGCCTTCTTCCTTTGCTGGAGCTCATGGAGATGTCTGACAGGGACGTGACTGAAGCCATCCAGTGGATTAAAGAGAAGGAGCCTCAAGTCACCTCTGAAGACTATGGCAAAGACCTTGTGAGCTCTGAGGCACTGTTTCACAGTCACAAGACCCTTGAGAGGAACCTTGCAGTCATGAATGACAAGGTAAGCCTGTTGGAGGAATGGCTAATCCCTTGAGCTAGAAAAGGCATTTGGTGTTCATCTCGTCTCCATAGGACACAGTAAATTCACTATTTCAATGAAGGAGAAATTTTGTGCCACTTGAATATACCTCCTTATTCTAGTTTATAACTTGTACATGAATCTTGGATATCTCTTAATTTATTTAATTATTTTTATTTAAATATACATATATGTTTTATATACGCTCAAGCTTTTTGTAATTTATTTCATAATTTAAACCAAAATAGATAACTTCAAGAATGGTTTCCTAAACTCACTCAGTACCCCATGGCCAGAGAGTCTTTTCTTTTATCTAACTATACTTTCTCCTGTTGGAGCTGAACCTTGTTTCTTCTTGTCCTTCACTCAGTCAAAAAGGGAGTAAGTTTCTTCTTCCCCTTTTATAATAAACTCAGACACTTAAAACACATTACTAGCTCATGCAGCTGAATATCAAAAAAGCAAACAACCCAATCCTAAAGTGGGCAGAAGACCTAAAGAGACATTTCTCCAAAGAAAATATACAGATGGCCAACAAACACATGAAGGGATGCTCAACATCACTAATCATTAGAGAAATGCAAATCAAAATTGCAATGAGGTATCACCTCACACCAGTCAGAATGGCCATCATCAAATAGTCTACAAACAATAAACGCTGGAGAGGGTGTGGAGAAAAGGGAACCCTCTCACACTGTTGATGGGAATGTAAATTGATACAACCACTACGGAGAACAGTATGGAGGTTCCTTAAAAAACTAAAAATAGAACTACCATACGACCCAGCAATCCCACTACTGGGCATATACCCTGAGAAAACCATAATTCAAAAAGAGTCATGTACTACAATGTTCATTGCAGCACTATTTACAGTAGCCTGGACGTGGAAGCAACCTAAGTCTCCACTGACAGATGAATGGATAAAGATGATGTGGCACATATATACAATGGAATATTACTCAGCCATAAAAAGAAATGAAATTGAGTTATCTGTAGTGAGGTGGATGGACCTAGAGTCTGTCATACAGAATGAAGTAAGTCAGGAAGAGAAAAACAAATACCATATGCTAACACATATATATGGAATCTAAAAAAAACAATAACAACAACAAAAAATGGTTCTGAAGAACCTAGGGGCAGGACAAGAATAAAGATGCAGATGTAGAGAATGGACTTGAGGACACGGGGTGGGGAAGGATAAGCTGGGGCAAAGTGAGAGAGTGGCATGGACTTATATATACTACCAAATGTAAAATAGACAGCTAGTGGGTAGCAGCTGCATAGCACAGGGAGATCAGCTCGTGCATGGAGTGCACATAGCACCTTCTAGGTGCTATGTGACCACCTAGAAGGGTGGGATAGGGAGATGCAAAAGGGAGGAGATATGGTGATATATGTATATGTATAGCCGATTCACTTTGTTATAAAGCAGAAACTAACACACCATTGTAAAGTAATTATACTCCAAAAAAGATGTTAAAACAACAACAACAACACATTACTAAACCCACCTTTGGGTTTTCTTCTGGAAATTGGAAAACCCCGGTTCCTATACCTACAGTAGGTATAGACACACTAGAAATTGGAGCAAGCCTGTTTTCTTGAATGATTCCCATTCTTACTTCTTCCCGTCACAGTTTAACTATAACTTAAACTTATTACGCCTGAGCTTCTACAGTGGAGTCAGCCCACAGGAAGATCCCTACTTGCTATGCTTTAATCATAGCTCTGTGCATGGGTCGTTTCTGAAAATGATTTCACCATTCTACTTCTTTTGTTCTTCCTCATTTTTTCTCTTTGGTCTTTTTTTTTTTTCTAATTATGGATGATAAAATACCATGATTTAATGAATAATGATAATGAAATCTCAAATCCTAGGCAACACCTAATTATAGTTGGGTATAATAGAAGAACTAATGGTAACATGTGGAATTTGCCCTAGTAAGCCTGCTCCTCAAGAATTGTGCTCAAAAAGGCCTGACATTACTGAAATTTTCTTGGCAGCAATTTTCCTTGGCAGAAATGTCTTTCTGGTTCCCACAATAATGTTTATGGAGTTAGTATAGAGGGTAATGAAGGACAGATGTATGTCTAAACATTGCTTCTGACATTGACTAGCTCAATGACCTTGGGCAAATAAAATACTCAACCTCTCAGTTTTCACATACAAGGAGAGCAAGAATAGTTTTACCTCACAGTATTATTAAAGGAAGACTATAAAACAAGAAAATGCATATGAAGTGCTTAGCACAATGAGAGACAAAATGTAATCAGTAAATTATTATTGTTAATATAGTTACATGAGTATATTAATATAAATATATCAATATAAAAGCACTAATAAATTATTCTAATTCTTATGATTATTATGTTACATTCTTCCCATAAAACTTTGCCAAAAGGACCAGAATGCTCGGATTTCCCACTGTGTTTCTTTATCTTTTTTTTTTAATTATATAAGTTTCAGATGTACAGCATTATAATTAGACATCCGTATATACTACAAAGTTGCCATCCATCACCATACGGTTGACTACCTTCACATACTAGGTTTCTTTTTTATCCCAAAGGTGAAGGAGTTATGTGCCAAAGCAGACAAGTTGAAGCTTTCCCATCCTTCAGATGCAGCGCAGATCCAGCAGATGAAAGAGGATCTGGTCTCCAACTGGGGGCACATTCGCACCTTGGCTACCAGCAGATATGAAAAGCTGCAGGCTTCTTATAGGTGAGAAATCCTTCTTCTCTACTGCTTTACCTATCTCTAGGTCAAAGTATAACATCAAAAGCAGAAATAAAAGAGTGAAAGGAGTAAAATAATGAGTGACCCAGCCCTCCTGCCTGCTCAGTAGAGGCAAAAGAAATTTTTATTTGTCAGGAGAAGTCCTTTGAAGGCTGATATAATCCTCAGCGTGACATCTCCTTTCACCTGTACCCTTCCTGTCTTCCTCTGTTTGTACAGTTGTAAGAAGCTATGAAGTGGTCCATGGAACTGAAAAATTAGCTGAAGAAACATGTTAAAATCCTGGCCTTAGCTAAGGAACTGGAATTAATTTCCAAGCTGAAGAATACAAAATAAATCTAGAATTATTTCTGGAATGTAGGTCAGCTTACAAAAAATCTGGACAACATTTCAGTAGTTAATTTTTATGATTAGTTATAAAATCACCAGAAAATAGTGTTTATCTTATTGATATGATTTAAAATGAACTGGTGAGCTTTTGATTTTTTTGAATAGGTAATCTTTTTTTGTAGTTTTTGTTTTTACTGGTATGGTGAAGGGTGAACTAAAATACATGAGGGCTCCTAACCCTAACTCTAGTCGTCCCTTAGGCTTCCTGTTGGTTATGTTATGTCCTTATTTATTGGCCTCCTTGTGAGTACTTTATTCTACTTCAAGTGCATCTGGGATGTGACTTTGTGATGTTGGAGATGTCAAGTCCAAGTGCTTCATCACACAATGACACATCTGCCCTAGGAATATACAACCTGGAGTGAAGGATTTACAACCTGCACTGCTAAAGGAATAGGAAGTACATCAGAGGAATGGAAGGTGTAGGATTAGGGCAAGGCACATGTTGTACATCTTAGCCCAACCCAACCCTGACTCTTTGTTCAAAGTCCATTTGTATCTGGTTCCTCCTTCCTGTCTTTTCCCTTACCTTTCCCTCAGGTACCAGCGGTTCTTATCTGACTATGATGAGCTCTCAGGCTGGATGAAGGAGAAGACTGCTTTGATCAATGCTGATGAGCTGCCCACAGATGTGACTGGTGGGGAAGCCCTACTGGACAGGCATCAGCAGCATAAGGTAGAGAGGAAAGGCCTCCCCAGTAGGAGGAAGAGGGCGGTTTCCAACAATGCCAGAAGGTTTCTTGCTGCATTTTAAAACATTTTGTCTCATGACCACAGCATGAGATTGACTCTTATGATGACCGATTTCAATCTGCTAATGAGACTGGCCAAGCCCTGCTGGATGCCAGTCATGAAGCATCTGATGAAGTCATGGATAAGGTAATCTAGTTTAACAGAATTTGTGAAATTTTGATACATATTAAGCCTTCACTTAATCTCATACTAATATGACAATCTCTGAAAGAGGACAGAAGACGTATAAACATCTTAATGTGGGCTCAAATATCACCCTGCTTCCTTCATATGTTGCTTTAGCTAATTTGAGGCATTTGAAGTTCTCAGGACTTGATGTGTGCTCCCTCACCTCTGAGACATTACTTCATCAACCTAACTAATTTCATCACCTACCTTCTACCTAATTTGAAGCTTCCATACCATCTTGCCTTGTCACATGTGCTCTGTTTTATTACTTTCCCATGCTCATCTCTAGATTGTGAATTCTTTGAGGACTGCACCTTATTCATCTTTGGGTTCCCTAAGGTACCTAGCATGGTTCCTGGCACATGGATCCCTTTCTTCTCTCCTCTATACAGCCTCAAATCAAACTGATTTTCCTATATCTGTGTTTCTCAAATCTCCATTAAGCAACAGGAAAGCTTTAAACACTCAGAATTCTACTGAATGAAGATTAAGGTTTGCCATCATCCTAACCTCCTAGATCCCAAGGGCTCACGTAAACCTCCTGATCCCTGAGACATTTTACTCCAGTCACAGAGTCACAGGAACTCCTTGGGATGATAACTGAAATAAGATTTGCAGGCTCTTTTCATATCATTAGATTCCAAGCACAGCCCCGAGTGCTATATGATGAAGGTTGAGATGACCATATTTTCAGTTCATCAAGAACTCTATGGGAAAATTATACTACGGATTTTTATTTTTAACTATTTCCTGCCAAAGGAATAGTGGGACCCTAAATCCTTGAAAACTTACCTATTATCCTGGGATTCTGAGTATTGTTACTGTCTTTTTAATGGAGTTAACACAGCAGCTGTTTTAATAAGCTGGAATTTCTTGGGCAGATGCTTGGGCAGAAACAAAGGCTTTTATGAGTTTGAGAATGTCACTTTCACCGTGATGGTTCTTATTTGCTTTTGGAATAGAATGCAAACTTCTCAATCTGATCATTTAAGTGCCCTATAAATTTGAATTTCATTAAATGTTTATCTTTTTTAGACACTGCACTTTTCTCTGGAGCACTTCGTATAATCTAATGATTACTTGGAGTAATTACTTGCTTGTGGTATTATGTCCTCCTACAATCCCGATCCACACCTCCCTGCCCTTCAAATCTTTGTTTGATACAATACTTTCTATACTCCTACTCCCTGCTTCTTCAAATCTGAATTAATCTTTCCTTCTTTATTTATACATATTAAGTGTGGTGTACCTCTGTTATGGTATTTATCCCATTTTTCCTATACTACAGTGATTCACTTAGATGTTGCAGCCTTAAGAGAAAATCCCATTTCCTATTCATTTTTGTATCCTTCAAAAAGCCTTGCATTTATTAGATGCTCAGTGAATATAGGATAAAATAAATTAATTAGTATCTTCCTGGCACATTATCTCTTCCTTTCCAAAGATGGCAGTACTTACCTCCCATTGGGATGCTCTGCTGGAACTGTGGGACAAGCGTTGGCAGCAGTATGAGCAGTGCCTGGAACTACACCTCTTCTACCGTGACAGTGAGCAAGTGGACAGTTGGATGAGTAGACAAGAGGTAACAAAGGGGCTCAGAAAGTGTCCAGAAGCCATTTCTCCTTCTCCTTATTTACTACTATCAACACCCTTACAACCACTTCAGTTCACCTGGGAACTGGAGGGTGAGCCACAAGGAGGAGAAAAGATTGGCCCTCTCTGTGAGACTCTTGAAATTCCTGCATGGACAAACGCACAGAAAAATACCTAAATACAAAGCAGAGAGTCTTTAAGCTCTACTGAACATGAGGTGAAATGAATATCCAGTTGTTAAGAGTTCAGCAAGAGAAAATGTAATGAGTCAGGCAGGGTTAACGAGAGATTTCCTGGAGGAGGTGAGTGGTCCTCTTGAATATTTGAGATCTCAGAATAGTGCCTAGATTGGTTGGTTCAGACTCAGAGACAAAAGTGATAAAGTTGTATGAGAAGATTGGGAAGGGACTCTGAACCTCCTGCTGCTAAATGTTAGCCTCCATCTCCTCTCCTACTTTGTGCTAATTCCCACCTTGCTCTCTATTCCCCTCACCTCCTTCCTTACTCCTTTCTCAGAGATATTCCAAAGGGAATGTTTCCCACCAGTGAGGTACAGCTGGGATGTATCTTTCTGTCTTCTATAGGCCTTCCTGGAAAATGAGGACTTGGGAAACTCCTTGGGCAGTGTTGAAGCCCTTCTTCAGAAGCATGATGACTTTGAGGAAGCCTTTACTGCCCAGGAGGAGAAGATCACAGTAAGAAATGGGCCCTGGTTTGGGTATTGGGTTCATGTTTGTACATATCACCTCATATAATACCAATCCTTAGAATCACTCATAACTATCAGACATAACATGAGGGTTGTTCTTTAAAGAGAAAACATCCAGAAAAATAATCATACCCATATTTTATCAATACATTTGTATTCCACAAAACATATTTAGAAAGTTTTAAAGATTTTGAGCCATTTATATTTTCCGATGAAGTGCATGATTGTCTTATTTTTTCTGCAGTATAAGTAGAAACTATTGGATCCATATCCAACATAGAATCATAACTTAAAAGTTTGAATGTATTATTTACTTTTTATAGTTTTTCCCCTCTGATAATATCTCCATTTGGTTTTCTTTAGTAATATCTAGATATCTAAGTAGTATCTATTTTTTCCTGTATACCTTCATCTATGTGTTTCTCATTTAATGCTACTGTAGTCTTCTTGTGAACTGTAGGTACAATGTCCCAGAAAATGTCTTATGTCAATACATAAGCAAGTCTCAGAGAAATGTGAGGAAGACTTTATTTGTCCAATCTACTGTATGTTCCGTAAGACAGTGCTGACTTTAACCTTGTACGTGTGCATGTATACCACCACCAGCAGCAACAACCACACTAAAAACAAAATTCCAAGTCTTCTCTGTTAATCTTCAGTCAGTACAGAGCTTAATATGGTCATTCCCAGTCCATATGCTTGTTAAGCTGATTTTCACTGGTAAAAGCTAACTGTGTAAAATAAATTACAGTTCATAAAATGCTATTGTTTATTTTAGATCATTTTCTTATTCCCAATCAATTTATCCATCCTAAGCCCTAGCAATTTTGGGAATCATGAATGAATATGAGTAAAAATTCATGTCTGTAATTTGTGACTCCATTCCCCATGTAGCTATAGATATAGATGTAGATAAAAGGATATATGATATATGATGGATGGAAGGATGAATAGATAGATAGATGATAGAGACTGGTGGCACTGGATGTGACTATATCAATAATGCTTCCTCTTAAAAATTTAAGACTAGATCAGATATTCACCTCGTAGTGACATCAGGATTCATTTACTGTAAACTAGATTAAAAAAAAAATTGTGACATAGAGAAGGTAATTAACCTGCCTGAGATACAATACATTTTGAGATACAATTTATAACAGAAGTCAGAAGTAGGACCTAGATCTTCTGACCCTGAAACTTGTCTACTTCCGACATTGTCATGCTTCCTTTTTAAACAGTTAGCCAAACTGTGGCCACTTACTCAGTGGCCACTGAGGGAAAACCACTCCTTTTTTTTTCTTTTTCCAGACCTTAGACAAGACTGCAACCAAACTGATTGATAATGACCATTATGATTCAGAGAACATTGCTGCTATCCGGGATGGGGTATGTCCAAGGTCCCCTATGTGCCTCTGCCTGCTTATGCACGGGATCAAGGAAAGTGTTAGAGCATGATAACCTTGGTGGGCAGTGAATCTCATGTATCCATATTTGATTTTGCTGACAGTGAGTTTGTTTATGTTTTTTGCAGCTGTTGGCCCGACAGAATGCTTTACGTGAAAGGGCTGCCACTCGACGCAGATTGCTGGAGGATTCATTGCTTCTGCAGCAACTGTATCAGGACTCAGATGACCTAAAGAACTGGATCAACAAGAAGAAAAAGTTGGCAGATGATGAAGATTACAAGGTAGGCAGGATTTGCAAACTACAGACCCTGGACATACTCATTGGGACTGAATTTCATGGAATTAGTCTTGGAACTGAAAGAACAATAGCGTTCAGCTGGTGAGCCTCATTTTATAGATGGAGAGACAGATACTCAGAGAAGGGCAATGACTCCTCCAAGACTGTACATCAAGTTTCTGGTTTTCCTACACCCTGTTGCCCATCACCCCTTTTCTCTGGCACAATTTCCAGTGGTCCTTAACAGAACGGAGAAAAGGAGGAACTCTCCTTATTTAGCCCTCTGTTGCCCTCTGCACGCTTATAGTAGGAAAATGTTGTGTCTAATCATAATGTACATTCAAGCTACCCGGAACTCAAAAGTAACCTAATGGTTTGATATAATATAGACTTATGTGGTTTTGTAGCTGGAAAGGAACAACTCCTTATTTTACAGATGAAGAAACCAAGGATCTGAATTGTGAAGTGAGTTGCCCAAGGTTAGCCAAGAATCAATGTTTAGAATGCAGTTTAACATAAGGGGTAGAAGCATGAATTCTTTTGGGAGAAGGTAAAAACTGGGGTTGAATTCTCTCCCTCTCCTGTCTTAGTTTGTATGACTTTGAAAATATTCTGAATTATCTCTGAGCTATACATAGGTTTCTTTACCTTCTGCTTGTGTAAAACACATATTTTTCACTCACAATATAAACTATTATGCACACACATATATACTCACAAATTTTTGCATTTATAATCAGGGCTAGAATTAGTCTCTTGATTTCTAGGCCAATATCTATTCACAGTATTTACTTTCTAGATATCATTTAGTCTTAAATGTATACCTCTGATGCTTTTGTTCTCACTTTTTTTTATAGAACTTTGAGCATCTAATCTGTACCTTTCATTCTGTAAAACTCAGCACTATGTGCTTGTGTTCTCCTGAGGAGTTATGGTTCCAGTGTATGCAGGGTAAACAGATCTTCTGTATATGGGACAAAAGGATGGATGTTTCATATACTAGGACAGGAATGGAAAATAATCTCCATCTTTCATGACAGCTCTGATAGATTGTTAGTGCTTGCATGGGGTGTCGTATTTAAAATGGTCTTCAGACTATATCCAGACTCAACAGAAATAAATTCAGGGGTTGATTAGCCACGTCTGTCATTTGTATAGAGGAGGAATTGGTCACACAGTTTCCTAAGACTCTTCTGCCTCTATACTTGGACTAGGACAGTTCTGCCTTATATTCTCTTCTTAGTTCAGTTAGATTTATAGTGAAAAGAAATTCCTGTCCTCAGAATGTCTGCCCCTCATTCTTCAAGGAATGGTTTTCCTTAATTGTTTTCATTTTGTCTCAGGATACACAGAACTTGAAGAGCCAGGTTCAAAAGCAGCAAGTCTTTGAAGAAGAATTGGCAGCTAATGAGATCCAGCTCAATAACATACAGAAAACTGGCCAGGAGATGATTGAGAGCAATCATTATGCCTCTGAAAGTGTGGATGCTCGTTTGAGTGAAGTTGCCAAACTCTGGACGGAATTGCTGGAGGCTACAGCACAGAAAGGTTAGAAGCAGAGTCTTGTTGAAAACAAATTCCTAAATTCTGAAACCCACCTTCTTCATCTTTACCACCTTGAGTTTACCTAGTGACTTCTATAAGAAGGGATGCTACTCATTTGTTTCCCGTGTATTCCTGTATTGGTCAAGAAATTTAAAAATCTAACCTAAATTTATCATACTATATATTAGTGTGATAATATATCGCACTATATATTAATATAATCACACTATATATTAGTGTGATTAATATATCACACTATATATTAACACAATTTTATGTTTTCTTCATGTATGTAAGTCTTTTCAACTGAAATTACTTTTGTTTTCTTCACTTTTTTCTTCCTCTTGAATAAATATTCAGATGCCATGAATTCAGTATTGGCTATGCACCTAAAACTAGTGTCCTTAAATTATATTATACATATTTTGGTTCTATAGATGAAACAAGGTTTTCTGACCCAGGGTATAAAATTAGACATTAAAATATTGCTGGTGCCCCATATGATGTTCCCATGATATTTTATTCTTATGAATAGGGCTTGATGACTTATTTTACCTATCTGAGCATGTTCAGGCTTTGTTGTAAGCTCTTAGAAAATTCCCATGTCTGCTTGAAGAGCCTCTACTTAAATTTAACTTCACCTTTTATTTTGGAAAATTAATCAATTGCCATGATTAACACCAATAATGAAGTTTCTCTGTCCATATCTCCCTTGTTATAAACATCATCTATAGACATGACTCTGCCCTGGTTATAGAAAAGATACATTATACTGATTTTGTCAGATGTCATCCTGATTTTTGTTTTAGGAAAAAAAATTCAACTTGATTGTAACAATAAGTTGCTGCTACTCTACATCATAGTAATTGCTTCACAGAAATAACACAAATAATTGCTATAAGATCATAGAATAAAGAATTTAGCTGAGAACAATGTGGATAATCAAGATATTCTCTGGAAGAAAAAATTGTAAGGCGTGGTTGGTGATGAAGGAGAGGCACTAAGAGAGGGGCCTAGCAAAGTTCTGAGAAAGATATTTAGGAAAAGACACTTCAAAATTTCAAACTGAGCCAACCCCAAGTTTTATACTTCTCTCAGAAAACGCAGTGTTTGTGTTTGAATCCCTTTGAAAAGGAGGTCTCAATAGAGAGTAACAAGTGACATGAAAATACCCAAGATAGTTAAAATCTAACATAGCAGCACTATACCTCAACAAGAAATGAACAAATCGTTTATCTTTGTTTTGCGAACACTACTATCTTCAAAAACAAATACCATCTGAATTCTACAAATTTATGATAATTTCTTATATAATCACATGTGAGACAGTTATACTTTTTCCCACTGGAGGGTCAAAATATTATATTGCTCCTTAAATTGATGTAACATGTATTAGCATATAATGAGGATCAGTTATGACAGTTATCAGTTATCTTATACTTGCTGTCTTTTCCTAGGGACTCAGTTATATGAAGCTAACAAGCAGCTGCAATTTGAAAATAATGCAGAAGACCTGAAGCACTGGCTGGAGGAGGTGGAATGGCAGGCTAGGTCTGAGGATTATGGGAAAGGTCTGGCTGATATACAGAATCTGCTCAGGAAACACGGCCTCCTGGAGTCTGCCATGGCTGCTCGTCAGGTATGTTGCTAGCTCTTTGGCCAATTATAGGCCAACTCACCTGTATATGTTCTGAGCACACTGATCATAAGTAATTTTCGTTTAAAAAAAACAGAGAGAGAGCAGGAAACCAAAGGTAGTTGGTCAACTACCTCTTTCCAATATCTCCTTTAATCCAGCCTTTCTCCTGGGTGCCTTGTGTCTTTTTTCAGAACCCCATGGCTGATGTAAGACTTTATTAACTCTTCTAAATATAACACTGTACTCTCAATCCAAAAACCTGGGTTTTATATATAGCCTTATCACTTACTAGTTCTGTGATATTTGGTGTATATTTTCACCTTTTCACACCTCTGTATCCTCACCTGTAAAATAAAAGTTTTTATAAAATTTCCTCTTTCTATTCTGGCATCCTGCAACTCAAAGTTTGAAAATATTTTTAATCGTACCATTATATTTTTCTTAAGAAAATTGAAACCCAGAGAAGTGAAGTAACTTCCCTAATGTCACAGAGAAAGTTAATAGCAGGGCCAGGACTAAGAAGCAGATGTCTAGGCTCTTAGTTTCAGAGTTACCCACTGAAATCCCACCAGACTGTTAGTTTAAATAAATTTATCCAATACGTTTCTAGAGTATCGATACTGTATGTGAGTTTCTGGAGAACTCAGCAGAAATCCACTTCCAGCTGACTCAATCTCTCGTCCCAGGAATCCTAGCTTGTATTTAAAAATTATTCTGCTCTTCCCTACAAAGTCCCACTGATTTTTCCTGTTACAATACACTTTTATGATGTCTGCTCTTTGGTAACTCTTGGTTAAAAGGAAAAGACAGAATAATCTACAGAAAATAGAAATAAACAAAGCAAACCCAGTCACTTACATAGCTCTAGGTATGGCTTAATGGAGCTTGAAGTAAAAGGCTGGAGTTAGGAAAACCATATAAAGATAGCTTTGAAATCTACATGGAGGAAGAGAGTTTGGAACAGATTTTCAAAGAAGGGAAAAGAAAAGATTTGGTGAAAAGTAACTAAAAACATACAAAGAAGAGGAACAGCATGTGTAAACATGTAATAAGTAGGAGTATTTGACCCTAGTTTGGAATTTCAACCACCAGGAATTTGTTCTCCTGTTATGGAACACAAGCTCTTGTGCCCAACACACAGTGAGGCCCAACAAACTGAAATCTCGGAGTTTGGAGAAGAGAAAGGTTGATTGCAGGGCCATGCAAGAATGGGTGGCTTTGATTTCAGATGGTCTCAGCCTGTAGCAGCTTGCAGCAAGGTTTCGGTTCCCGGAGAGATGTTGAGGTCGGACTGAGGCAGTGAGAGCACTGAATCCTAGCCACTAGACAACCAGGGACCAGTGGCCAGTGACAAGGCCCTGGCCCATCAGCTGTGTAGAAATGAATTTCCACAGAGAGACGGAAAGTAGTGAAACAAGTAAAGTGTTTATTAGGAGGAAAATGAGTATGTGTGGATAGACACACGGGTGGGCTCAGAGAGAGAGTCACGCCCTCGTGATAGTTTGAATCACTTATATGGGGCATTTCTTCTGGGTTTCCTTTGGCTAATCATCTTGCTTTTTCTGGTTCTGAGTCTATATTTGGTATATCTCAGTGTTCTCCCTTGTGTGCATGCACATCTCTTAGCCAAGATGGATTTTAGCAACCTATGGGTAGGTTGACATCACCTACTATGGAGTGGTGCCCTCTTCCTTTCTACTTTCAGGGAGCCTTTCTGCACATGTGTAGTTTGGAAGGTCTCCTTGACTTCAAGAATGAGGAATATGTGGTTTTTTAGCTCTTACCTAGTCAGGGTTCAACTCCTCTCTCCTGCTATTTTGGAGTATCTGTCCACAGGGGAGAAACTGTCCAGCCTGGGGGACCATCTATCTCCTGCCTCAGCTTGAGTCCCAAAAAACCAGAACTCCCCGAAGGGTTTCAGCAAAGCATTTTTTTTTTTACATCTTTATTGGAGTATAATTGCTTTACAATGGTGTGTTAGTTTCTGCTTTATAACAAAGTGAATCAGTTATACATATACATATGTTCCCATGTCTCTTCCCTCTTGTGTGTCCCTCCCTCCCACTCTCCCTATCCCACCCCTCTAGGTGGTCACAAACCACCGAGCTGATTTCCCTGTGCTATGTGGCTGCTTCCCACTAGCTATCTATTTTATGTTCGGTAGTGTATATATGTCCATGCCACTCTCTCACTTTGTCACAGCTTACCCTTCCCCCTCCCCATATCCTCAAGTCCATTCTTTAGTACATCTGTGTCTTTATTCCTGTCTTACCCCTAGGTTTTTCATGACTTTTTTTTTCTTAGATTCCATATATATGTGTTAGCATACAGTATTTGTTTTTCTCTTTCTGACTTCACTCTATATGACAGACTGTAGGTCCATCCACCTCACTACAAATATCTCAATTTCGTTTCTTTTTATGGCTGAGTAATATTCCATTGTATATATGTGCCACATCTTCTTTATCCATTCATCCGATGATGGACACTTAGGTTGCTTCCATGTCCTGGCTATTGTAAATAGAGCTGCAATGTACATTTTGGTACATGACTCTTTGAATTATGGTTTTCTCAGGGTACATGCCCAGTAGTGGGATTGCTGGGTCGTATGGTAGTTCTATTTTTAGTTTTTTAAGGAACCTCCATATTGTTCTCCATAGTGGCTGTATCAATTTACATTCCCACCAACAGTGCAAGAGTGTTCCCTTTTCTCCACACCCTCTCCAGCATTTATGGTTTCTAGATTTTTTGATGATGGCCATTCTGATCAGTGTGAAATGATATCTCATTGTAGTTTTGATTTGCATTTCTCTAATGATTAATGATGTTGAGCATTCTTTCATGTGTTTGTTGGCAATCTATATATCTTCTTTGGAGAAATGTCTATTAAGGTCTTCTGCCTATTTTTGGATTGTGTTGTTTGTTTTTTTGTTATTGAGCTGCTTGTAAATTTTGGAGATTAATCCTTTGTCAGTTGCTTCATTTGCAAATATTTCTCCCATTCTGAGGGTTGTCTTTTGGTCTTGTTTATGGTTTCCTTTGCTGTGCAAAAGCTTTGAAGTTTCACTAGGTCCCATTTGTTTATTTTTGTTTTTATTTCCATTTCTCTAGGAGGTGGGTCAAAAAGGATGTTGCTGTGATTTATGTCATAGAGTGTTCTGCCTATGTTTTCCTCTAAGAGTTTGATAGTTTCTGGCCTTACATTTAGGTCTTTAATCCATTTTGAGTAGCAAAGTATTTTTAAAGGCCAGGAGAGGGAGGGGGCATTGTGGGGGTATGTGATCAGCTCGTGCACAATTCTCTGATTGGTTGATGCTGAGCTAACATGGCAGTTAACATTAGTAATCCTTCAGTTCCAGAAGGTCTGGGGGCTATGTGCTCATTTTCATCAAGTATTCTAGTTAATTTCTTCCATTTGGTGCTGGTATTAGCATCTGAAGAAGTCAGGAAATATGCATCAGATACTATTACCTGGCAACTTCAAAGAGGAGCTAAAACAGAGGGTATGGGAAGGATCTGTCCCGGGAAGGCCCCATAGGATTCCCCTTGGTTACACTCCTAGTTGGAGTAGCGGCTAAGATATCATGCTTGCAAAAAAAAATTTTAGCTACGGACTATTAAAGCTGGAAAAGATCATGAATATTCTCTAGCCCAAAGTCCTTATTATATCGATGAGGAAACTATTATGAAAACAGGTGAAGAGCTGGATAAAATGGCAATTGAGGAGCAGCCAAGTCTATCTCTTTAGTCTGAAGCCTCTTGCACTACATTAGCTTTCAACTAGTACAGTGGAACCATAATCATGATAACAATTATGATGTTTGAAAATCACTCTATTACACAATGATGTTTTTCAAAGTTAAAATGTCCTAAGAGATGAGAACTGTTGGCTAGTAGGAGATTTTACTTTTAACTCTTTGTGGTGCCTTTATTTCTTTATGGAGAAGTGAGTATACATTTTAAGAAGCTATTGATGATCAATGGTTTGTTCCAAATTAAGAAGAGATAGATTAAACCCTGTGTAGGTTGAACACTGGATGGCAAAATAGAATAAGTAAAACCAATACCTGCTGCTCATCCATTTTCTGAAGAACTTCTCTTATCACCACCACCCCCATTCCAACAACAAAATGAAACAAGCAGACAAACAAAAATCTTGTGTTCTGTGCTCTTGCTAGACCAGTTACAGTTGACCTCATTAATAAAGATGAAACGAATCTCTCGTATGTATTTTACCATATAGTAATACGATTAAAATTTTATTTCTAGGAAGATCCTTCAAACTTCTGTTTCTATTTTCCTCCTTTCTCAGATATGACCCAAATGGGGACCATTATTTACTTAAATTCATACAACTAGTTAGTGGCCAAAGAAAGACGTTTTAATTTTTCTTTCTGAGATTCGGACATTTGTTTCTGTAACGTCACATTTCATCTCATAGGCATGGTTCCTGTTATGTAACAAACGTAAGCCTCAGAAATTTCCTTGTTATTTACAGTTCCAGCTCATTTTAAAGGGTGAGAAAGAGGCTGGAAAGGGAACTGAGATAGAAGAAGCCTCCTGTTCTTTTCTTTGGGGCCTCAATTTATCACTACTCCCAAAGAAGCAAGCCTTTGTAGTTCTGGTTTCCCTGATTTCTTTGGCACATTCTACACATATTTTGTCCTTTCTAACACGTGGTTTCAGAACTACTTTTTTATAAACAGCCTTTAGCTTGAAGAATTGGTTCTTAGTGTAGCAAACTTTCCCACTCTATTTCACTGATTTGATTAGAAGTTTAAACATGAGTACGTATAGAGCTGATTCTCCTCATCACCACCCACCCCCCATCCTGCCCTCCATGCCAGATACCAAACTCTCATCCTTTTCTACTGAATGATGGGATTTTCTGACACCGATTCTATTTCTTCCTCAGGATCAGGTGGACACCCTCGCAGACCTGGCAGCATATATTGAAGAAATAGGCCATCCCAATGCTGGGGACATACGGGCAAGGCAGGAGTCCCTGGTGTCTCGGTTTGAAGACCTGAAAAAGCAACTGGCCAACCGAAAGAATAAGCTCATTGACCTTCTCCTCCTGCACCAGATCTGCAGAGACACAGAGGATGAGGAGGCCTGGATCCAAGAGACTGAACCTTCTGCAGCTTCCACCTACCTTGGTTAGTACAGCCGTACAGCCCGAGCAGGGAGAGCCATAAGGAGAAGACCAAGGTCTGCAGATAGTTTGAGGGATCTGGGATCCAGTAGCAAAGTTTGCCCTCAGGTCTTTCTCCTTAGACTCTTGAACATTTTTCCTGCTTTCCAAAAAATAAAGATTTTTTAATAATTCATACTGAGAAGTTTTCCTCCTAAAACCAGACATGAAGAATGCCATGAATTTAAGGCCTCTGGGAAGAGCTAAAGTAACCATCATTTTGCTACTTGCTCTAAGTTATTGCCAAGGTCCTTGGCTGAGCGGTCATGGTTAGCGTTTGAGGTCACAAGTGTTTTTGTTTATTTTGTCAGTGACTCCCTTTTATAAGGGGAGCTATCACAAGGATATGTATGAGCTATTACAAGGATAAAAGGGGTGAAGCAGCAGATAAAGTACATAATTTCCTTTCCTTTGGAATCAGTCAGTCCACCATTGTTAGTGCCAGGACACTTGCATTGAAATACAGAAAAAAGTGCACATAAATATAATGCAAACTTAATATACATGTATTGGGTACATCTGTGAGAGGCTGGACCATATGACAACAGAGGGGCTAGTCTGGGAAAATATCCTAGAACAGAAAAGATCTCTTTGAGGGAGAGACAGGCATAGAGGGTTTCTGGAGACATTTAGTGTGAACTATATGGAAGAAAATTTTGGAGGAAAGAGAGTTGAGGTGTGGACGGGAGACAGGGAGGATGAAGTAGACAGCTGGAACTGGGGACTTTAGAAGCAGGAAATTAACGGTACATAGTATTTATTATGTGCTTGTTAGTGTTAACCAACGAGTGAGGCACTTTTTGTAAGTTATGTCTAATCTTTACAAAGAAAACTACAAAACAGTTATTTTTAGTTTAGAGGACTTAATAATTTTCTGGCATCCATAAAAATAAGCAAGTAGAAGATCCTGCTTTTTATACCACAGTATGTTGAAAGAAAATTGGTTGCACGAAATTATTGGAAGTTTGAGCTGAAGAGTTACGTGCCTTTCTACTTATCATCCAAAGAGAAGAGTGATTTATTCATTGTCTTTTGTAGAATAATGCATTTTCTTAGTACAAAGAGGCAAGGGGAAGAACAAAGCTGAGCAGAGTTAATTCAGACAAACAGCATAAATTTTAGGAAGCCCACTTAATGAACTTCACTGGGAAGTACTTGTAGGTCCAAGAGTTAAAAAGAAGTACAGTAGCTTCTTATTATTCTGTGTACTACAACAACGACCTTGAAATTATTTTTATCTCTAGGCAAGGACCTGATTTCCTCCAAGAATCTTCTGAACAGACACCAAGTCATCCAGGCTAATATTGCCAGCCATGAGCCACGCATCCAAGTGATAACAGAGAGGGGAAACAAAATGGTAGAGGAAGGTATGTATGATTCAGATTGAATTGACCTGTCATCACTGTGCCAGATTTATGAGAAGTTTTTTTTTCAATTTTAGGGTTTCATTCCTTTATCTACTTTGATACTTTTACCTGTATAATTTTCCTTCTACACGAAGTTCCTCTAACATTTCCTGTAGTGAAATCCTGCTAATAATAAATTCTCTGGGCTTTTGTTTTGGTCTAAAAGACTTCCTTTTGCTTTCATTTTTGAAACACATTTTCACTGGATATAAAATTCTTGGCTGATATTGTCTTTCTCTGAGCATTTTAAAGATGCTGCTGCACTGTCTTCTGACTTGCAGAGTTTCTGGTGAGAAGTCTTCTCTCATTACTATCTTTGCTCCTTTGTATGTAAGGTCTTTCTTCCCTCTGACTCTTTTATCACTGGTTTTCACCAATTTGCGCCAATCTGATTACAGTATAACTTGGTGTAGTGGTCTTTGTTTCTTTAGCTTTGCAATCGTTGAGCTTCTTGGATCTGCTTTCTTATAGTTCTTCCAGGGAAGTTTTTATTCTGGAACTAATTTAGAGACTAGTTCACTACTAAGGTATAACCCTCCTGAGGATACTACCTCACGTATTATAATACCTTTCCACTTTGGTGGGAGCTAATTTTAATTATTCACAGCCCTATGTGACCTTAGGAGTTTTTTGGCCTACTGCTTTCCAGTCTTCTTTTCCTTACCCTTGAAGAGTTTCCTGACACATGTGTGCAAAGGAGTAATCAGTCACATACTTCATGGGACCTCTATGTGTATCCCCAAAACTCCATCCCCAGTACAGCACCCTTCTCAGTACTCTGCTCCACAAGCTCTAGCTGTCTTGTCTTCCCCCAACTCTGATCTCTGTCTCCTCAGAATGGTGTGATTGCTAGTTCTATTTGGGCTAGTCCTCCCAGTTCTATTTGGGCTAGTAGACTGCAGTCTACAGACTGCCCCAGGCATAAACTGTGGCAGTCATAAGGCATAGCTCATTTCTTTCCCTTCTCTCAGGAGTCACACTCCTCTGCCTATCTTCTGAAAATCATTGTTTCTTACACTGTGTCTTGTTTTCTAGTTGTTTAGGACGGGAGAACAATTCCTGCAGTAATAAATCTTTTATGGGTAAAAATGAAAATCTGCTTGTTGATCTTGGCTGACACTTCACTGTATCTTCTTGGTTTATCTGTGGAGGTGTTCACCAAATTCTAAAAAACATACTTAACACAATCCTAAGAATGAATTTTAATTCATTGATATTAAAAAAAAAGAAATGAAAATCTGCTGAATTTTTTGCTTAAGCTAGAGAATACACATTTTTGGAACTCTGAGCAGTACCCACACATAGCTATTTTGTTTTCAGTCTGTATATCAGAGATTGTACCACCTAATTCACCACCACACATATACCCTATCCCCCGTTAGCATCTATTGATGCTTAATCTCACTTATGACATTCCAGTTCCCAGGAACTTAGGTGAAATGTCACATTGACTACATGCAGCGTCATTCTCATGGCTCCCTTTCTCTCTCCCAGCTCACCAAAAGGATTAAAGTATAGTGGATATTAATGAGGGTAAAATTCTCCTTTTCTATAACTACTCTATAGGACACTTTGCTGCAGAAGATGTGGCCTCTAGGGTCAAGAGTTTGAATGAGAATATGGAATCTCTCCAGGCTCGAGCTGCTAGACGGCAGAATGATCTTGAAGCCAATGTCCAGTTCCAGCAATATCTAGCTGACCTGCATGAAGCAGAAGCGTGGATTAGAGAGAGGGAACCTATAGTAGACAACACTAACTATGGGGCTGATGAAGAAGCAGCTGGGGTAAGGTGGGCACAGGGAAGGATACTGTCTAGTACTCACCAAATTAGTACCAAATTAGAACCTGATTAGATTGTGTGACAACTACAGGTTTTCTCAGATTTTTCGGAGTTTCCAGAGTGATAACCTTTGGCCTTCATCTGCTGGGATAACCTGAGTTAACAGAAATCCCAAAAGATACACCACATTTTCCTAACCCCACAGAGAGCCATAGTTCTTAGAGATTATCTAAGCCCAAAAAGGCATGACCAGACATCTATGCCTGTCTTGGTCCCATCCTAAATTTCCTAGACTGAGCTTGGGATTTCACAAACCAACCATAGTTTTAACATATACTTAATTACTTTATTGTAATAAAGCCAGGCAGACAGACACGTTGGGGCAAGAAGAACTTCTAAGGTCATAATTACCCTTTATATCCATTTCTTTGTTTTGCTCATTGTCCTATGGTCAGCCAGTATAGTATTTCACAAACCCTATGCACTAGAAATACTTGACATGGGCATCTAAAGTTATGCCAATATTTAATCCTACAAAGCAATGTTTTCAGCAGTATCCTCTTTCAGCTGTGATGTGCATTGAGAAAACACTTGTGCAATTTGACTTTATTTTGATTAAAGCAAATATATTGATATTGTTGTTCATTTAACTCTTATTTTCTTGATACTTGCAAATTTAGAGTTAAAAAATTTATTATATGTGGAGAGTGTCTCTTACCAGGAATTAGGACAATAAGTATAACACAAAACAATAGTTGAAACACTCCCCAGGGATGCTTAGTGTTCTTCCTGTGTTTGCTTCTGATGATTTTCCCATCAACAAATTCAGGCTCTTCTAAAGAAGCATGAGGCCTTTCTAGTGGATCTGAAGGCTTTTGGAAACAGTATGCAAGCTCTTCGGGATCAGGCAGAAGCCTGCCAGGTAAGAAGGACTTAGGTATGACAAGAATCACATTCTCCACCACAGAGGAAAAGGAATTAGGAGATTCTCTTTGTTACCAGTTTTTACTTTACATGGTCCAGGAAGCAACTGCAATAGAAAATAATAAGTCCTGTGATCTTTAGGCAGGCGCTGTGGCATCTTTGTAGCACCTACAGAGATTTAGTTTATAAGAATTTCTCAGTAAGTATTATCATTTATTCACTGGTATATTATTTTTTTGCTTTCCTTTTTCATTTTATACTTTCATTCTCTGTCTTTTCCTATTTCTTTTATTTGCATCTCTCCTCTTTTATTTCCTCCTTTTCTTAGTTTTTTTTATACTGACACTTATTAAATGTCTACCATGTGCAAGCATGAATAAAAAATAATCCTGATTTGAAGGAAAATTACAGTCTATTAGGTCATAAATTTTAACAAATAATTGTATATAATAGATATATGAACAGGAAAAAGAATCTCAAAGAAAGGAGTGTTTCATTCTCTTGAAATAAGAGTGCTGGAGGATAGGAAAATCTTCATAGCTGAGGCAAACCAGTTTATTTTTTTTAAGGGTAGTTTACTATGCAGATAATGAGAAGAAGGGCTCTTCTAGTGAATAAGCTATGAGAGCAAATGCACTGAAGCACAAAATAATCAAGTGTATTTGGGAAATGGGAAATACAAAGGACTGAGAATGTGAGAATGGCTAGACTGCAAGGTGAAAATAAGTGTCCTGAAGAGTGATGGGAGCTGCAATCAACTAAATGATATGGGTATCTCCTAGTATAGTGGAAGCAACAGAGACACACTTCTCACATTCAAGAAATTCTGTCTTATGAGGGGCTCTGAATCCACACACTGGGAGTAGAAAAGACATAGACTCACTCTGTCAAGTCAATATATATTTACAGAGCTTTGGTGCTGTGCCTTCCTCAAGCTCTGCACGGTGGATGCCTACACAAAAACAGGTGGATTTATGAATTGTAAGTTATGAGGAAGCAGTACTTAAAGGATACAAAATCAGAAGGATATGTAAGGGGAAGTACATCTTCAGCTCCAATCTGAAGAAGGTGTGGGCCATTGCTTATGAAGAGGGATTATATTTTGTTCATTCTCTCAGAGATATGATATTTGGGAAAAATGAAAATCAGAGAAGACCATACCTTAGAGGACAGGTTAAAAAGGAGAGAGAGACAAGATATTTAATCTCAGTTTATGTTCTCAATTTTTAAAATTCTGTGGCCTTTCCTGTGCTGTAGATCACTCATCTCTAAAAAAGAAAGTCCACGGTTGCTTGACAAAATGCTTTAAAGACCCAGGGAATGGAGAAGGTGATGAGAGATAGTGGATCTCTCACTTTCTCAAAACATTTTCTGGAACATGGATGCATACAATCCTTTATTGCCTGCTTAAGAACTGGTAGTTTAGAGCATTTAATATGTTTTTGAAAACTTACATTCTTACTTGCTCACTCTGTGTTCATATTTCCCAGCCCACCTGTCCCCTGAGAAGTGTTAGGATGGAACGATATCTCTGAAGATGGCATATTGCAATAGCTCTGTTACTGGCAGCAATGTAAGAGATTTCAGCCAGGGGCTCCTCTCTCCTGCAAGGGACGGCCCACCATGGGTAGGCTGTACAGGGAAATCTTTCCTATGGGTGACTGGCTTGTTCTGCTTACTGTTTTTGTTCAGCAACAACAGGCTGCACCCGTGGAGGAAGCTGCTCGAGAAGAGAGGGTTGTGGCCTTATATGACTTCCAGGCCCGCAGCCCCCGAGAAGTCACCATGAAGAAAGACGATATCTTAACACTGCTCAGTTCCATCAACAAGGTGACTTTCCCTTCTACCTTTCTCCCCATCAACAGGGTGGCTCTTGCAGTCAACTCTCCCAACCCTGCCAGATACCCATATTTTAACCAGCCAATATTTTTCTATTTCTCTCTCTCTTAAATAACCATAATTTATTGAGCAGTATCTTTCCTTCAGATGCTGTGTAGGATCCTGTACATATCTTTTGAGATTATAATACCAATTTTACAGTTAACAAAGTGAGGACTCAACGAGCTTAAGTAACTAGCCCAAAGACATGTAAGCCATGAGTGACAATTCTGTAATATGTTTACAGGATTAAACTGCCTCTTTCTTCTCATCTTTCCTTGCTCTTCTGACCCAGTGTTCCTAGTAATGGAACAAAAATGGCTGGTGTTAAGAGGAGCCTGTTCAAGGAGAAGTCTTTTGCCAACTTAGATTTTCTTTAGCCCTTATGACTGTGAGAATACTGACAAAGTATTGTCTAGGATTTTAAATATATTTCTCATAAGAGCATGAGAAATATTTTTATATTCTAATGCTTCATTAATCTCCAAAAATGATTGAGAAGAAAACAGAGAGCTTGGGATTTGTTACTCTGAGGCCAAGTAATTTTTTTAGAGAAGCAAGAATTTTATTATCAAATAAGCTGTGTTCCAGTCCTCTTTTCTCTTTGCTCAGTCTTCTTCATTTCACCACATTATTCTCTGAGGATGTTAACTCCATTGCAGTTAGTATAGCAACCCTCCTGTGGAGATCAAGGTCATACTTAAGCATAAAGCATTTGCATAGGTGAATTTCAGGGCAACACACAATTTTTAGGGGCTCTGGGAGAGGGATGGTGAGAAGTTATTATACAATATTGTCATATACAGGTGCTTCACCCACAAAAAGCCTAGTTCAGTCCTGGCCCTATGGGTTTTTTGTGAATTCCTAGTGGACAAAATGCCCCATCATGAAGAGAATGGCTGTCAGTTTTTGAAAACCTCATCAAAGTTAAGGATCTAACATCAAATATCAGATTCCTTGATTTAAGAGGCTTATCTCTGCACTTCCTGCAACTTCTGATGTATGTTCTTTGTAATATATAAACATTATATGCTACCCATAAGCAATGGTTTGCTTCTTCTGGCCATCAGCCTGTCCCTTTGCCTAGAGACTTAGTTATGAGGGTTAAAACTTGTCCTATATGTGGCTTTTCCAAGAACTAAGGAAGAAGTGGGGATTTTCTCTCCCTTTAGGACTGGTGGAAAGTGGAAGCTGATGATCACCAGGGCTTTGTGCCAGCTGTCTACGTCAGGAAACTTGCCCGTGATGAGTTTCCTATGCTCCCGCAACGGAGGCGAGAAGAACCAGGCAACATCGCCCAGCGTCAGGAACAGATTGAAAACCAGTAAGTTCTGAAGGCTGGAGAACAGAACAGTGTTTGGCCAAACATTCCAGATTGGTCAAAAACACGTCTTACGATTCTATATCTGTTAGATTAAGGATGATTTGCAAATTCACAGATTTTAAGAGCTGAAAGTTAACTTAGGGTAATTCAAACCCTTTACTTTTTAGATGAGGAAAGGGAACCCCAGAACCATTAAGTCAAGTGCCAGAGGTCAGACACATATTAGGGTCACGTATTCTGACTCCCTGCCTGGCAATCTTTCACTCTTTCAAGGTTATCAAAAGGTCTTCTGACTTCCGTGTGAACTTTGTTTACTATGCCAGGCTACTTCATATCCAGTTGTGAATAGGAATGTGAGATTTTCACTTCTATAGAATGAGGAAGGCGTATTGACAGTCATACTGTTGGAACATTGACATTTTTATTGTTTTTAAATGGAACACTTTTTTCTCTCTGTTCTCAATGCTATTTTCCTTCCATCTTTATTTCCTCTTCTCTTTACGGTTTTCTTTTGATTTTTTCCTCCCTCTCATTTTTGTCCCTTTCATTCTCCCCCTTTCTCACCCTGCTTCTACTCTTCTGTGTTTTCTCCATCTCTTATTCCACATTTCACATTCTCTTTGTTTCTCCACCCAGGTACCTTTCTCTCCTGAATCGGGCAGAAGAACGCAGACGTCATCTATTGCAACGTTACAATGAGTTTTTACTGGCCTATGAGGCAGGAGACATGCTGGACTGGATCCGAGAGAAAAAGGCAGAAAACAGCGGGGTGGAATTAGATGATGTTTGGGAACTGCAGAAAAAGTTTGATGAGTTCCAAATGGTGAGAAAGAAGAACCAACTCCTCTAGACAGCTTTATGAGGGTTATCATCATTTCTTTTTACCCCATATCTCCTCCTTAGTAAATCCTTAATTTCATATTTGCTAAATATCCTCCCCAAAACTACTGAGACTTCCACATTTCAAATATTTCTCTGGGTATTACAAGTGGAAGGAAAATGCAGAGGAAACTAGTCACCCTGACTTTGCAGCCTGCATTTCTTGCCACTCCCACATCCTACTGGAAGTGCTGGTCCCCCAGAATCTTTACAACTTGTCCTATACTTGTCTTTTGTTCCTGCTTCCCAGGTTGAGATGGGGTGTTTTGAGACTCTTGCAAGGTCTAATTATGGGGCAGAAGTTTGGATGGAAAGGTGGGAAGAACAACCTGACTTTACAACCAGACAATTTCTAATTTTCTGCCTACCTAAAACCTTTCCATTCTCCTTTATTCTCTCAGATCCATTCTATTATTTTAACTAGCAATTAGTATAAACTACTTCCTTCTTTCTTTTCCATATGGTACTTTCCTTACACATGGAATACAAAGCTATACAAAGCTATCGATCAATTGATAGATAAAGATAAAGTACATATATATACATATGGAGACAGAGAGAAGTGAGAGAAATGGAAGGGGAAAAAAAGGGTACAATTTATAAAACAATACCAAGAATGAGACTTCCATGAGAAAACTCATTAAAAGGCCATTGCATAGTGAAATAAGCAATGTCATCACCATAGACGTGGTGATGAGTTCCCTAGAGCTGTTACAACATCTTAATATAAGCAAATTGCAACTCAGACAATGAAATTCTACAAAAGGTGAAGGAATTTGTATTGGTAGCAAAGAACATTACGTGGCTCAGGTATAGACCCCTTTGATGGTATCATTTAATCCAGGGAGAAATCTAGGAAAATTAATGTGCTCCATAATCCATATAAATAACAGCTCTCTTGTCATGTTTTTGATAGCCACTGGGCATCAGGGAGTTTAAAGGTACTCTTCTTTGTGGCAGACTGGAGGAAGGCAGTTTGCTGTGTACTGCAAATGTGGTTAGCAATACGTTTTAACCTGTAGCCAAGTCGGGGCAAAGATGAGCAGGTAAGTATGAAAGATTCTTGAGAAGGGGATTTATACTGCTTTGGATACATTTTCCCACCTAGGATTTGAAGACCAATGAACCTCGGCTGAGGGATATCAACAAGGTGGCTGATGATCTTCAATTTGAAGAGCTTCTGACACCAGAAGGAGCTCAAATACAGCAGGTAACTATGGCTCCTTCTTTCTTCTCACTACCAGGTTTGGGGAATCTTCATTTCATTTTAAAATGCTTAATTTCATATCCTGAAGATCAACTAGAACCTGCAGAAGGTAATGGCAGTATGGAGCTAACTACAGGAAAGGTCAAAGGAAATAGTTCAGATAGTCCAGCCATGTATCCATTTTAACTGATCTGAAATCTATAAATTGCCACACACACCCCCCATCGCCACAAGAAATTCAGTGATCAAATGCATGAATACAAAGAAAAGGCAGATAAAGGAGCTATGACAGTGGGAAGTGGTTAATCAAGAAAGTTTACTGGAGGAGATACTCTGGTAAAATCTGATGAAAGAAGAATATAGGTAGTAGAGATGGGGGAGAAGGCATTCTAGACCTGACTCAGATTTGGACTTGTGGTTCCATAAGAGATGTAATGAATTAATAGAATGTCTAGTCCAGTTCTCTGAGTCGTCATAAACCAGTGAGGATGAATTCTCTGCCTCCTTTTGTGGTGATTGACCTGGGGTAAGAGTGAGAAGGAAAGTGCATAGGAACAATTTGCTTACTCTCTACAGTAAAATAGGGCTCTAAGAAGCTACCTGGTTTAGTCATTTCAAGACGCAGAATGGTATTATATTTCTCATAGAGAAAGGTAATACCTTCTAACTACCAAGGCAACACTTTCCACTCACTTTTCAGAGGTTGTAATGTATCTCTGTGGCAGCCAATAGCAATTGCTGCTCTAAGGTTGATTGTTCCACCCTAGAACATCAGTTTCGGAAGAAAACTAATTCCTTTCTTAGCTACAGTGACATAGATGAGACCCAAGTTCAAGCTATCCAAGAAAGAAAGAAACCTGTGCATTTTCTAAAGGAGATAAGATGAAAACAACCAGGGTTTAAGCCCCATCTAGTCTTTTTTTAAACATCTTTACTGGGGTATAATTCCTTTACAATGGTGTGTTAGTTTCTGCTTTATAACAAAGCAAATCAGTTATACATAAACATATGTCCCATATCTCTTCCTTCTTGCATCTCCCTCCTTCCCACCCTCCCTATCCCACCCCTCTAGGTGGTCACAAACCATCAAGCTGATCTCCCTGTGCTATGAGGCCGCTTCCAACTAGTTATCTATTTTATGTTTGGTAGTGTATATATGTCAATGCCACTCTATTACTTTGTCCCAGCTTACCCTTCCTCTCCCCATATCCTCAACTCCATTCTCCCGTCTTGCCCCTGGCTCTTCATGACCTTTTATTTTTTTCTTTTTTAGATTCCATATATATGTGCTAGCATACAGTATTTGTTTTTCTCTTTCTGATTTACTTCACTCTGTATGACAGTCTCTAGGTCAATCCACCTCGCTACAAATAATTCCATTTCATTCCTCTTTATGGCTGAGTAATATTCCATTGTATATATGTACCACGTCTTCTTTATCCATTCACCTGTCGATGGGCATTTAGGTTGCTTCCGTGTACTGGCTACTGTAAATATAGAGCTGCAATGAACATTTTGGTACATGACTCATTTTGAATTATGGTTTTCTCAGGGTACATGCCCAGTAGTGGGATTGCTGGGATGTATGGTAGTTTTATTTTTAGTTTTTTTAAGGAACCTCCATACTGTTCTCCATAGTGGCTGTATCAATTTACATTCCCACCAACTGTGCAAGAGTGTTCCCTTCTCTCCACACCCTCTCCAGCATTTCTTCTTTGTAGATATTTTAATGATGGCCATTCTGACCAGTGTGAGATGATATCTCATTGTAGTTTTAATTTGCATTTCTTTAATGATTAATGATGTTGAGCATTCTTTCATGTGTCTGTAGGCAATCTGTATAGCTTTTTTGGAGAAATGTCTAGTTAGGTCTTCTGCCCATTTTTGTTTTAGGTTTGTATATATTTTTTTTTTTTTTTTTGATATTGAGCTGCATGAGTTGCTTGTATGTTTTGGAGATTAATCCTTTGTCAGTTGCTCCATTTGCAAATATTTCCCCCCATTCTGAGGGTTGTCTTTTGGTCTTGTTTATGGTTTCCTTTGCTGTGCAAAAGCTTTGAAGTTTCATTAGGTCCCATTTGTTGATTTTTGTTTTTATTTCCATTTCTCTAGGAGGTGGGTCAAAAAGGATCTTGCTGTGATTTATGTCATAGAGTGTTCTGCCTATGTTTTCCTCTAAGAGTTTGATAGTTTCTGGCCTTACATTTAGGTCTTTAATCCATTTTCAGTTTATTTTTGTGTATGGTGTTAGGGAGTGTTCTAATTTCATGCTTTTACATGTACCTGTCCAGTTTTCCCAGCACCACTTATTGAAGAGGCTGTCTTTTCTCCACTGTATATTCTTGTCCCCTTTATCAAAGATGAGGTGACCATATGTGCATGGGTTTATCTCCGGACTTTCTATCCTGTTCCATTGATCTATATTTCTGTGTCTGTGCCAGTACCATACTGTTTTGATTACTGTAGCTTTGTAGTATAGTCTGAAGTCAGGGAGCCTGATTCCTCCAGCTCCATTTTTCTTTCTCAAGATTGTTTTGGCTATTCGGGGTCTGTTGTGTTTCCATACAAATTGTGAAATTTTTTGTTCTAGTTCTGTGAAAAATGCCAGTGGTAGTTTGATAAGGATTGCATTGAATCTGTAGATTGCTTTGGGTAGTAGAGTCATTTTCACAATGTTGATTCTTCAAATCCAAGAACATGGTATATCTCTCCATCTGTTTGTATCATCTTTAATTTCTTTCATTAGTGTCTTATAATTTTTTCCATACAGGTTTTTTGTCTCCTTAGGTAGGTTTATTCCTAGATATTTTATTCTTTTTGTTGCAATGGTAAATGGGAGTGTTTTTTTTAATTTCACTTTCAGATTTTTCATCATTAGTGTATAGGAATGCAAGAGATTTCTGTGCATTAATTTTGTATCCTGGTACTTTGCCAAATTCATTGATTCACTCTAGTAGTTTTCTGGTAGCATCTTTAGGATTTTCTATGTATACTATCATGTCATCTGCAAACAGTGACAACTTTACTTGTTCTTCTTCCAATTTGGACTCCTTTTATTTCTTTTTCTTCTCTGATTGCTGTGGCTAAAGAGGAAATCAGAAAATACCTAGAAACAAATGACAATGAAAACACAATGACCCAAAACCTATGGGATGCCGCAAAAGCAGTTCTAAGTGGGAAGTTTATAGCAATACAATCCTACCTTAAGAAACAAGAAACATCTCAAATAAACAATGTAACCTTACACCTAAAGCAATTAGAGAAAGAAAAACAAAAAAGAAACCCAAAGTTAGCAGAAGGAAAGAAATCATAAAGATCAGATCAGAAATAAATGAAAAAGAAATGAAGGAAATGATAGCAAGGATCAATAAAACTAAAAGCTGGTTCTTTGAGAAGAAAAACAAAATTGATAAACTATTAGCCAGACTTATCAAGAAAAAAAAGGAGAAGACTCAAATCAACTGAATTAGAAATGAAAAAGGAGAAGTCACTACTGACACTGCAGAAATACAAAGGATCATGGGAGATTACTACAAGCAACTGTATGCCAATAAAATGGACAACCTGAAAGAAATGGACAAATTCTTAGAAATGCACAACCTTCCGAGACTGAACCAGGAAGAAGCAGAAAATATGAACAGACCAGTCACAAGCACTGACATTGAAACTGTGATTAAAAATCTTCCAACAAACAAAAGCCCAGGACCAGAAGTTTTCACAGGCGAATTCCATCAAACATTTAGAGAAGAGCTAACATCTATCCTTCTCAAACTCCTACAAAAAATAGCAGGGGGAGGAACACTCCCAAACTCATTCTACGAGGCCACCATTACCCTGATACCAAAACCAGACAAGGATGTCACAAAGAAAGAAAACTACAGGCCAATATCACTGATAAACATAGATGCAAAAATCCTCAACAAAATACTAGCTAACAGAATCCAACAGCACATTAAAAGGATCATACACTATGATCAAGTGGAATTTATCCCAGGAATGCAAGGATTCTTTAATATACGCAAATCCATCAACGTGATACATCATATTAACAAACTGAAGGAGAAAAACCTATGATCATCTCAATAGATGCAGAGAAAGCTTTCGACAAAATTCAACACCCATTTATGATAAAAGCCCTCCAGAAAGTAGGCACAGAGGTAACTTTCCTCAACATAATAAAGGGCATATATGACAAACCCACAGCCAACATCGTCCTCAATGGTGAAAAAGTGAAACCATTTCCACTAAGATCAGGAACAAGACAAGGTTACCCACTCTCACCACTATTATTCAACATACTTTTGGAAGTTTTAGCCACAACCATCTAGTCGTTAGAAACCACTGAGCTTTCTGAGTTAGCTCCCTAGCTAAAGTCTGTGTTTGCCTCTTTCAGGAGTTGAATGCCCGCTGGAGGTCCTTGCAGAGGCTGGCAGAGGAACAGCGCCAGCTGTTGGGCAGTGCCCATGCTGTCCAAATGTTTCACAGGTAAGAATTTTACCTGAAAAGCAATGCTACTCTAGAACCCACTCAAGAACTGCCAATTCTACTTAGTATAGTAGATCCCTAGCTATAAATTTAATCCTTCTTCCTGGAAAAATCAGAAATCAGGCGCTTCAGTAGTAGATTCCTCACTTGGCACATAGGCTACTCCCAGACAACCAACTTCAATTTTCTAGTACCTAGGCTTGGGCCCTGGTACATACATAATTAGCAGTCTTTATATGTTTGCATGACAGTGAATGAAAATTGAAGTTGAAACAAGAGGTTTAAGTAATTACATTTCTGAACTAGAAGTAGACAGTAGAGGGCAAGAAACATCACATTGACTCTAACTGTTGATTCAACAATTTTTTTTATGTTTGACTTCCAAATCTGTGTCTACACTAAGAAACACACACAACTAAGCAAACAAATGAATGAACAAGACTAATGAAAACCAAACACCTTTACTGTGTATAAATGTATTTTTGAATATTCAGAGAAGGGAAAACTGAAATTCAGACAGGTCTTGTTTAGAATGGCTTAAGATGGAAAATCATGAAACGTAACAGTTAAGCATGGAGCTTTGCCATCAGGCTACCTGGTTGAAAGTTAGGCTCCACCATTTGGCAGTGGTATAACCTTGAAACAATAGTTAACTTCTTTTTTTTTTTTTTTCTGCTTAGCCTCTTAAGTTTTAGTTTTCTCATATGTAAATGGGACTGGTAATAGTAACTAGGCCTCAAGTAGTTGTCGTAAAGATTAAATACACCTAAGTTCTAACGCGTTCCAAAGGATGATGATGATGGTAGTGATGACTTCATTGTGAACTCAGCTAGTCTGCCTCTAGTATGCCTATTATTCTTAAACTCTTCACTCTCGTGTACCAGAGAAGCAGATGACACCAAGGAACAGATTGAGAAGAAGTGCCAGGCCCTCAGTGCTGCTGACCCTGGCTCAGACTTGTTCAGTGTTCAGGCCCTTCAGCGACAGCATGAGGGCTTTGAGAGAGACCTCATACCCCTGGAGGAAAAGGTGAGACGTGCTTTTAAGCTTTTCCAACACGTTCATCTTCATATTTATACCTATTAATGTCCTTTTCTTTGGTTTTATTGTCAAGTCTCTTATTCTTATAGTTTTATCCTACTCCATACTTGTACTTTTATCCTATTCCATACTCATAATTTTACCTTGTCCCTAAGGCAAGTCCACTAAGAGGGCATGCCCCAGAACCATTCACATGGAGGGAAAACTTTTTAAATTGTTGAAAATTATAGTTGATTTACAATGTTGTGTTAATTACCGCTGTGTAGCAAAGTAATTCATTTATACGTATATATATATATATATATATATATATATATACATTCTTTTATTATATTCTTTTCTATTATGGTTTATCATAAGATATTGAATATAGTTCTCTGTGCTATACAGTAGGACTTTATTGTTTATCCTTTCTTTTTTTTTTTTAACATCTTTATTGGAGTATAATTGCTTTACAATGGTATGTTAGTTTCAGCTTCACAACAAAATGAATCAGTTATATATATATACATATATTCCCATATCTCTTCCCGCTTGCGTCTCCCTCCCTCCCACCCTCCCTATCCCACCCCTCCAGGCAGTCACAAAGCACCGAGCTGATCTCCCTGTGCTATGCTGCTGCTTCCCACTAGCTATCTACCTTACGTTTGGTAGTGTATATATGTCCATGCCTCTTTATTGCTTTGTCACCGTTTACCCTTATTGTTTATCCTTTCTATATAGAAAAGCTTGCATCTGCTAACCCCAACCTCCCATTCCATTCCTCCCCCAACCCCCTCCCCCTTGGCAACCACCAGTCTGTTCTCTATGTCCATAATTCTGTTTCTGTTTCATAGATAGGTTCATTTGTGTCATATTTTAGATTCCACATATAAATGATGTCATATGGTATTTGTCTTTCTCTTTCTGACTTACTTCACTTAGTATGATAATCTCTAGTTGCATCCATGTTGCTGCAGAGGGCATTATTTCATTCCTTTTTATGGCTGAGTAATATTCCTTTATATACATACCACATCTTCTTTATCCATTCATCTGTCAATGGACATTTAGTTTGTTTCCGTGTCTTGGCTATTGTAAATGGTGCTGCTGTGAACATAGGGGTGCAAGTATCTTTTGAATTATAGATTTGTCTGGATATATGCCCAGGGGTGAGATTGCTGGATCATAGGGTAATTCTATTTTTAGTTTTCTGAGGAACCTCCATACTGTTTTCCACAGTGGTTGCACCAAATTACATTGAGGGAAAATATATTGTAAATGAACTTCCTACTATCTAAGTACCTCTTTAGTGAGTTCCAATAGGCCAGAACTTACCAACGTTAGTTGGAGGTCAGCAGCCTCAGATAAATAGGAAATGGCCAGGTCTATGCCTGAGTATGGTACAGAGTTTCCTTAGCAAGGGATTGAAGGAGATTAATCCTACTCTGACCAAAAAATGAACTCTAGAGCTTGCCAAATAGACTCTGGAAAAATCAGAGACATCATAGAACTTGCATTATCATGTAAAGCAAAAAGAAGCACAGAAAATGTCTACATTGAAAAGATTTTCACATTAAAAATTAGACACTTGCCACCAACCAAGTCAATCACCCTGCCTGATAGCCTTCTTATATATTTATTTATTTGTTTGTTTGTTTGTTTATTATTTTTACAAAGGCTTATTCTTAAATGTACAATATTTTATAAAGTAGCAAGGTGTTCTTGTACCTCATTGAAGTCTATTTGAGGAAGGAGCACCACCGGGGCTTGAAACTCTTCCTTTGGTAGGATTCAGGTGCGACTCCAGGCTGATTGTCAGAGCTCTTGACTTCCTAGGTGGCTGTATTGGGGGAGACAGCAGATCGGCTCAGTGAGTCCCACCCAGATGCCACCGATGACCTGCAAAGGCAGCGACTGGAGCTGAATCAGGCCTGGGATGACCTGCTGGGGCTTACGGAGGAACGTAAGGAGAACCTACAGGAGGACCTAAAATTCTTCCTGTTCCTCAGCCAGGCCAGGTAAAGCTCCAGAGGCAGACTTCCACCAGGTGGGGTGGGCAATTTCCAAGTCTGGCCCATGAGTGGAGCATCTAGGAGCAGTCTATGTACAGGTGCTCTTCACTGCTGGGTTTGGAGTGTATCTCTAGGTCCAGATTGTACCTCCGGTAAGGCACAAAATTCTCATTTTCAATATTTCAAGCCAATTCCTTCAAACTGAAATATTTCAGTTTGAAGGAATGTGAGATTATCTATGCCAATTAAGTAAGTTTCTATAGAGTGTATACTATATATAGGGTGCTATAGCAGGAATTACAGGATATGGCGGGGGGGGAGTAGTCTACTGGAGAAGCAAAGAAGAATACAGATAACCATGGTAGAACATAATACATCCCAAAACACACATCCTAACAAATAGATGGAACTATGCAAACAAAAGTGTGAGAATAAGAAAGGTACAGAATATCCATGATGTGGGGACAGCTAGAGCCTGGGTTTTGTATGTCACAGAGGTAAGGAGAACTAGCAAGAGATAAACTCAGAAATGTTAAAATTAAGTCCTGGAGAAGTTTCACTGCCTTGCTAAAGACTTTAGATACTATCACGTTTTAGCAAATATGCACTTTATCTGTGGAACAGTTCTCACATTGTGCCCCATCATATCAGTCTGCTGAGAGGATCATTTAGAATTGAGGGTTCAGGAAGTAGTAGTTTGCAATGCAACACTTTTGAAGAAGAAAGGGGGCAACTTTGGCAAATGATTGCAGTTGCCCTTGGCAAACACCTCCCCAATTCAGGGTCTCTGGAAAGCTATAGTTTTTCATACAGTATAAATAAGTAGCATCCATACTCTTTCCCCCAAATCATATATATGCTCATCTATCTCTGTATATATAGGTTCTACCTGTAATTAAGATTCCAAGTTAAATGCTGCCTCTTTCTCTTTATGAAGTCTTACTCTTCAATATTTCAAAAGTAATATCCCCACCCTCAGAGCAACTCTAACACCTTATTTTATCTCTTTAGGACAGTCTCGCTTTTTAGTACTTTTTAAAAACATGTATTAGTGTCTATGTTTTGTTTGCTTTTTTTTTTCTTCTTTCAATATAAAGTGTGAGCTCCTGGAAGGCACAAATATATCTCTTTCACAATGTTTGGTGCGTAATAAACACCCAATAAAACTTAATTGTTTAAATAAGTGAATAAATAAGTTTACAAAAGAAGAGACCATTTTGTCCTAAAGCTACTGATTCCTGTTTAGCAAACAAGAGCAAGGGCATTCTTCATGAGATGCTTAATCTGACCATCATATATAGTTTTTTAAGTCAGTGCATTATTATTTGACATTTACCATCTGGAGCAGATGGACTTGAGCTCTCCTTGCCTAATTTCTTGACTGCTAAAAGAGTGGGAAATGGCCCTGATTTAGTCAATAGCACAGGAGTAGGGGGTGGGGGTGCTATGTGTGTGTATGTGTTGGACAGAATCATGTACTGGATTCTATTGGGAATAAAAGTAAGAAGAAAGACATGCCTTCCCTGAGATTCTATACTAAAATAGATCTTTAAACCCAAGATCTATCCACTTTAAAGGAACAGGACTTGTTAGGAGTGATGGAATATGTACTAGTCCAGGATTCCAGTGTCTGGGTTCTACTCCAGATGTCTGCTTTTAGTTTTAGCACATGGGCAAATTGCTTACATTCTCTAGGCCAACTTCTGCATCTCCAAAATGGAAAGAAAAGAATTCCCAGAATTCTACACAAAATTATTGCAAGAATCAAAAGAGATAATAAGTGAAGAAAATTTCAAAGGCAAGGGAATGCTATTATTAAGTTATAAAGTGAAAACAACAAGTCTAAAATTTGTGAAGTATATAAACCTGATAGAAAATACTGATATGGAAATGTTTTCTAGAGGAGAAAAAGCCCAAGGACGGGCAGTTCTATAGCAAGTTACAAGGTTTTCTTGTCAATATGTCTCTTTCTCTAGGGACCAACAGAATTGGCTCAGTGGCATTGGTGGCATGGTATCATCCCAGGAGCTAGCTGAGGATTTAACTGGCACAGAGATCATGATAGAGCGACACCAGGTACGGTTACAAAAGCCGTAGTCCCTGATCACATGACCTCACGACCTTCCCTCATTTTACAACTTTGGTGAGATGGCACTGGCCTCACCAGTCTCTGCCCCCTTTTTGCCACAGGAGCATCTTGCTGAAATGGAGGCCGAGGGTCCCACCTTCCAAGCCTTAGAAGACTTCGGTACAGATCTTATAAGCAGTGGGCACCGTGCCAGCCCTAAAATTGAAGAAGAACTTCAAGCTGTCAAAAGAGAGAGAGATGAGTTGGAGAAAGCTTGGGAACAACGCAAGAAGATGCTAGATCAGTGTCTTGAATTGCAGGTACTGCAAATTCCCAATCATTAGGCAGGATTAGCTACACTCTGTTTCATCTATGCAATTTTATGTGGTTAATACAGGTGCTTATTTCACTGGATTTCCATGGTGAAAGCATAAGGGCATCTCTTGATTATTTGACATTGTATTTCCTGCTCTGTAGACTGTTCATTGTGGTGTTCTTTACTCCTTATTCCTGTTAAAAAAGCCAAACAAAATAGGGGTCAGTCCCAGGGCATGGGGGCATAAAATTGGGTGATTATAATTTATTGATTGATTGAGGGTTTGATTGATTGTGTTTTATTGAGAACCTACTGTATGCAGGGCCCTGGGAACACAAAGATTAGTAAGATAGTGTCCCTTTCCTAAAAGTAATGAAATTAGACATGTAGGCAGATCATTCTCTTACAGTAAGATAATTACTGATAAAATGTATGAGTGTTTTGAGATTATGGCAGATGGAGTGATTAACGCTTTTGAGGGAAGGGAGTGAGAGTGTCACAGGTTACCCTGAAAAATAGTGTTTACCAGAGCCTTAAAGAAATAACCAGCCAGTATTTATGTATAGGATATGGGAAATAGTGAGAGTATTTCCTATACTCCAAGGATGGAGTATAGCTTATATGAGATATATAGAGATATATAGCTCATATATACTTATATGAGAGTATAGCTTATATGAGAACATAAAACATGTTTTCAGGGAAGAGTAAAAGGTCCAGTATATCTAAGATTTATGGTATAAATGTTTCTTGGAAGAATATTGGCACACCTTACAGGGTCCCTTATATCAATATCACAGGAGACTGGGGAGATAATTTCCTCTGTTCACCTGGAATGAATATATCATATACATTCAACTTTATTCCCCATAGTTTTTCCGAGGGAACTGTGATCAGGCTGAGAGCTGGATGGTGGTACGTGAGAATTACCTAAGGTCAGATGATAAGGGTTCCTTAGACAGTCTGGAGGCCTTGATGAAGAAACGTGACGATTTGGACAAAGCAATCACTGCCCAGGTAATAACAACTAACATAAGAACTCCAATAATAGCTATTAGTAATAATAACAGAAATTCTACACATGTTTGTGGTTTATACTTATTTTAATTCCCATCTGATTCTTAGAGAAAACTTTGAAGTAGGCAGGGCACATGGTGGCTTAGTCTTAGCCAAGTCGCATGGGACACTGGACTTTTTACTTTAAATCCAGCTTTTTAAAACTTGACTTTTAAAATTGGAAGCTATTTTCTATACTGCCTAACATCCCATCCAATGTGGGAATCATCTTCTACAATGGCCATGGGAAGTGTCTCTTCTATAGGGAACTCAGCACCATACTGAGATGGGAAGTAGCTCATTTCAGTATCATTATTGTTTCTCCTCTTGTTGAGTTAAAACCCACCTCCCCATAAGGCATTTACCTTTTGGCCTTGGTTTTGTTTCCCTTTGTGAAGCCACAAAGATATCACCGACCTTTTCTAGGAGGGAGTCTGGGATTGCATGAAGGGCCTAATTTCCATGCATCTGGGCTTTTCTCTTTCTTTTATCTAGGAAAAGAAGATCGCTGAACTAGAACTTTTTGCTGAGCAGCTCATAGCTGATGACCACTATGCCCAGGAAGAGATTGCTGCTCGGCGCCAACGGGTACTAGACAGGTCAGACCCGAGCAATTGTTTTGTGAGTTATAGGTAGATGTAGCAAAGTGGCCTCTTTGTTAACATTGAGGATGGTGGTAACACTGAGTTCTCATTTCTAAATGCCTAAAACTATCTTGAAAATTTGGGAAATGTTCTGATCTAGACTCATAAAATGAAAGACTTGGAAGTTACCTTAGAAATTACCTGACTTAATCACTTTATTTTATATCTGAAAATAATGAGACTGTGTTATATATAACATATGAATATATAATAATATATAATATAATATGTAATACATAAGGAAATATATGAATAAATAATATATAACTATGTTTATATATATGACATATAAATATATAAATAATGAGAGGAGAAAGGGCAGGTAAGCTAATAAGAAGATTCATGAATATGGCATCAAAGCTTGGTGGAAGGGTAGAGGACAGAGAGTAATCTAGCCCTGACTTCCAGATGGAAGACTCTCAAAGAACAGCTGATTGCTGAGCGAACGAAACTTGGAGACTATGCTGACCTAAAACAATTCTACCATGACCTCAAGGACCAAGAAGAATGGATCAGTGAGATGCTGCCCATAGCCTGTGATGAATCTTACAAAGACCCCACCAACATTCAGGCAAGTTCAAGATAAGAATCTTGGAAAACTTCAACATACTCAGATGGTTGGATGAATGGTCACCTTGTGATACTGAACACTTCCTTACTGTTCAGAGCACTGTCACTGCCTTCAGGGACTTCTGAGTCTAATGTGGAGTGAGTTCTTCAGAAGTTATCATCACCTTGGTTATGATAGAAATGTTAACTCTTCCTTTTAGACAGAATTTATCTCATCTTGCTTCCTAAATTAGGTGGTAATTTAGTTTCTGCTTTCCCTTCAGAGAAAATATCTGAAGCACAAGACCTTTGAAAATGAGGTCTATGGCCGAGCTGAGCAGGTGAAAGGAGTCATCACCTTGGGGAACACTCTGATTGAGAGGAGGGCATGTGATGGCAATGAAGAGACCATGAAGGTAGGTCCTGCTCACAATGGGTTTTGGGCTACAAAGGCACACGAAGAGAAGTCTTTTATACTCTTTCAATGTTTTCATGTTTAGGGATATGGAATATGTTTCATAGTTAATTGTCTTCCCTTTGATTGTTGCACAAAGGAGGAGGAAAAGAGTGATGCTCAGACCTTATCACTTCCATCATACTCAGTACCTTGACCTCCAAGAAAGCTTTAGACTTAATTCCTATGTGTTATCATGCTTGCCTTATATTTTCTATCCCTACTACCAAGAGCTTTGATATTTAGGCATCAGCCTCCATAATCAGCCCATGACCCTTTATTCAAAATTTCTTCTAACACCTCCCGTTGCTTTCTCAGATTTAAACCAGCATAACTGATTTAAAATATCAATATATAAGATTCCAGTACTGGCAGATTTTGACTAGACCCTAACTCCAGAGCCTCCCTACATTATCCTTTCAAGTTGTCACAGGACCCTAGACACCATAATGACCACTCAATTTTGGGAGGCTAGGGTCAAGTAGAAGAGTTGGAGAAAAACTGGGACTACTTGTTTGAGAGAACAATTGACAAAGGACAGAAGCTCAACGAAGCTAGTCGCCAGCAGAGGTTCAATACAGGCATCCGGGACTTTGAGTTCTGGCTCTCAGAGGTAATTATACCTGGAAGTGGTGTGGGCATGGGATCTTAATAAATACTTGTCAGATAAACAGACTTTTGCATGAACAATTTCCTTGACTCTTCTTGGGAAAAGTTGGGGGATGTATTTGCTAATCTAGGTCTCCTTAAAGACAGCTTGCGTCTGACAGCTTTATTTGTTTATCCTTCCATTCCCAGGCAGAGACACTGCTGTCCATGAAAGATCACGCCAGGGATTTGGCTTCGGCAGGAAACTTGCTAAAGAAGCATCAGCTATTGGAAACAGAGATGTTGGCCCGAAAGGTTAAGTAGTGTTGGAATTCCACTCCTCTGGCCAGAATGGAAATGTTTGTGACTTTTCTCTCTCCTGTCTTAGGAGTCCATTTGAGAACATAGGCTTGCAAAACTGAACTTAGTGTTCTCATCCATCAGTCATTATAATCAGGTCAAGTCCATGGGCTTCAGAGCCATTAACCTATTTTCATTAAATTATATTGAATAGATTCTAAGACTCCAAGAAGTAGATCCTAAAAATCATCTTGTTTACTTTTTAATGACCTATGTATATAAACTCACTCTCTTCCAAAGCTGAATATCTGATCTGGTCTTTGAGAGAAAATAGAATTTTATTTTACAGAACAACTGAAAAAAAAAAAATAGGGGACACATGCTGTGGAGTTGAACTATAAATACACTCTGAAAATTCTATGGAGCATTCCAGTTGTATCCTAATATCAAGCATAGATGTGTCCTGAGAGCTGTAATAAACATTCAGACAGGTGTTCATTTCACACTGGAGCATTTTATATTATCGGTTTTATTGGGTAACACAGATACCCACAGAAAGGGCAAGAAGTCAAAGGCTTTCTAAGTTCAGTTTCAGGACTTGATGAAATTCCCTGTGACATCACTAGGCGGCAGACTTAGAATGCAAAGAGACACAGAAGGCTGTGTTCTGGGTGGGACCAGCCTAAGAATATTACCAATAGAGTAGCTTCTTCTTGAATATTTCAATCCATCAATCTATGTCATATTCTGCACTGTGAAAAGATAGTTCTGCGGAGACACAGCATTGTTCACCAAGGTCTTATTTTCCATATCGGGAGAGGAAGAAAACACAGGGGAAAACATCAGAAGGCCAAATGTATAGTTCGAATAATGTAGCCATGCTATCCATTATTGCCTCTGGTCTTGCCCTTATCCAAACTGAGTTAAAAGAGCATAAGGTCAAATTCATTATCTTCAAAAATGATCTATTTGACCCAGTCTTTGAACTTGAACTAGTAGTGGTTAAAGTCCAGGGTCTACTTAATACCTATACTATACTATTCACTGAGGACACTTGGGCTTTCTAGGATGCACTCAAGGACCTGAATACGTTGGCTGAAGATCTCATCTCCAGCGGGACTTTCAATACTGACCAGATTGTGGAGAAAAGGGATAATGTCAACGAGCGCTTCCTGAATGTCCAGAAATTGGCAGCTGAACACCATGAGAATCTGAAAGAGGCCTATGCCTTGTTCCAGTTCTTCCAGGACCTAGACAATGAAGAATTCTGGATAGAGTATGTACTGCCAGCTCACATTGCATGGCTAGTCCAAGAAAATAGATAATCCACCAAACATGTTCTTATTTGATGCTGAAATGAAATACATAGTTGCTTCTTGCAGTTCGCATTATTTCTTAATCATGTCTGCCTTAGCCTGAAATGAACATTGGTTTCAAATTTTTTCACTGTACGCAGGCAGAGGGAGACAGGCATGGAGGGAGTGGGGAGCAGTTCATATACATTCTGGGAGGAAAATTAAGAAACTGTATATATTTTTTTTGGAAAGAATGTGTAATGCTCATTCTGAATGAGACAGCTGAGCATTTACAACTTACCGGACTGATGAGATCTTTGTCGTGATTCTTTCTGTATATTGTGTATCTATTGTAATACGCCACTGAACTTGACACTGGCATAAAATGTTACATAGTACCTGCTATGGTATTATTGCTAATTCTACTTTTGTTATAAAAAATGTGATTGGAAAATCTTAGAAATTAAATTATTTGCCCTACTTCCACCCTGCCTCATCATGTTCCTCTTCTACAAACCTGCTGATTCTTACTTGTAATCAATGAATTAGAGGAAAAAAATGTGCATAGGGCAACTAGCAGGATATTTTTGAACCTTTTTAGAAATAGTAAGATGATATAATCTTGTCTACGATGTCTTTTACCATGCTTCATGGTGATATACAAACATTTTACGCTCAGAACCTATCCAACGGCCATGATTCCTATAATGTCCCTCTTTATACCTATTTTACCTAAATTAGTTACTGATATTAATAGACAAAAATGACAAAGGTCATATATGCATATATGTTTGTATATGTATATATGTAGGTGTGTGTGTCTCTAATTTTCACATTTTTTGAAAGAGAAACATTACTGTAAGTTATGGAGAATATGCACACATAGACAGGCAAAGGAAGTAATGGGAAGGCTGTTACGGCTATGCATATGGTAGAGATCAGTATGTTATTTTAACTTGTATTGCCATCAGTCAGATATTTTGCTGAAAGCCTCTGCCTCTAATTAACTTTGTGATTAATGACACCACCGTGTTCCAGAATTTACCCCCACCCCACCCCCAGCCAAACACACACTCTTAGAAAACCTTCATTTTAGGATGACCTCAGATGTCTAAAGTCTATATTTTTGGTTTTTTCCTTGGTCTTAGGGAGAAGTTGGTACGAGTGCGATCCCAGGATTATGGGAGGGATCTGCAGGGGGTTCAGAACTTACTGAAGAAGCACAAACGCCTAGAAGGGGAGTTGGTGGCACATGAACCCATCATCCAGGTAGGAATATGAAACCTGAAAAGACTGGGATAATCTAATAGTAGTCCATGTTATGGATAAATGGGTTGAGGCTACAAAAAGTGAAGGTGGCATGCCAAGGTCACATAGAGAGTTAGTCGTAGAGTTCACAAGTGTTCTCCACATTTTGTCTCCTATGAATAGAAGAATCTGCATGGAAACTCATGCTCTTCCATGGAAGGAGCACTTTTAGTCCAGGGCACAATTGCTGACAATTAGGTTACAGTTTGGGACATCTGGAAAATCTGTACCTGAGCTGAGCCATATGGAAAGAGGGCAGCCCTGAGTCTTGGCTTGGCAACAGGGTCACCCTGTGACCACGAATAATGCATAAAGAAGATCCTGGAAAGTAGCCTCATGCAAACGTCAAGGTATTTGTTCGAATACGTGGCAACGTTTAGCTTGCTAGATCTTACTGCAGCTTCCTTCATTCTCCCAGGATTGTCAGGACCACCTCGAGTACCTCCAGCATGTAAAAGAGCCAGAGGGTGTGAAGGGCTAGACACTTTTTGCCAGGAAACTGTGGATAAATGGGGAGAGGTTGGGGGGTAATGTGACATGGAGGGGGTGTGTTCTTCAGAATGTGCTGGATATGGCGGAGAGGCTGGGAGACAAGGCTGCCGTGGGGCGAGAGGAGATCCGGGAGAGGCTGGATCAGTTTGTTCAACACTGGGACCAGCTCAAAGAGTTGACCAAGGCTCGGTGAGTTGGGGCTATGAGGCCCAATTCTCTTCTTGGATTGCAGGTATTCGGTTGGTATGGAGAAGATATTTAAGTGCTTGCTCAGCATTTCTCCCCAGCTACCAATCTCTGTCTAATTTCTAAGTGCCTGCTCAAATGCCAAGTCTTCCATGAAGCTTTCCCCATGTACCCCAGGCAGAAATGACACTGCCTCTGTGTTCTGAATATACCTCTATTCTTGTGCTTACTTGCAGCTGCTGTCTTTTATCATTGTTGCCCTACATGTGTTATCCTTCATACCACGTTATCCCCCACATCCCCGTTTTACTTTATACATCTCCCCAGTTTTAACATTACATGCAGTGCTTAGTAATAAAAGAATGAAGGGATATTTTTCTCCCTTATAACCATATAGTCCTATAGCCAATTAAAATCTTACAAGATAGTTCCACTCTGCTACATTCCCACTGCTTACTAGTTTTTTCTTATCTATTGGGGTTTGCTTTCCTCTTACAGAGGGATTCGGTTGGGAGAGTCCCTAGAATACTTGGAATTCATGGCGAATGCTGAGGAGGAGGAAGCTTGGATCAGTGAAAAGGAAGCTATGGTTACCCAAGGGAATTCTGGAGACACTTTGGCTGCTACTCAGGTGAGTAACAGGCTGAATGGATCAATTTTCTTCTCTTTGAATCTTTTCTTAAGTAGTCAACATTTTCATCTGTAAAATTAGAATCTTTCTTCTGGTGGAAGAAGAAAACTTTCAGGTCAGTTCTTAGTATACGATGTTCTTGATACTTAATATTTTTCCACTAGATGGAATGTTTCCTAGAATTACGTAAATTTCAATGTGGGGAAATCCTTATGTACTACCTTGATCAACACTCATTCCCAAATCCAGAAAAGTCTAAGGTCACATGGTAAGTTAGAAACAATGTCACTTGTATTCCTTTGGCTCTTTTTCTGGTAAGATTGTCTTTCTGGCAAGTGAAGAGTTTGGGGAGAGGAATTTAGTGGAGCTATGCAGGAGTAAGGGGACACTCATCTAGTCTGCCAATTGAGTTGAATCATCCCTGGTGAATGGCATCAAAAGGAATCAGAATGTAAGTGGGATAGATTGTCTAGTCTTGGAAGTTTTGATTCTCACTGACTCATTTACACAGAGCTTGCTAAAGAAACTCGAAGCTTTGGAGAATGACTTCGCAGTCCATGAGATCCGAGTGCAAAATGTGTGTGCTCAAGGAGAAGACATCCTGAGCAAGGTGAACTGCGCTAGGGGTTCCGGGTCAAAACAGGATTTTCAAAAAGGGATTGGCCCAAATATAGAATCATGAGCAGTGCTAAAATCAAACATAGACCATTGATAATCTCTTCTAAGCTGGCTTTTTGTTATTTTTCAGTAAATAATTTTTTATTCAATTTCTGTTTTCTGGAAGTTTTGTTTTTCAAGTTCTTATAGGTACACTTTTTAGATTTTTAAAAAAATCATTTGTTGACACTCTTACTCTTATCCTCTGCAGAATACGGCCTTTAAAAATATATTATACGTGACTTGCTTTGGTCATAGAGTATTTTAAGAATGTGAAGAAATTTCTTTGCATGCCTCTAGAGATGAGGACCCCACTGAAACCTCTTTGTAATTTGAGAACGATTGTTTTGTTTAACTGCCTGTTTTAACAGAGGCTCAGTGATCTAAATGCTGAATCCTAAAGAATACAAAAGAATGCTAAACAGAGATGACTCTGTACATTCGAGATGCTTATGCCAACTAAGAAGATCACACTTATATGGACAAACATGAGAAGATTGTCCAAATGCTGGGGTAGAAATAATCATCTGGGTGGAATAGATATTATTCTATTATAGGTGAATAATAGAATAATTTCACTAGATCTAGAAGAAAGTAGCTATATATTTGGAATGGGAGAGATGAGAGCTTTTTAATAATACTAAAGAATTCACATTTCTGGCCCTGGACACTCATCAGTATATCTGTCTCTCCTCCTTTCGACCTTGGTGTTACAGGAGGAAAGTCAGCATAAAGAGAAGATTTCTACCAAGATAGAGGCTCTAAAAGAAAAGACCCCTTCTCTGGCCAAGGCAATGGCTGCTTGGAAGTTACAACTGGAGGATGATTATGACTTTCAGCAGTTCAACTGGAAGGCTGATGTGGTTGAGGCCTGGATAGGTATGACGTGTGAGGGCCAGGGTCTTAGGTTTGAGAAACGCCGATAATTCCATTTATAGAATGGATCCTGGGGCTCTGTTGCTTACCATGGGAAGAAAGATGCTCCCTTCATTACTCACTCCTATCCCGCCTGGACACAATTACAATTACATTCACACACGTGCAAACACACACATGCCCCCCCCCCACACACAAACACACAGAGACACATGCTGAGGGGATAACTAAGTACTATAATTCCAGAGAACATCTTTTTTTGGAAACTGGTGATTTCACATGTGATATTCAGCAAGATAGGGCCATGGCAAAACATTCTAGGCAATAAACTGTGTGTTTGATTTACTTATAATTTATCTCTAGTCTGCAGTTTTCCTTATGAAACATTCAAAAGTCCTCTTGGCTCCAGCTCTGTTTCAGTCAGTTTTATCCTGCATAAGTCTAGAAAAACAATTCACTGGACCCTACACCCCCCATATTCTAATGAATCATCTGTTTTGAGAGTCAGGAGGCTCTCTTGTGGCCTATAGTAAATATTCCTTTTCTCCTTACCACAGCTGGTACAAGACCAACTCTATTTCCCTTCTTATTAATTATCTTTGCTCTTCAGCTGAGAAAGAAACAAGCCTGAAGACCAATGGCAATGGTGCAGACCTCGCTGCCTTCCTCACTCTCCTGGCAAAGCAGGTGAGAGCAGGGTTGCCTTGTTGATAGATGCCCGTGAAGTCCAAGACCCATATCACACAGAAGCTTCACACAGGATTATTTCATTCCTAAATTTGTGGTTTTATTGTCTGTAGGACCTGTAATATTGTTCCCCTTTCCTTCGTGATAGAGATAATTTGCTAGTTTTCTCTCCCTCATCAGTCTTGCCAATAGGTGTTCATTTTTATTAGAGAACAAATTTTTGGCTATATAATTTTTCTCTGTTGTATCTTTGTACTATATTCCATTAATATCTTTTTATATCTTTATTATTTTTTAACTTCATTTCATATTACTTGATTTTTTTAAATTTAAAAAAAATTTTATTCACTCTTTTGGTGAATAGTCTTTGTACAATTGAAAAGAATGTGTATTTTGCAATAATTTATATTACCTATCAGATTTTGTTACTTATGTTATTTAAATATTTTATTTTATATATTTTAAAGCTAGGTTAAAAGTTGTGTTGACATTTAGAATTATGAAATAATCTTGATGAATTGATTCTTTTAATTATGAAAAGTTTCTCTTTCTCTCCAATAACATTTTTTTTAACACTTCTTAAATTTTTTTTCATATATTAGTATACGATACCAATTTTCTTTTGTTTACTATTTGCAATGTATATCTATTTCCAACCCTTTAAAAAATATTTCTATGCCTTTATATTTTTTGTTTTTGTTGTTGATTTGGTACATTTATAAATTGTAAAATGGTTACCACTGTAGCATTAGCTAACACCTTCATCCTGTGACATAATTACCATTTCTTTCTTAAGGTGAGAACATTTAAGATCTACTCTCTTAACAACTTTAAAGTACATAATACAGAAATATTAGCTATAATCACCATGCTGTGCATTAGCTCTCCAGCACTTGCTAATCTTATAAATGGAAGTTTGTTCCCTTTGACCAATTTCTCCCCATTTCCTTCACCTCCCAGCCCCTGGCAACCACCAATGTACTCTAAGTTTGGCTGTTTCTCTAAGTTTGGCTTTTTTAGATTCCACATGTAAGTAACATTATACAGTATTTGTCTTTCTCTCTGACACTTATTTCACTTAGCATAATGCCCTCAAGTTTCATCCAAGTTGTTGCACACAGCAAGATTTCCTTCTTCCTCCTGACTGAATAATATTCCATATGTGTATATCACATACCTTCTTTATCTATTGTTCTGTTGACAGGCACTTAGTTTGCTTCTGTATCTTGGTTACTGAGAATAATGTTGCAATGAACATAGAAGTGCAGAGTGTCTGTATGTCTCAGATGCGTCTTTTATAAATATAATATAGATGAGTTTGATTTATTATCTATTGATGAATTTAATGGAGTAGTAAATCCATTTACATTTAAAGTAATTAATTCATGAGTTTTATTTAAAGCTATAATTTAACACCTCCCCTCCCCTATCCCCTATCCAACCCCACTTTTTTCAGTAATGATTCAAGATGTGATTTCAGTTTTCCTGAGGACTAGCCTTTTTCAGTTTGCTCTTAAACCTAGGGACTTTAGAGGTTTCAACTAAACCTCTTTCACTAAGTCTGCTCCTACTTGATGTGTCCTGATCACAGCACTGTGTGACTGCAGAAATTTCTTAGATTTTAGATTCTTTAGATTTTAGATTCTACATTCTTAGCTACTGTTTTCTGTTTGACTTCTAGGACTTGTGTTTAGGAATCTATAAATATCCTGTTGGGGACATACAGGGAGATTATTGAGCCTCCTTTTCTGCAGCTCCCTTTTCATGATTTTCTTAAACCGTGGATGCCCCAGTTTCCCAGAACTCCAATTTTTGTCCCTTTAGTTCCATGAGATGATCAAAAGATCTGAACATCTGCTTCCTCCACTACCTTACCCTGTACAGCTTATACTTCAAAGGGGAAAGTGACAGAGAGTATTACTCTTAGTTTGCTACTATTTCCTTCTCCCTGGAATTTTGATCCCTCAAGTTATAGCTAACCTGAGTTACATTCTGATCCCTTTCAAACAGCTGATTTTTTGTACTTTTATCCAACATTAAAAGTTGTTCTCAAAGAGAGAATTGGTCAAATACATACCACCCTGTTAAAGCTGGAAGTGGAACATCCTGAATTTTGTGATTCTGATATCATTTGCATACACACATGCACACACACACAATCATTTGTATAACTGGCACCTGTATAAGGTCTTTTGTTAGTTTGCATACTCCCACAATTTCTAGTGCTAATTAGAATGCAAAATCTAATAAGTGATATAAAAGAGTCTTAGAATATGAGTCTTAAGAAGAATTTAGTTTGGGTTTGGAATATCACATCATGCTCCAATACTCCCTTAATATTAATTTTGTACCTAATCTAAAATCCAATTTAAAACACTGGAATTTAACTATAATTCCAATCCCAAATGTTTACAAACGTCTCTAAGTCCTATTTCATTTTCCTTGGGCATCACTCTAAACTCTTGTATAGGTCCAATCTGGTGGAACCCAGGTATGAATGACCCCTTGGAATCTGCATTATTTTTCTGTTCACAGCTTCTCTATGGGTCTTTCTCAGGACACACTGCATGCCAGTCTGCAGAGCTTCCAGCAAGAGAGACTGTCTGAGATAACTGACCTGAAGGACCAACTGGTGGCTGCTGAGCACAGCCAGACTGAAGCCATTAAGGAGCGCCATGCTGCCCTGCTGAGGCTCTGGGAACAGCTGCTGGAAGCTTCTGAAGCCCACAGACAGGAATTGCTGAAAAAACAGCTGCCCCTACAGAAGGTAAAAAAAAAAAAAAAAAAAAGGTGAACCACCATCAGGCCTCAATTATCTGTACCTTAGCCATGAAATCCAGAAATAGATACTGGAAACCGTGTTTGAATACTATAGACATTTAAGTGAGTACATTGCAAAGAATCAGGAAGACATTCTTATGAGCAAGAAGTAATTCATTTTTTTAGATTGATAGGGAGTATTTTTTGACTGATTTATCAGTTATCCATCTGACTTATGATGGAAGCCAGGTACATATAATGGAAACAGGTAGGTGAGACAAGGGATAGAAGATCTTACTGTATGGAAGAACTAATACTGGCATGTAGGAGTCAAGGTTGTCCTTGTCTTTTTTGCTAACTCAAATAAAAGGAATATTAGACAAGTATAACTTGTGTTCTCATCTTTCCTAGCTAGGGGACCTTGCATGTGTCACTTAACATTTCTGAACCTTGATTTCTCTATTTATAAAATAAGGTAATATCACCATCATAGCTATTTCTATGTTATTACTATTAAAAGAGATAATAGATCTGAAAATGCAATATAAACCACCATGTTCTATATGGATATAAGTTTTAAAATGTTTTTTTCTAGTGGTGGCTGCTAAGGTATTGGATGTTGATGATAAAAATATTAATAGTAAAAGGAAGTCAAGATGGTCAGTGAAATTACTGAGTATTTCTAGACCATAAGAAGTATTGTACCTGGCAACAAGTTAAGGTAGGGAGTTACAGGAATCAGAAAACACACAAATAAAAAATCAGATCCTTAATTAATTTCTACTCTATTGAAGGACATGGAACCTACAGAAATTAATCTTAAGTGAAAAGTTAAAGCAATTAATGTAAAACTGCATATCCATATCTATACACACACACACACACATATGTACATACACACATTCTACATTAGAAGATACTTCACATTCTAATTCTATTTTACTCAATTTTCAATCTGCAAAGAGTTTTATTTTATTTTGTGATTTTAAAATCTTTGTAAAATATTCAGTTGATACATAATGTTATGAAAACAATATGACATTATTTATAGGTTTTCATGTCCTTCTTGGGTAGAGGCAATATTAGTTTTCTCTGTGTTTGGTCTATTTTAGTGTATAGATTGCTGAAATGAATACAGAGAAGGTGTAATCGTGTAATACCTTTGCAATCTCCTTCCATTTGGGTCAATTTTCTCCTCTTTAACCCCTATGTTTGGAGATGAAAACTTATTTTCATATCTGTATAACATAACTCTCTTTGAAAGTACAATCTGCTGACCCAAAATATATGATGTATTTTATTTCAATTTTTGTTATAAATTTATTTATTTATTTATTTTTGGCTGCGTTGGGTCTTCATTGCTGCGCACGGGCTTTCTCTAGTTGCGGCGAGTGGGGGCTACTCTTTGTTGTGGTGCACGGGCTTCTCATTGCAGTGGCTTCTCTTGTTGTGGAGCACGGGCTCTAGGTTCATGGGCTTCAGTAATTGTGGCTCGCAGGCTCTAGAGTGCAGGCTCAGTATCTGGGGCGCACAGGCTTAGTTGCTCTGCAGCATGTGGGATCTTCCCGGACCAGGGCTCAAACCTGTGTCCCCTGCATTGACAGGGAGGTTCTTAACCACCGAGCCAACAGGGAAGTCCCTATGTGATGTATTTTGTATCTAAAACTTTTCTATTACCTACTGTTTGGGAAAATCCATGCTATTTCTCTCATTTAGAAATTCAAAGTCATTCAGAGCATATGAATAACTCCAAAGAGTATTGCATGGATAAGGATACAGATTAGAGGGTAGGAAATGGGTTTAAGCAGGGGATTCAGGCATGAGATGAGCCTTGAACAAGGTTTAGAAGGAAGGTAGGATGAGTACTCAGTATACGCAAACAGACATCAAAGAAGTGTGGTCTGCAGAAGATCAGAGGAGAGAAAGAAGAAATGCCTATCCCACAAATTGATACTTTTTATTCAATCAATTATCCATTCATTCATTTAACACTTATTTGTGCATGTTTACTATGTGCCAAGTAGACTTGGAACACAGACATCAGAACAAGAAATCATGAAACCTTATCATTGCAATCTACCCTTGCCACTTTTAGAATCTTATAACTAATATAATCCTAGAAGTCATCCAACTTCATTTGTAAGTGTTGGAAGAAAAAGAGAAAATGCTAGGATCAGGGCTTGTACCTTGAATTTACATGTCGATCCATCTGATCACATGGTCTCCATTGGTTTTAGTTCTGCCCTCTTAGAGTGTTGGCCCTGAAAATATTTGAAGACCGTCATTTTTTTTATCCTCAGTCTTCTTTTCTGCTGACGAGCTTTATCAGAAAAGATGGAGGTGTCTTTTTTTTTTTCCTCTCTAGGCCGAGGATCTATTCATGGAATTTGCACACAAGGCTTCAGCTTTCAACAACTGGTGTGAGAATGCTGAGGAGGACCTGTCAGAGCCTGTGCGCTGTATCTCACTGGATGCAATTCAGCAGCTGAAGAAGGACCATGAGGACTTCTTGGCCTCCTTGACAAGGGCCCAAGGAGACTTCAACTATTTGCTAGAGCTAGACCAGCAGATTAAGGCCTTAAATGTGTCCTCTAGTCCCTATACGTGGTTAACAGTGGAGGTGCTAGAAAGGATCTGGAATCACCTATCTGACATCGTCAAGGTAGCTTGGGGCAGAGCAGAGAGTTCCTTTGGCTTATAGTGAGCATGATCACTTGATATATTATCCAAGTTTGGGGACTTTTGAGAAAGAAAGGAACACTATTAATAATTATATTGGGACAGCAGTCATGCACTGAGACAATCTAAGAAAAAATTTGGAAATATGTTCACAACAGGCATAGCCCTATGCCCTATGGTTAGAGTCTCAAGCATCTGGGTGTTGAGTGGTGATTCAAGGAAGCAAGCACAAGCTCCAGGAGATGACTCTAAAAATAGGTTATGAGAAGTTCATGAGGCTTGTATATATCTTTACAGTATATATACTCCAAGGCATTCTCTATTTTATACACATCTCCAAAAGTGCCTTTTTAATGTGTTTGTGTTTAATTTTTGTCTGTATATAGTAATGCTCATTACTGAAGCTATGGAAAGTATTTTAAAAGTTTACGAAGAAAAATTTCACTATAAAATCACCAATTTCATTTGGCAACTCATTATCTTTTCCTTTAAAGCTACGTTTATGTTCATTTAAATGAAATTTCAACTGGAAAATATTTGAGTTGAAGAAAGATTTGCCTTTGTTACTAGTTTATTTGTTACTGGGCTTGGTAACACCTGTAGGTGCTTATGGGAAGTTGCATAAGCTTCTTTCACATTTCTGAGATGAGAAGAGATGGGCTGGAAGAAAAGTGAGCACACAGGCAATAGTATTGGAAGATAGGTGAGATTTGGAAGAGGGAAGATGTGCAGGTGAGACTCAGAAACAGTTATTTTATTCAAAGAAAGGCCTGCAATGTGCACATTACTATCTGTGATTTGGGGTTTTAGGAAAGGGAGCAGGAGCTGGAAAAGGAAGAGTCAAGACAGGTCAAGAACTTTGAGATGTGCCAAGAATTTGAACAGAATGCCAGTGCCTTCCTTGATTGGATCGTGCAGACCAGGTGTGCTGTGATACCCCCAAACTCATGATCCTTATACTATACTTTCCATTTACTATAGGGATGAAATACATAACTGAGGGAAGGAAGGGGAACTCTTACAGTATTTATGCTGTCCTAAAATCACCATATTCTCTCTGTGCTTTGTATTTGGAATCGACTGTACTCTAAATCAATCATTGCAAAATTGAGAAATGAGAATTTCATCTCGTTGCCCATTCTGTATTCTCTCCTTGATACTTTTTTTCCCTCTCGCCTATAATTACAGTCCAAAAATAGTAACAGTCCCTTATGTTTGCCTTCCCCTTTGTACTTTACAAAGTATTTCTATGATCCATTATCTCAACTTTCAGAGCAACCTTGAAAATTGTACAGAGCTGATCCTATTACCACTGTTTCCAAATGTGGAAAGAAGTTCAGTAGATAAATTGACTTGATCAAGGTCACATATGTATTTATTGGCACAACCAGAGCAGAGTACACTGTGACTACGTCATAGGAAATTATTATGTTGCTTGACTACTAAAACAGTGAAGAGAATCAAATGAGATAATATATGCTAATTGCTTTTATTAAATGCAAAATGTTCTATACATGAAAATAACATTTGTCACATCTTCTGGGGCAAATGGCTTGGAAAAGAGGAGACTTAGAGGGTATAATAAATGAGTAAATGGTCAAAGGTGGTAGACTATATTCAGCAGGTGAGTCAGCATTATGGAGTTAAAGTGTTGTTTTAGGCAATCCATGCTACTGTTCCTACAAACCCATTGACAAGGATAAATCAGAAAATGAACAAAAAGAAATTCTGTATCATGGCTAAATAAAACATCTGACGGAAGGCAGAGGATATACAGCTCACCCTCCTCTGCCTCTGGTTTTGGTCCCTCCTCCCCTGGCAGCAGGTGCCCAACACTGAGCATATCACCTGACACCTGAGCCCTTCATCCTAAAGTAAAGAGATGCACAGAAGGCTCTGAGCTTCTCAGTGTGGGGGACATTTTGGGGACAGTGGCTGGAACAGGTTCATACTTTCTAGGTACAAAGAATTTAGAATGTATCATAAATCTGAAGAAAGAAGATCATTTAAGTAAACCATGTTAACATGTGATTTCACTTTTCTCTCTTCTGCCTGATCTGGACCTCCATATCCAGGGATTACTTTCTGGATGGGTCAGTATTTTATGTTATCATGTTTGTTTTGTTGTATCATTCTGAAAGAATTAGTTAAGGAGGCCTTAGTACTAAAGCATCTTCATCCCATTGCAATCTGATGGTCCCTAAGTAAAATGTGGGGTAAGAAAGAGAAGCAAAGTGTATATCATTCTGGCCCTACACCCCACTAGGTGAAGTCTTGCCTACATTAGGTTAAGGGTATATTTGAGAATAATAACTAGGAGGGAAGTATGGAAGCTTTCTCGTAGGCAGAGAAGAACTGGGAGAGCCTTACTTTCCTTTTCATTTGTTGCCAATAAACAGAGAGGGTTTGGTCTTGTGAAAATTTGGCATTGTGAAGATTCATTTCAGAAAAGCTATATAACTTGGAAGAACTATAGAAGTGTAGGGGTTTTGAGTTGGTCTGTTTGTGTAAAATACTGACCTCTGATATTATAAGTAATGTATTCCTCTGGTTCTTAACTAGATCTTTGCTGAAAGAAACAGGAACTCTAGAATCCCAGCTGGAAGCAAATAAAGTAAGTAATGTTCATTCATTAGCTCTAAACATTGCTGGAATTACAAAGAGTGCAAGAAAAACTACTCAAAGGAAACTGGTGATTCTTTTAGGTAAGTCCCCTGGCCCAAAAGTCAAAAGCCTAAGTCTCTGGTGTCAACCCTGCCAACAATTTGCATTCTAACCTTTGGCCACCACTTCATGGACATGGATGTCAGTTTGCTTAAATCTCAACTTCAATTTCTGTATCTATACAATGGAGTCAATAATAGCTACATTATAGACTTACTCTAATGATTAAGTAAGGGAACAAATGCAAAAGCTCCTGGCCTACAACTTGTAACATTGACAAATTTCTGTTATTATTTGATGTGGTAAGAAAATAAAATTGAATCTAGATTATCTCTTAATAATTGAGTGAAGCAGTGGGCTACACCTCCTAGAGAAATGGAAATAAAAACAAAAATAAACAAATGGGACCTAATGAAACTTAAAAGCTTTTGCACAGCAAAGGAAACCATAAACAAGACGAAAAGACAACTCTCAGAATGGGGGGAAATATTTGCAGATGAAGCAACTGACAAAGGATTAATCTCCAAAGCATACAAGTAACTCATGCAGCTCAGTATCAAAAAAACAAATAACCCAATCCAAAAATGGGCAGAAGACCTAATAGACATTTCTCCAAAGAAGATATACAGATTGACAACAAACACATGAAAGAATGCTCAACATCATTAATCATTAGAGAAATGCAAATCAAAACTACAATGAGATATCATCTCACACCAGTCAGAATGGCCATCATCAAAAAATCTACAAACAAGAAATTCTGGAGAGGGTGTGGAGAAAAGGGAACCCTCTTGCACTGCTGGTGCAAATGTGAATTGGTACAGCCACTATGGAAAACAGTATGGAGGTTCTTTAAAAACTACAAATAGAACTACCATATGACCCAGCAATCCCACTACTGGGCATATACCCTGAGAAAACCATAATTCAAAGAGTCATGTACCAAAATGTTCATTGCAGCTTTATTTACAATAGCCAGGACATGGAAGCAATCTAAGTGTCCATCAACAGACGAATGGATATAGAAGATGTGGCACATATATACAATGGGATATTACTCAGCCATAAAGAGGAAGGAAACTGAGTTTAGGTAGTGAGGTGGATGGACCTAGAGTCTCTCATACAGAGTGAAGTAAGTCAGAAAGAGAAAAACAAATACCATATGCTAACACATATGTATGGAATCTAAAAAAAAAAAAAAGAAAGAAAGAAAATGGTCAGAAGAACCTAGGGGCAAGATGGGAATAAAGATTCAGACCTACTAGAGAATGGACTTGAGGATATGGGGAGGGCGAAGGGTAAGCTGGTACAAAGTGAGAGAGTGGCATGGACATATATACACTACCAAATGTAAAATAGATAACTAGTGGGAAGCAGCTGCATAGCACAGGGAGATCAACTCGGTGCTTTGTGACCGCCTAGAGGGGTGGGATAGGGAGGGTGGGAGGGAAGGAGATGCAAGAGGGAAAAGATATGGGGACATATGTAAATGTATAACTGATTCACTTTGTTATAATGCAGAAACTGACACACCATTGTAAAGCAATTATACTCTAATAAAGATGTTTAAAAAAATAAAATAAAATGGCCAAAAAAAAAGCAGTTGGCTAGAACAATGTTTTTAACCTTAACCTTATTTTCTTTCCCCCCACCACCAGAATAAAAATTTAACTAATTAAATCTAATTTATCCCTAATGAGAGAACTTAATGCTAAAAAGATGTTGTCAGACAGGATTGATTTTTGGAGGGCCACAAACCATTGTAATATCTAATATGTTTTCACAACTACCCCCCTTATTACAACCAATTCACTCCTCCCCTCTTTAGGAAAAGACATTCCCCTGTTCAGAAAACATGACCTAAATGTAGATGTTTGGCATATAATATGCCTGAATGACAGAAGAGTCTTGTGGAAGTCTGTCCAAGCCAATGAAGGAGACTGAAGTGTGAACACTGGGAAGTTTAAGTGGACCTCAGAGCTCAACCACAATCAATAGTACAAATAATTCATGATGCAAATCACTGGGAGCATGGATCCTGGAAATCCTACCCTTCTTTATCTGCAGTATATAACTGTTGATGCTTAGATTTATATATTACAGATTACCAGAATGATAGAAGTCATGTCATTTAACCTTTCCACCACTTTATAAATGAGGAATACAAATATAAGTGAGGTGGTTTTCCTGAGTAGTTCATTGTTTACAGAGGACAGGAAATTTCCTGAAGATAATTGAAAAGGAGAAGTGAAGGGAAGTCTAAACTTATCAGCTTCTTACCTTCTGTATCATCCCTAGGTTTGGATCTGGTACTCTGGGTGACTGCCTCTCTTCTTTGTCTTTTTCCAGAGGAAGCAGAAGGAGATCCAGGCAATGAAGCGTAAGCTGACCAAGATTGAAGACCTGGGGGAAAACTTAGAAGAGGCTCTGGTCCTGGACATTAAATACAGCACCATTGGGCTGGCTCAGCAGTGGGACCAGCTCTACCAGCTTGGGATGAGAAGGCAACACAGTCTGGAAGAACAGATCCAAGCCAGGTATTGAGAACCCATGGCCAGGGCTGGGCAAGGGTGTGGGTGGTGTTAGGTATTAGAAACTTAGCTCCAAGAACTAAAGTTTGGGGTACAGTATACAGGAGTTGCTTCAGCGATAGTACACTCACTATCCCCAGAACCGATATTCTCTCTCTTTACTGACCCACAGAATGACTATTTCTCTTTTTATAGGAGGCTATTATAAACTGGGACACAGTGCTCCCAAACCCCTGTGTCTACTCACCATCCATTTCTCTGAGTCTATTCACCATCTATGACCTCTTCAGAAAGCATTCCCTTTTGTAAAATTCCCACCAAAATGTCTAGAATGAAATAAATATTCGAAGTATAGAGCAGAAAAGAAAATTTTCATTTTTTTTCTAAATAAATTAATTATATCAGAGCAGCCTTAGTTCTCCATAGCTTTTTTGGCAGCATTAGTTATCTGGATCAGAGATTGGCAAATTTTTCTGTAAAGATCTTGATAATAAGTACCATACAATTTGTGAGACATATAGCCTCTGGTTTACTTAACCCTGCTGCTGTGAAGAGAAAACATCTATTGATAATTCATAAATGAATGAGCATGGACATGTTCCAGTAAAATTTTATTTATGGACACTGAAATTTGAATTTCTCACCATTTTTAATGTTTAAGGAAACAGACTTCTTCTTTTGATTATTTGTAATCATGTAAAAACCATTCTCAGTTCATTGACTATACAAAAGTGAGTGACTGACTGGATTTGGCCCATGGGTCATAGTTTGCCAACCCCTGAACTAGATCACTTGACTAGCATAATAGTCACTAAAATTCCTCTCTTATTCTTATGGCATGCCTTTTTATATTTCTCTGTTTATTTCATGGGTTAATTTTTGGTTTTCCTTTCAGAGACATCACTGGTCTGAGTGAGGAGACACTACAGGAGTTTGAAACAGCCTTCAGGTGAGTATAACTTCATAGTTGATTGGTTCTTTGTTTTCCAGACAATCAGAATGAATTTCCAAGTAACTATTATTTTTTCCCTCAGTGTGATTTAGTAGGATCTTAAATGAAGATGTAGATATGTTATTTAGCTTCAAGTCTTGGCTTTTAGTATGTCTATGGGATTCCTTGCTTTTAGGAAATACTTTTACTTTATGTTCAACATTTTATTCATTTCCCTCCATCCGTTAGGTTTTAAAAAAAAAGTGTGGATACACAGGCAAGCTCTCCACTCAACTGATAAACTTATGGAATGTTACTAAAGCCCAACTAGTACAAAAATAACTATTCTTTTCTTTTTTAATCTGATTCCTATTGAGCTTGATAAAATGTTTTTATTCTTTAGGCACTTTGATGAGAATTTGACAGGTCGCTTAAGTCACAAAGATTTCCGGTCCTGCCTGAGAGGGCTCAATTACTACTTGCCCATGGTGGAGGAAGGTGAACCTGAGCCCAAGTTTGAGAAATTCCTGGATGCTGTTGATCCAGGGAGGTAGGAGGAAAACCAAGGGCCAGACCATAGCAGGGAATGAGGCTTGGGGAGGGTTGGGGGGCAAGCACAGAAAGTAAAATCCATAAAATATGAAATTAATTCATATTGAGAGTAGGAATATACAGACTACCATAAATGAATTGAGCAGCTTTTGGTGCCCTTTTAGGATTATCTCAGAAGTTCATGGCACTAACTCCAACTCAGGCACCAGCTCTGCAATTTGTTCAATTCCTGGTTTATGTTTGATCTAGGAATTTCAGCTGGTTCTGAGAAAGGAACTTGAGAGAATAATTCCTTCCCTTGTGTAAGATCTTAACGAGACATGGATTATTCAAAGGCCAGCTCCTGCGGATGGGGTTGTTGTGTGCTTGTGAGGGTGGGACAGAGTCATAGAGGGATTACGTTACTATTAGAGACCAATTCTTTCTTATACCAAGGACCAAAGAAGATCAGAAATAGAGGTCTTCAACTCAACTTGAAGAGCTTGAGATACTTAGAGACTGGTGCTAGTGGAAAATCCCCAAATTCTACTTAGAGAGTCAGGCTGACTGACCCATGTGGAAACAGAGGCTAGAACTTAAGAAACTGTTTATTTGGCTGTAAGGGCATGAGGATGTGGGTCAAATAGAGATAATAGACCCATAGTCTCAGAGAGCTGAGATGGGACAGACACTTGGAGAATCCAGCTTCTCTCTGTCTCTGAGACACTGAGTAGGATGAGAAAGGGATCTGCCTTCCTCTTTGTCTTGAGAGGGGACAATTCCTGATCTATTTCTCCCAACAGAAAGGGCTATATCTCACAAACCGACTATACCGACTTCCTGATCGTCAAGGAGTCAGAGAACATCAAGTCCAGCGATGAACTAGAGGATGCTTTCCAAGCCCTGGCAGAGGGCAAGGCCTATATTACCAAAGAGGACATGAAGCAGGTCAGATTCCAGTTTGCATCCACTCTCATTACACTCTCATCATAATCAACATTTTGCTCATCTCAGGCTTGGCTGCCTACTTACCATAGACAACCACATTCCCCTCCCCGACTTTTTCTCAGATAGTGTTATGCACTGGATATCATTTGCTTTGATCACTCATGTTGTCTTGACACAACTCAAAAACCTACAGTCAACCTCTAACGCCTATCAGTGTCAATTCCAAACATGCTACTTGGTTTTTAAGGCTATTTATTTATCCTGTTTATTTAATAAGCCAAATTTAGAGAATGGTGTAAATAGTGCAGTCAGAGTGAGATGGGACTCTTTGGATAAGAATTAAGTTGAAGAGATGAGTTGGTCTTATTCATTAGAAATTATAGATTTCTTTCTATAAGAAAAGCACGTGATAGGACCAGGACTGGCTTCTTCTTCCAAAGTCTCTCCACTTCCTGATTTTAGGGCATATTAGAAGCCCCAAATAGCCAGCTATTTTTAATCCTTATTACTGTATTTCTTTTTTTTTTTTTATGTTTCAGGCCCTAACCCCAGAACAAGTGTCATTCTGTGCCTCACATATGCAGCAATACATGGACCCACGGGGCCGAAGCCAGCCTGCTGGCTATGATTATGTTGGCTTCATCAGTTCCTACTTTGGCAAGTGATAAGCAGCTATTCCTGGGTCAGAGAATCTTGATGTTGTGGGAAGTATTGGGGGATGAAGGAGACAGGCGAGTACAGAGGGTGGAAAGATAGTCGTGTGTGTGTGTGTGTGTGTGTGTGTGTGTGTTTTACATTTATTGCAGGACCTGAAAAAATTCTTGGGCTTGGGAGATAAAGGCATTAACAAAATTGGAGGAGAGGAGGCCATGGGTTTATTTTATATGCAACTAGTCACTGCTGAGGGGTATTAAACAAGGTCTCTATTTTTCATTTGTTGAGTTCTACCTATCCTTATTATTTTGTGTTTTTTCTGATATAGAATAAAGTATTTCCTTTAAAAAATTTTTTTTAAAGTTCTTTTTGATAGAACAATATGAAGTAAAATGTTCCTGACTCAATTGGGTTTCTATATTTCTGAGAATTGTACTGTCATCTAAATATAGGCAGCTAATTACACTGTAAATAAATGCTTGGGTGCAGTAGATACATAAGATCCAAAATAAACTACAAACAATGTTTCTTGAGCTTGAAATGTGTTTAAATTCTTACATTTGAAAATGGAGATATTTGATATTCTGGGAAACCCCAATATTTTAGTCTATAAAATGGAATCACACAGAGAAGACCAGCACAGCACACACATTTTCTTCTCAATCTGTCCATTTTTCATACTTCCCCATTAGAGTGAATGTTATTACTCTCAGAACAGCAAAATATGGGCATGGCAGGTCTTCTTTTTGTCCTGTATGTCCCTGAATTTTCTCCAAAATTTTAATGTGATAAAAAGAATCTTTGTTTTGATTTACTTTTATCTCCTATTATTGTTAAGAGTCAGTAGAATTTTTATAGAATTAAGGGAAAAAACAAATGACCCAATTTTGTTCCTATTTATGGCTGAGTAATACTCCTTTATATATATATATGTACCACATCTTCTTTATCCAGCCATCTTTTGATGGATATTTAGGTTGCTTCCACGGAGTGAAGTAAGTCAGAAAGAGAAAAACGAAGATCGTATATTAACGCATATATGTGGAATCTAGAAAAATGGTACAGATGAACCTATTTGCAGGGCAGGAATAGAGACACAGACGTAGAGAACGGACATGTGGACACAGAGGGGGAAGGGGAGGGTGGGATGAATTAGGAGATTAGGTTTGACATAAATACACTACCATGTGTAAAATAGATAGCTAGTGGGAACCTGCTGTATAGCACAGGGAGCTCGGCTCGGTGCTCTGTGGTGAGCTAGAAGAGTGGGATGTGGGGGAAGGAAGTCCAAGAGGGAGGGGATATAGGTATACATATAGCTGAGTCACTTTATTGTACAGCAGAAACTAACACAGCATTGGAAAGCAATTATACTCTAATAGTAATAATAATAATAAAAAGCTCAAAAAGAAAAGAAAAGAAAAAAAACAAGAGGTGGTGCTATTTCCAAATAATTTCCAGACCAGGTTTGACCTGAACAGGTTTGAATGCTGACATTCTGTTCTGACTTGTAAAAATTTATGCTGTCATTTGCTTGTGAGAAGACTTAGTTCGTTTCTTTGCTCAGTATGAAACTGCCTAGCTGTTTTTGTATCCTGCAGGAACAGTCTCCACCTCCCAATCCATGTATATTGCCACTTGGTTACCATTTCAAGTCTCAATCCCATTCTTTGTATAGAAATTAGTCCTTGCTAAGGGACAAATCCTGTCACAGGAGCCATTTAAAGAAATTTTGGTTAAAACTATAAAGCTGTCTTTGCTGCTAATAAGGTATAAGTGTTTCTAGTGATTTTTGCTTAAACGATTGGGTACTATGAAGTATGACAATAAAAAAAGTATTTCAAAAAATGTTCATAAATGTCTAAATTGTGTTACCAAATTATGAGTTACCAAATATGATTACAGTTGAAAATATTCATAGCCCAGTAGGCCATCAAAAATCAGTATCATTTAATATCACACTGCCCGAATACGGAAAATCTAAAAAATGTATGTTTGTAATAACCAAAGGCAGAGGTGACTATGGTTTTATTCTTCTCCTGAACCCTGCCAAGTATCTGTAAATCCTAAATCAGATTATTAGGCATGTGGTGAGTCTTTAAGGCAAAGGACCAGTAGTACCATCTCATAAAAAGAGATTAATAATACAGAAGCTAAAGAAGATAGTATTTATCTAAAGAATCAACAGAAATTCCCCAAGAAGATGGTACTGTTAGAATTACATACAGCATCTTCTGAAATCAGATTCTGACCACCTATGCACTCAAGCAAAAAATGGTAATATGGGAATTATCATACATAATTGTGGACTATAAATATTCAATTTATAATATTATAACGATTAGAACTTGTATCAAATTTTCCTCTTGATCTCAGGGTTAAGTTCCTCATATTTCAAACAGATCTTTTCTTGACCTTCTGTTTACTTACTTTGAACTGGAATCCCTGCTGCTCCTTGGTAACTCTCTTCTTTGCAATTTACAGAGGGGAGCCTGCCTCTGGGACCCAGCCCTGTGGCTACATTCTTGATTTTTCTTTTATGATTCCTACTGCTTGGTTGGGACCCAAATACTATTCCACTCTTAACAGAACTCTCTCTTTTACATTTTATGGGCTTCCCTGATGCTAAACATTTGCCTGGAAGCCATCTGATTCTTTTTTCCTATAGCCTGATCCATTTCCCAGTACCTACTCTTCTCGGGTCTCTGGATCTAGGTCCATCTTCCTACACTCTCCAGTCAGACACTGTGCCAGGTAACAGCACTTTACTCTTCTTTGGCTGGTTATATCATGAAATATAAGATGCTGGACACTGCCGGCGCTGGCTTCTGCCAGCATGAACTGGGTAACAAATATGTCAGGCTAAAGTGATACTGCCTAGAAACTCCAAATAATAAAATATGGTCATATTGGGTGTTTCATGTATGGCCGACTCTGTTCTAAAGATTTTATCTTAATCATCACAAAAAGGCCTACAAAATAGATACTGTTAAAATTTCATTTTGCCATTGAGAATGGAGGCACAGAAATGTTAATAAACTTCCTCTAGATCACACATCTAAAAAGTGGCAAAGCTAGGCTTTAAACTCAGGAAATCTGACTCCAGAGCTTTATGGAATTAATTGTCTCTTTAAAGAACCATGAGTTGGCGCTTCCCTGGTGGCGCAGTTGTTGAGGGTCCGCCTGCCGATGCAGGGGACACGGGTTCGTGCGCCGGTCCGGGAAGATCCCACATGCCCCGGAGCGGCTGGGCCCGTGAGCCATGGCCGCTGAGCCTGCGCGTCCGGAGCCTGTGCTCCGCAACGGGAGAGGCCACAGCGATGAGAGGCCCGCGTACCGCAAAAAAAAAAAAAAAAAAGAACCATGAGTTGGGCATATGTGGTCATGTTCACATCAGAGGGACCTCTGCTTTGCTATGTGTATATGTGTGTATATACCTGGGAGGAGGATTTGTTCTTTTTAAGCACATGGCCATATTTGTAATCAAGGGAGGGAATTTGAATCACCTAGGCACATTTTGTAAACTATTCCTGCCTGTCACCTCAGATCAATTGTGCCAAGGTCTATGGAGATGGCTCCCAGGAACATATACTGAAAGATCCCTCACGTGATTTAATACCCTTTCATACTTAAGACTACCACATTTGGAAGGTAGATTGACCTTTGAGTATTACATAGCAATTTTTAGAACATCTTTACCCATCATTGCTGAGTGTGCATTTAGGGAATGTTATGCTAGATGAACTGAATACATTTTGGAAATGAATTTGCTCAAATACCTCAATGCAATGAGGAGATTACTTCCAGACCTAGTGAAAAGGAGCCTAGAGTACATGGCTTTTCTCCCCTAACCCAAGTCCTTTCTGCCATTTAACTAAATCTCCTACTTCTCTACAACCTATTCTCTTCTCTTGGACTAGCTTTCTTCCTGCCAAATTTGATTTCCACTGAATTCTCCCTAGAGGATGTGTTTCTTCCCTGAGAGCATGGAAAATTATGGATTCCTATCTGAAAAACATTCCCCCAATGTAAGTTCTTTCCTCTCTCTTAAGTCTTGTCCCATTTTAACTCATTGAAGAATCACACGAGTCCTACATTTTCAGAATCTCTTATGTTTCCATTTCTTTCAGTTTCCAATACCTCTATCCTTGTTCAGGTCTTTTTGCTTTTCTTTAAATGATGGCAATGGATTTCTTACTGATCTTCTTGGCTCTGTTTTCTGCTTGCTGAGATTTATCATCCTCTCTGCTGCTGGATTAATCTTCCTAAATCACTTCCCAGATTCAACTCCACTCTCTGCTCAAAGGTATACTGTGTCCTATCTTCCACTACCAAAAGCATCAAGTCTGAAGCAAGGTATTCACAATGCTCTCCTCAAAGAAATCTTAACCCAAGTTAACTTCACCCATCATTTGTGAGATATTTTTGTCCCTCTGGACAACTCACCACACTGTAATAAGCCTATATTGTCTTGCCACTGAGACTGTAGTTATTCTGTTCTGTCTTCTTAGAATATATGTACTTTATTTCCACTTACTGCATTCAAAATTTACTCATTCTTTAGGAACAAGTTCAAGTACTACCTTAGATATGAAATCTGCTCTGATCCTCTACCGAGAATAACCTCTCCCTAAACTAAAAGCCAGTATCACTTTGCTTAGCACATTATTAATAGTAGCAGCTGACATTTATTGGAAGATTATTATGATCCAGTTATTGCACTAAATTATTTGCACGTATGACCCTGTTTAGTCAGGAACACAAAACTATGAAGTTACAACCCTTTTACAGGTGAGGACTTTGAAGCTGAGAAAGATTAAATAACTTACCCAGGGTCACACTGTAAGTGGCAGAATCTGTATTCAAACTTCTTCCTGACAACTGTGTGAATTCATTCCACCTTTTCTTATCCCTAGAAATGTCTGGTACCATGCATGACATATTGTGAGTGGAAAGTAAAATAGGCAGGATAGAGAGTTCCACCATAGATTCTAAAGAGTAGTATCCATACTAGGGAGTGACACAAGTGAAGAGGTCCTCACACCCAAGATTAGGAGGCCATTAGAGAGCAACAACTATTATTGAGGAAAATAGGAAATAAATCTATTTTCTGAAATAGAAGTTATACAACTAGAAGAGCCAATTAAAAAGAAGAGGGCAAAGTAATAATGAGCCAGAGATAAAGAAGACAACTACATAAAAAGATTAAAGACACCTTTTGGGAGAGAAAAAATAATAATAACTGACCTCTTCATTTAGGAAAGCATTCAAACTTATTTGCCAACCTGATAGTCACTGAGTTTCAGATCTTGGAAGAATATTATTGGTCAGATAATCTAATTATGCAATGATTTTAGAAATCTCTACAGTATCCCTGGCCAGCCCTGCTTTGAACTTGGGCACTTGAAACTCCCCTCATCTTGTTCAGCTCAGTTAGAAAATTCTTAATGAACTGGGATTCAGGAACTAAGTGTGGTGTATGCGAGGCTGAAAGTGAAAATTCAGATTCTGAGATCAGTGAGAGTTAAGCACAGTAACCAGAGCAGGAAGCCCTGCATCTGCATTCCCCAGAAGCCCTGGGGGGGCATGCAAGAGACAGGATGGGACTCTTGGGGAATTGGAGGTGGGGTAGCTTTGGCCTAAAGCCCTGAATATCTGGCCCAGTGGCCTGTGTTTCTGGTGTATGTCCAGCCTACATAGAGGAGACTATCCCATTATGGTAGCCTTCATCTTTTACCCAGCAATCTCCCTCAGAAAGCATTTCTCAGGGCTGTATGCACAGCCCGATTTCTTAGACTATAAACAGTGGGATTGAGGAGAAGAGTCACCACAGTATAGGTGACAGCAATAAGGTGGTCCCGCTCAAGAGGGTAACTGGCTTTTGGTCTCAGGTACATGAAGGAGGCACAGCCATAGTGAACAATGACCACTGTGAGGTGTGAGGGGCAAGTAGAGAAGGGCTTCTTCCTCCCCTCATTGGAGGGGATCCTCAGGATTGCTGTCAGGATGTAGGTGTAAGAGATAGTGATGAAGGAGAAGGAGACCAGGAGGACCAACAGGCTGAGGATAGGATCCCTAGCTCACTCAGGCCTGTATCTCCACAGGCCAGGCTCAGCACGGGCAGCGTGTCACAGAAAAAGTGCTGGATCTCATGGGAGCTGCAAGTGGGAGGTGGAAAATGACCAGTATCATTCCCAGCCAAAGAGATACCCACTCAAGAAGGAGGTGCCAACCCGGCTGGCATAGTGTAGTGAGGCACAGATGGCTACATATCTGTCAAAGCCCATGACAGCCAGGAGGAAGCAGGTGGTACAGACCCACGAAGCAGAGAAGAACATTTGGACAGCACAGCCCCCATAGGAGATGGCCTGCCCACCCCTGACCAGGCTGGAAAGCATCCTAGGGATAATGCCCAAGGTATAGCAGGTCTCAGAGAAAGGTAAGAAGGAAAGGAAGAGGTACATGGGGGTGTGCAGATGGCTGTCAAGCCTGATGATTGTGATAATAAAAACATTGCTGATCAGGGTGAAAAGATACAGGGAGAGGAACAGTGCGAAGAGCAGGAGCTGCAGTTCCCCAAAGCTAGAGGAGCCCAGGAATACAAAGCCCCTGCAGAAGGTTGCATTGGTCTGCTCCATTCTGAGTGACATCCCTGATAGATTTGATTCTTTCCACCTTGCCAGAAGATGCCTTGTTTCTTTAGAAGGCAAAATGAGGTGGATTCTCATTTCTTTGTACCTGTTGTAACTCAAAAAGAAAACTCTTTTTTAGACAGCAATAAACTTCAGAAATACACTTATTAGACACATGGGTGTATGGATCTATTCTCACATGTGTATATGTGCATACATGACTACAAATATACACAATATGCACATATGTGCACATACATACATGACTACACATATGCAGGCACATATATACATGCATACACATACAAAGCACTCACACATAATTATGCACATTTTACACATTCAAAACTCTGCACTGGTTAGGGTCTGCAGGGAAGGGGAGAGGCAGCACATGGAAAGGAGGGCCTGTGGAGTGTAGAGTTCTGGAGTATGGTGGAAAAGCAGGAAACACAGTGAAAAGCCATTCCAAAGTGACCTGTTAAAAATTAAATAGAGGGGGAGAAACCAATATGGCAGAGTAGAAGGACATGTTCACTCCCTCTTACGAGAACACCAGAGTCACAACTAGCTGCTGGACAATCATCGACAGGAAGACATTGGAACTCACCAAAAAAGATACCCCACATCCGAAGACAAAGGAGAAGCCACAATGAGACAGTAGGAGGGGTACAATCACAGTAAAATCAAATCCCAAAACTGCTGGGTGGGTGACTCACAGACTGGAGAATACTTATACCACAGAAGTCCACCCACTGGAGTGAAGGTTCTGAGCCCCACATCAGGCTTCCCAACCTGGGGGTCCGGCAATGGGAGGAGGAATTCCTAGAGAATCAGACTTTGAAGTCTAGTGGGAATTGATTGCAGGACTTCAACAGGACTGGGGGAAACAGAGACTCCACTCTTTGAGGGCACACACAAAGTATTGTGCGCATCAGGACGCAGGGGAAGGAGCAGTGACCCCAGGGGAGAATGAGCCAGACCTACCTGCTAGTGTTGGAGGGTCGCCTGTAGAGGCGGGGGGTGGCTGTGTGGCTGTGGCTCACCATGGGGAGCAGAAGTTCTGGGAAGTACTCCTTGGCATGAACCCTCCCACAGTCTGCCATTAGCCCCACCAAAGAGCCCAGGTAGGCTCCAGTGTTGGGTTGCATCAGGCCAAACATCCAAAAGGGGGGGAACCCAGCCCCACCCATCAGTAGACAAGTGGATTAAAGTTTTACTGAGTTCTGCCCACCAGAGCAACAGCCAGCTCTACCCACCACCAGTCCCTGCCATCAGGAAACTTGCACAAGCCTCTTAGATAACCTCATCCACCAGAGGGCAGACAGTAGAAGCAAGAAGAACTACAATCCTGCACCCTGGGGAACTAAAACCACATTCACAGAAAGATAGACAAGATGAAAAGGCAGAGGGCTATGTACCGGATGAAGGAACAAGATAAAACCCCAGAAAAACAACTAAATGAAGTGGAGATAGGCAACCTTACAGAAAAAGAATTCAGAATAATGATAATGAAGATGATCCAGGACCTCGGAAAAAGAATGGAGGCAAAGATTGAGAAGATCCAAGAAATATTTAACAAAGACCTAGAAGAATTAAAGAACAAACAAACAGAGATGAACAATACAATAATTGAAATGAAAACTACACGAGAAGGAATTAATAGCAGAATAACTGAGGCAGAAGAAGGGATAAGTGACCTGGAAGACAGAATGGTGGAATTCACTGCTGCGGAACAGGATAAAGAAAAAAGAATGAAAAGAAGTGCAGACAGCCTAGGAGACCTCTGAGACAACATTAAACACAACAACATTTGCATTATAAGGGTCCCAGAAGGAGAAGAGAGAGAGAGGACCAGAGAAAATATTTGAAGAGATTATGGTCGAAAACTTCCCTAACATGGGAAAGGAAATAGCTACCCAAGTCCAGGAAGCACAGTGAGTCCCATACAGGATAAACCCAAGGAGAAACACACTGAGGCACATAGTAATCAAACTGGCAAAAATTAAAGACAAATAAAAATTATTGAAAGCAGCAAGGGAAAAATGACAAATAATAAACAAGGGAACTCCCATAAGGTTAACAGCTGATTTCTCAGCAGGAACTCTACAAGCCATAAGGGAGTGGCATGATATACTTAAAGTGATGAAAGGGAAAAACCTACAACCAAGATTCCTCTTCTTGGCAAGGATCTCATTCAGATTCCATGGAGAGATCAAAAGCTTTACAGACAAGCAAAAACTAAGAGAATTCAGCACCACCAAACCAGCTCTACAACAAATGCTAAAGGAACTTCTCTAAGTGGGAAACAGAAGAGAAGGAAAGGATCTACAAAAATAAACCCAAAACAATTAAGAAAATGGTCATATGAACATACATATGGATAATTACCTTAAACATGAATGGAATAAATGCTCCAACCAAAAGACACAGGCTTGCTGAATGTATACAAAAACAAGACCCATATATACACTGTCTACAAGAGACCCACTTCAGACATAGGAACACATACAGACTGAAAGTGAGGGGATGGAAAAATATATTCCATGCAAATGGAAATCAAAAGAAAGCTCAGTAGCTATACTCATATCAGATAAAATAGACTTTAAAATAAAGAGTGTTACAAGAGACAAGGAAGGAGACTACCTAATGATCAAGATATCAATCCAAGAAGAAGATATAACAATTATAAATATATGTGCACCCAACATAGGGGCACCTCAATACATAAGGCAACTGCTAACAGCTATAAAAGAGGAAATCAACAGTAACACAATAATAGTGGGGGACTTTAACACCTCACTTGCACCAATGGACAGATCATCCAAAATGAAAATAAATAAGGAAAGAGAAGCTTTAAATGACACAACAGACCAGATAGATTTAATTGATATTTATAGGACATTCTATCCCAAAACAGCAGATTACACTTTCCTCTTAAGTGTGCACGGAACATTCTCCAGGACAGATCACATCTTGGGTCACAAATAAAGCCTCAGTAAATTTAAGAAAATTGAAATCATATCAAGCATTTTTTCTGACCACAATGCTATGGGATTAGAAATGAATTACAGGGGAAAAAACTTAAAAAACACAAACACATGGAGGCTAAACAATACGTTACCAAACAACCAAGAGATCACTGAAGAAATCAAAGAGGAAATCAAAAAATGCCTAGAGACAAATGACAATGAAAACACGACGATCCAAAACATATGGGATGCAGCAAAAGCAGTTCTAAGGAGGAAGTTTATAGCTATACAAGCCTACCCCAAGAAATGAGAAAAATCTCAAGTAAACAATCTAACCATACACCTAAAGGAACTAGAGAAAGAAGAACAAACAAAACCCAATGTTAGCAGAAGGAAAGAAATCATAAAGATCAGAGCAGAAATAAATGAAATAGAAACAAAGAAAACAATAGCAAAGATCAATAAAACTAAAAGCTGGTTCTTTGAGAAGATAAACAAAATCAATAAACCATTAGCCAGACTCATCAAGAAAAAGAGGGAGAGGACTCAAATCAATAAAATTAGAAATGAAAAAGGAGAAGTTACAACAGACACCGCAGAAATACAAAACATCCTAAGAGACTACTACAAGCAACTCTACGCCAATAAAATGGACAACCTGGAAGAAATGGACAAATTCTTAGAAAGGCATAACTTTCCAAGACTGAACCAGGAAGAAACAGAAAATATGAACAGATCAATCACAAGTATTGAAATTGAAACTGTGATTAAAAATCTTCCAACAAACAAAAGTCCAGGACCAGATGGCTTCACAGGTGAATTCTATCAAACACTTAGAGAAGAGCTAACACTCATCCTTCTCAAACTCTTCCAAAACATTGCAGAGGGAGGAACACTCCCAAATTCATTCTATGAGGCCACCATCACCCTGACACCTAAACTAGACAAAGATACTACAAAAAAGGAAAATTACAGGCCAATATCACTGATGAATATAGTTGCAAAAATCCTTAAGAAAATACTAGCAAACAGAATCCAATAACACATTAAAAGGATCATACACCATGATCAAGTGGGATTTATCCCAGGCATGCAAGGATTCTTCAATATATGCAAATCAATCAATGTGATACACCATATTAACAAACTGAAGAACAAAAATCATATGATCATCTCAATAGATGCAGAACAAACTTTTGACAAAATTCAACACCGCTTTATGATAAAATCTCACCAGAAAGTGGGCATAGAGGGAACCTACCTCAACATAATAAAGGCCATATATGACAAACCCACAGCAAACATCATTCTCAATGGTGAAAAACTGAAAGCATTTCCTCTAAGATCAGGAACGAGACAAGGATGTCCACTCTCACCTCTATTATGCAACATAGTTTTGGAAGTCCTAGCCCTGGCAATCAGAGAAGAAAAAGAAATTAAAGGAATAAAAATTGGAAAAGAAGAAGTAAAACTGTCGCTGTTTGCAGATGACATGATACAATACATAGAGAATCCTAAATATGCCACCAGAAAACTACTAGAGCTAATCAATGAATTTGGTAAAGTTGCAGGGTACAAAATTAATACACAGAAGTCTCTTGCATTCCTATACACTAATGATGAAAAATCTGAAAGTGAAATCAAGAAAACACTCCCATTTACCATTGCAACAAAAAGAATAAAATACTTAGAAATAAACCTACCTAGGGAGACAAAAGACCTGTATGCAGAAAACTATAAGACACTGATGAAAGAAATTAAAGATGATACCAACAGATAGAGAGATATAAAATGTTCTTGGACGGGAAGAATCGATATTGTGAAAATGACTATACTACCCAAAGCAATCTACAGATTCAATGCAATCCCTATCAAATTACCAATGGCATTTTTTATGGAACTAGAACAAATCATCTAAAAATTTGTATGGAGACACAAAAGACCCCGAATAGCCAAAGCAGTCTTGAGGGAAGATAATGGAGCTGGAGGAATCAGACTCCCTGACTTCAGACTGTACTACAAAGCTACAGTAATCATGACAATATGGTACTAGCACAAAAACAGAAACATAGATCAATGGAACAAGATAGAAAGCCCAGAGAAAACGCACCCACCTATGGTCAACTAATCAATGACAAAGGAGGCAAAGATATACAATGGAGAAAAGACAGTCTCTTCAATAAGTGGTGCTGGGAAAACTGGACAGCTACATGTAAAAGAATGAAATTAGAATACTCCCTAACACCATACACAAAAATAAATGCAAAATGGATTCGAGACCTAAATGTAAGACCAGACACTATAAAACTCTTAGAGGAAAACATAAGAAGAAGACTCTTTGACATAAATCACAGCAAGATCTTTTTTGATCCACCTCCTAGAGTAATGGAAATAAAAACAAAAATAAACAAATGGGACCTAATGAAACTTCAAAACTTTTGCACAGCAATGGAAACCATAAACAAGATGAAAAGACAACCCTCAGAATGGGAGAAAATATTTGCAAATGAAGCAACCGACAAAGGATTAATCTCCAAAATATATAAACAGCTCATGCAGTTCAATATTAAAGAAACAAACAACCCAATCCATCCAAAAATGGGCAGAAGACCCAAATAGACATTTCTCCAAATAAGACATACAGATGGCTAAGAAGCACATGAAAAGCTGCTCAACATCACTAATTATTAGAGAAATGCAAATCAAAACTACAATGAGGTATCACCTCACACCATTTAGAATGGGAATCATCAGAAAATCTACAAACAACAAATGCTGGAAAGGGTGTGGAGAAAAGAGAACCCTCTTGCCCTGTTGGTGGGAATATAAATTGATACAGCCACTATGGAGAACAGTATGGAGGTTCCTTTAAAAAACGAAAAATAGAATTACCATGTGACCCAGCAATCCCACTACTGGGCATATACCCATAGAAAACCATAATTCAAAAAGACACATGCCCCCCAATGTTCATTGCAGCACTATTTACAACAGCCAGGTCATGGAAGCAACCTAAATGCCCATTGACAGATGAATGGATAAAGAAGGTGTGGTACATATATACAATGGAATATTACTCAACCATAAAAAGGAATGAGATTAAGTCATTTGTTGAGTCATGGATGGACCTAGAGACTGTCACACAGAGTGAAGTAAGTCAGAAAGAGAAAAACAAATATCATATATTAATGCATGTATGTGGAACCTAGAGAAATGGTACCGATGAACCGGTTTGCAGGGCAGAAGTTGAGACACAGATGTAGAGAACAAACCTATGGACACCAAGGGGGGAAAAATGCGGTGAGGTGGGGATGGTGGTGTGTGGATTGGGCGATTGGGATTGACATGTATACACTGATGTGTATAAAATTGATGACTAATAAGAACCTGCAGTATAAAAAAAAACAACCAAACAAACAAAAACCAAAACTCTGCACTGCATATTTACTATTAATATTACATCAATGGTAGTATTACATTACCATTACAGTGCACATACATTGTAAATGCATGTATTTTCAGACACCACATACCTATGTAGATATGTACAACACACATACATTCATACCAACCTCGTACACAACACTGCCACATAATACACATGTGGACACAGACACGTTGCCTGTTAGAACTTGAGGTTGGGTGGCTTGATGGATATTATTTTATAGACTAAGCAACAGAGCCAAGATGGGAAAGTGACTTCCTTGAAGTCATAGAAAGCCAAGATCAGAGAAGAAGTGACTTGAGTTCTAATCTAACATTATTTCCCCCAAACAATGATAACTCTTCTCAGACACTGTAGGACACTAACATGAACACAGAATAAGAAAGAGTTTGCTCAACAATAATCCCTTGTATCTATAACACCGTTCCACAAGCCCTTTTTCATGTGAGTCTATGCAGAGCACTGAAGGAAAAATCAGAGCTCAGGGCAAGTTGCATATCTCTTAGCCAAAGATCAGCTATCAGGCTCCACTGTCCCTGAGAGATTAGATCGCTTCCTGGACATCTGCAACCCTCTCAGATATACGTTGTTTATGACCAACATGGTATGTGGAAAACTTCTGGCCTCTGCTTGGGTTGCTGGCTTCTTTATCTCTGTGATAGAGACTACACTGATATTCAGAGGCTCTTTCTGTGACTCCAACCTTGTCAAACACTTCTGTCATATGCGGGCAGTTGTGAGGTTGTCCTGTCTAGACAGTGACCTCACAGAATTCATTGTAACAGTGATCTCAGTGTCAGGTTTGATGGGCACCTTCCTGCTCATCATCCTCACTTATGTTTTCATTCTTTCCACTGTCCTCAAGATCCCATCAGCTGAGGGCAAGCAGAAGGCATTTTCTACCTGTGCTTCCCACCTCACAGTGGTCAACATCCACTTTGGTTTTGCATCTATTGTTTATCTGAAGCCAGAAGCATCAGGAGGAGATGACACACTCATAGCAGTCCCTTACACTATCATTACTCCTTTCCTCAGCCCTCTCATTTTCAGCCTCAGGAATAAAGACATGAATAATGCTTTCAGAAAGGCACTTGGAAAGACAAATTCCTTGAATAATCTTGGATTATCACTGCATGATTGATTGTACACTGAAGTCAGTGAAGCATTTACCCTGTGACATCTGTACCATTTGCCTTTATCCAGAGGCTGGCATATGGGAATCAAGTGACTGAGTCTTGGACCTAAGCCTTGACAAGCATTTACTTAGCATGTTAAGGAAGTTGTCCAACAACTTCTACATCTGTCCCTGCAGATTTTAGGCTTCTTTCAATCAACAACTACGTGTTCTGCATCTTAGATAAAGTGGGAAAAGCAAGATTGTGGAAGGAAAAATCAACACCTATGACCACTACACTAAGAGATGGTTTAAAATATCTAGAGATGTAAAAGTTGAATAATTTTTCTAGGTAATGTTGTGAGGTACTGGTTTGTGCTTCTCATAACATAAACCATTTCTGATAGGAGATACACTATGGAGTAATCATCAGCTGTATATTTGTGCATATCAGAGTTGATACTGTTTTATTTCCATGCCATAACAACTCTTAAAAGCTTTTAATAACACTGTTCGTGATGGTGTCTTTCAATGACTCTCAGATGCTAGCTTCTGAATATATAGGATATTTTGGAACACTGATTTAAATAAGTAAACAAGACAGTAGAGCCTGTATGTCTTATGACTGGGGAAATCCATGATGAGGGCTAGAAATAATCTCCATTTTCTATAAGATGAATGTATTAAACAGCAAATGTTTAAAAAACAAATCATGTCATGCTATTGATGGATATGACAATAAAAGGTGTTTTGAATTAATTTTGGCAGACATACAATGTGTAATGAAGGAAACCAGATAAACAAAACATCAAATTTTTATATTACCCAGAAGAAAATAAGAAGTACTTTGGCGGTTATATATCATAGATATATAGCAAGTGGTCTTTCTGTAAATTCCAACATACAAGCCTAAGGGCTCTTCTGAATCCTTTTCTCAGTTCTGCTGCTAACATGTCCTCTCATGAAGGATACAACTACTGTACTGAGGATTGGAGTACATAAAACATACGAAAACTGTTGGAATAATTTCTGACCTATATTAATTATGGAGATGTTACAAAGATAAGTAAGATAATGGATGGAAATTATTATGTACTTACACTGATTAAAATTACCTCTTGCCATGACTCTATTTTCTTCCCTTTGACCTTTTGTGACACATGTGTAGGCAGAATATTTTCCCTCTACATCTGTGGTCAATGCCTCAGTGAAAAAGAATGTTTCTTCTGCTTGTATTCCACCCCTCAGAACTGGTTATTCAATCTAAGGAAACCATACAATGTTGTATGTAAATATTAACAATTTATCTGCTCATGGTGAGTGTAGTAGGTATGACATTAAGTCTAGACTCAAGTTCCTGAACTTGGATTTGCACCAATTAACCTGCATATATCTGACATGGTGACTGTGGCAGTGATTGCTAGGTGCCTACTTCACATCCATTATTAACCTAGAAATAAGTAACTGGGAGTAAGTGGAAGCTGGATATACCTATGTGGTTATAAGTCAAGAAACACACTTCTAAATAAACAATGAATCAATCAAGAAATCCCATGGATATTAGAAAAAATGATTTGTACTGGAGAAAATGAAAATACTACAAGTCAAAGCTTGTGGATACAGCTTTTCAGTGTTTGGATGGAAATATACCGCCTTTAAAATCCATATTTGAAACATTCATAGGTTGCAAATTCACAAGATAAAAATTCATCTCAAAAATATAGTAAAGAAATAACTAAGCACAAAAGGATTGTGAGGAAAAGAAATAAAAATATAAGAGCCAAAATTAATTAAATAATAGTATTCAATAGAGTGGTTCAAAAAGCCAAAGTTTGGAATATTGAAAATATTAATAAATTATGTTTGCCTTGATGATCTTGATGAAGAAATAAAGACAGAAGACACAAATAAACAATCATGCGGATGGCAAATCTAAATGTTTCTCAGGTCATACAGACATTAATAATGAAAGAATTCTGTGAATGATGTTATGAACATAGATTTGAGAATTCACATAAAATTTGGAAAAAGTGGAAATTTTTCCATAAAATACATACTAAAACTGACATAAGGAGAAACTTAATTTTAATTAATATATTTCACATTAAAGAATGTCTAGGTCCTGTAGTGTCACTAGTAGATTCTCTCAAACTTTTAGAGTGTGAATTATGTCAAACTTGCACAAGGAGTTTCAGCTCCTCCAATTACTCCTTACTAAAAGATGAGCAAATCCTTTCTGCTTTAATTCAACTAAAATCAAATTTGAATTTGTAAAGTAATAAAAAACATCAAAGCAACCAAATAGTTGGAAAACATAAGGCACAGAAATGGAATACAAAAAGAAACATTTTTACCTAATGTATAATAGCTCAATTGAAGAAACCAGCTGACTGCTAATCCTACATTTTTGAGGTATATTTCTAAATCTAGACCATCTTTGATGTGTTTTCACTTCAGGGTCCCTCACTTTCAAGAGAAGCAGAAGTATCAGTTTTATTTTTCTATCTGAATGGAGCATAGTGACCATTAGGCTAATGGGTAGATTTGACAGGTTCTCTGAGTAGACAAGTCATTATTTCTATCAAATTATTTATTCATTAATGTGTTAATTTGTTCATAAATTAAATTATTTTTCCATTTACTCCATATCTACTTTTATTTTTTAAAATTATTTTTATTGAGGTATAGTTGTTTTACAATGTTGTGTTAGTTTCTACTGTACAGTGAAGTGGAGTTCCCTGTGCTATGCAGCAGGTTCTTATTAGTTATATATTTTATACATATTAGTGTATATATGTCAATCCCAATCTCCCAATTCATCCCACCCCAATACATATCTATTTTAGTATAAGTAAAGTGCCATTAAGTAAAGTACCATTCTTAAATAATAGTAAATCACCTTGCATTCTTCAACAAATGGAAAGACTATGTCTTCTCATCTTGCAACTCACCTCTGTGCTTTTGCTCATCTTTTCCCCTTCACCTGGAAAACCTTTATTCACTTCTATTCATTCTTGATCACCCAAATAGAAGCTGCAACTTCTGACTACTCTGATCTCCAATGATAAGAGTGATATCAACTTTCCTTTCTCTTAAATTATTTAGCTACTTTCTATTGTGTATGAAATGTATCATGAAAGTACCAACCTCTACTTTTTCATACACCAGAGTGTAAATGCCTTGGGAGCAGCTTTGTATTTCCCATAGCATGTGAATACAAATTGCTACTTAAGAACTATTTGTTTAATTAATTGATGACTAAATATTTTATTTTTTTTTTAAGATGGCAGCTGTAAAAGGCATTATCTAAGCTCATGAAAATGATGGTGGAATTTTAAGCCTTGTATGGAGAATCTGGGAACAGAGATTCAGCTCACAACCTACCAGATCATACTGCAAACTTATAATTATGTTACCTACATAATAACGTGTCACACAACCAAGAAGTTGTAGAACATTAACCAGACCCAAGTTCTCATGAATGTCCCTACCATTGCTTTTATTATTATTATTATTATTACTATGACTACTACTCTGGTTCTTCAAAATACCTTAATGCATCACTAGATGGCTAACAAAACAAACCACCAGGATATTCCGAGGAATGTAATTTATTTACCTCCTCAGTTCCCGTCTATGAGGCTTATGCAGTAGATTATTTGTCCACAGAATGCTACAATTGTGAGGTCTAAAAACAGCAGAAGGTATGTAAGGAAAGATAACTCAATTATGCATTCATTTCTTTTACTTCCTCATTGCTTATTAGACTTTTCTAATACACCATTTTCACCGGAGAATAGTTTCATGTGACATTCGAGAATGGACATTAAATGAAGTAAATGTAGAAAATTCACTCTTGATAGGAAATTAGCAGTTTCTGTCCTTTCTTTTTCAATCACTCAGGAAAACCTTTCGAAAGGAATCAGTCTTTCAGAGATGGTCGATAGAAAGGGAGTCAGTTCCATGGGGTTGGGGAGTATATTTCATAACGCTTGTTTGTATCCATCCCTGTGCCTACCACAGTTCATTGGTGGTGCCCTGTTTATCACCCCAAAGCCGTGTACTATCCTCCACCTTCTAAGTCTATCATATATATTTGTGCCTTGCTCTCCCTACATGCTCTTTTCTAACCATCATTAATAGATAGACTAAAGCTCATGGGATAATTAGAACATTTCTAAAATTATCATTGGTGACTGGCACTTCTATATCACTAGACCCAAACACTAACTTTACTCAATTTTTCACATAAAATAACCCAACAGGGCTGATTTCTCTAAGTTCCCTAGCACAAAGCTATTAGAAGTCAGTGAAACCTAGAAATCTAATCAAATAGGAGTCAAAAATTAATATTACTACAATAATTTCTATTTTGAAATGACTCAATTCTATTTCTTTCTACTACTGACATCTCAATACCCCCAAACTCTGTATTCTTACCTTCTCTGCTGAGAAATCTAAGTATCCCCTAAAGTATCATTGAAGGACTTTTCTTTTGTCTCTTATTAGTTGTAGCCCCAACATGCTGGTTTATATTTATACTTATCAAAACTCCAGGGAGCCATTATTGCAACATTATTTTTGGCACAGTTCCAATCCTTTCAATGAGTAAAGAGGATGCGGAAAACAACATGGATCCTAAATCTCACAGGTCCAATAAGTTAAAAAGGGAACAGGAGAAAACTGACACTGGCAATTAATTGGCAATTAGTCCCAGGTTGCCTGGTAGCTCATTAGAAACTGAAGGCTGTTGCATATTATAAGAGGTAACACACAGCTGTATTTTCTAAGGTTGCTAGGTGAGGGAGAAGACCTTTTCTTCCTTGGACTTCATCAAGGCAAGTAAAACCTGCTTTATCATTGCAAAAGAAGAAGCAAAGTTCTTCTTTTTAGTATAGGTTCATCTGAACTCTACAAATTCAGTTTCTGCACCAAGGATAGGGGCATAGGAGCATAGTGTGAGGGATGAGGAAGGGCGGTATCTTAGCTAGCAAAACTGAGACCCTGAAGAACAGTGGCAAAGAACAGGTTTGAGGACTGAAGGAAAGCTGTGGACTGTTCAGGTGCAGGTCACAGAGATGATACTCTACTTCTTCCTAGCTTGATGGAGATGAAAAGACCTCCAATCAAATGTCAGCCTCAAGGGTAGGGAATAGGATGAAAAAATCTTAAGTAGCATCCTAGAGGGCTTGGCTAGTCTCCTAATTATCCTCATTCTTTCCTGCAGTTCTCTGTTGGACTGACCAAAAGCAGATGAGAGAGTTTGTGGGGTTGAAGGAAAAACAGTTAAGTGCCTGTTCCACATTTGTGTGACACAGTTTTCATATCCTGTATTTGAAATGAAGTTAAAGTCAAGCTCTCTGTTGCTGGACTCAGCCAACACAATTTCTAGACCTTTAAATTTTCTAGAAATCTTTATTCTTCCTCTTCTGTGAGATAATGAAGAAAAATTCACCCTCTCTACCCTCCTTCATGAGTCAAGAGCGACTCACAGGGAGAGGTCAGAAAGGCTTGCAGGATCTTAGCATCAAGGTCTTCTTGCCTTTGACTCTGTTGCAGATCTCATCAGTGGCTACGGGCAGAGAAGTACCTGTTGGCAGTCCACAGCATTTGTTCTCAGAACAGCAGAAACTCCCAAGTGAGATGATTACTGACTCAGTTTTTTATTTCCAGTTATACCATTTTCAGAGGCTACCAACAGAGATATGACAGTAGATACTGCTGCTTCCAGAAATTTTCAAATGTGCACAACAGTCCCTCCTAATAGCTGCTGAATTCCTGGATTTCTTGGACAGCTGTTCTTCTCAGTGCATCTTCCCAAATAAACATTTCCCCACGGGGTGCTGGCCAAGTCCTCAGCCTTGGGGCTGCATAAGCCTTTAAAGAAATCTGTTCAAAGACCTCTAAGGTATTGGAGCAGAAATAAATCTGAAAAATCCTGCAGTTAGTCGCATTTCAGAATCACTTCTTGAAACAATTGTGGACTTAAGATAACCTCCATAACTGTATGAGCCAATTCCTGTGAATAGAATGTATATGAATACATTCTGTTCTTTGTGTTTCTCTGGAGAACCAAGACCAATACACAAAGCATACTCTGCACATAAGTGATAGATAGAAATGGAAATGGAAAAGTGTAAAGAAGAAATCTTAAAAATTATAAAAAGAAGACTGTCGTGTGTTAATCAGTAGCTTTGATTTTATTGTGAATGAAGCACAATACAATCCAGCATAAGGAAAGAGAATCTATTAGCTTAAATCACTGGGAAGTTCAAGACAAATCTTATCAGATATGGCTCAATTCAGAGACTTGCATTACAACATTATGCTGAGTCTTGACTCAGAAGTCAACCTCTGAAAAACATCCTCATCTATAATTTACTTTTTCTCTTTAACATATATCACAATTTTATGTGCATTTAAATTATATTTTTTCATTTATATCTCTATTTTCCATCTCCATGGGAAATTTTTTCCTGTTTTCCTAAATTTTATAGGCTCATCTCTAGGATATTGCCAGATACATAATAAGTATTCAATAAATATTTGTTGAATAAATGAATAGTTTTTCTGTCTTTCACTTACTTAGCTTCATACTTTGTGCTAGATTTATTTTGCAGTAAGCTGGCTTTATCCAAATAACAGGGAAAAAATGAAGATGAAATTCTTAAAACTCCACTCTTAGCCATACAATTCAAAAGATTTTCAGTCTCACACAGCTAAATCTTGAATTTAATCAATATTCTTTCTAGATAGAAGTTGGAGCAATGCATGATTGATTTCACAGGACTTTTCACCCAACATATGGCAAGGGATGGAGGAGGTAGGGTTTGTCCCTTGACTGATACACTTGAAATGGTTCCTGTATAATTTATGTCTATTGTACTGTAAAAAGTGAAAAAAATTCAAGTTATATTAGACTCAGTAGATAAAAGGAATCCATTTCATCACTCCCATATCTGAACAAACATCAGAACGTCAAATGATGAGTTGCAAATTATGAATAATAGGCTATGACATCACCACAGCCTCAATTTATCTGTTTTCTTAGCTCTTCTTTCTTCTCTATTTCAGTTTCATTCTCTTCTCAGTTTTCCTCATGGTAGTAAAATGGAAGGCAAAACTGAGGTCAACTTTCTTTTCTCTTGCTTATATAGAGAAGCAAAAATAATAAGAACCTGAGTGCTGAGAGTATACTGTAGGAGTTAGACTCAGTTTCTGCTCCCTACTTTTGTGAGTATTGTGAGAAGACAGTAAAAATATTATAGCAGCAGCAGCAGCATTTCTTTGACCTGTAGATTTCAGCTTGGTCAAGTTCTCTTAAATCAATAATTCCAGTGACAGACTTCTGATTCTTTCAAACTTTCCAATAATTTGTAGGCACACAATTTCTCAAATTAAATTTTCTTCTTAAGACATCTATATAATTTTATATTTCCTGCATTAATTTTCAACTGAATCAATGATTCAGTAAGAATTAAGAAAAATACTTAAATTGCATAAAATATTTTATTAAAATTTTGGGGTGTAACTTTCATAAAAGTAAAGGCAAGTAGGAATTTTGCTTCTGGTCTGAATGAGTTAAGTACTAGGTGTGTCACACATCTTAAAGATAACAACTACAAACTCTGGAAAAAAACAAAAACAGCAGCTACTTGAACACACTGGAGATAGAATAGAAGCAGGCAGGGGCTTCCCTGGTGGTTCAGTGGTTAAGAATCCACCTGCCAGTGCAGGGCACATGGGTTTGAGTCCTGGTCCAGGAAGATCCCACATGCCACGGAGCAACTAAGCCCGTGCGCCACAACTACTGAGCCTGCACTCTAGAGCTCGTGAGCCACAACTACTAAGCCTGCACCCCACAACTACTGAAGCCCGAACGCCTAGAGCCCATGCTCCATGACAAGAGAAGTCACTGCAGTGAGAAGCCCGTGCATTGCAATGAAGAGTAACCCCCACTCGCCTCAACTAAAGAAAGCCTGAACACAGCAATGAAGACAAAACACAGCCCCAAAAAATGAATAAATAAAATAAAATAAAAAATTTAAAATAAATAAAAGCAGGCAGATCTAGAATGCATTCAACACTTGGAAGAAGGTAAATACACAGGATGATTTCTCTTTGAAAGAGTTTTTGTTTGAATGAAGACCACAGCCACCACTGTTTGTGAAAAGCTTAAAATTTAAAATGAAAACCAACAGACTTCCTGGCATGAAGAACCAGAAAATAGAGTCTGGGGTAACTAGAACTGCTGGAAGGGGAGGAGCAAATCCTGGAAAGACAGAGCCAGAGAGATAATTTCAAAACCTCTGTATATATTTTGCCCAAATTTCTGGTTGACTCCTGAAGCACACATGTGTGGAAAGACTCAAAGCAGTCCAGAAGTACAAAAGAAATAAACAGAGGGCTTCCCTGGTGGCGCAGTGGTTGAGAGTCTGCCTGCCGACGCAGTGGACGCAGGTTTGTGCCCCGGTCCGGGAGGATCCCACATGCCATGGAGCGGCTGGGCCCGTTAGCCATGGCTGCTGAGCCTGCGCGTCCAGAGCCTGTGCTCCACAACAGGAGAGGCCACAACAGTGAGAGGCCCGCGTACCGCAAAAAAAAACAAAAAAACAAAAAAGAGCCAGGAGTACATGGCCATTCTCAAGAAATAAAGCAGTCAGGGTAGACCTAATTATATATAATTCAATTTTGAAGTTAGTAGACTAAGATTTTAAAACTGCTCTGATATCTATGTCCAATGATGTAAAGGAAAATGTGCTTTCTTATAAGCATATAAGAAATTTTAGAAGAGAAATAGAAACCACAAAAAAAAACAAAAAAAAAAAAAGAAAATGATAGAACTGAAATACATTATCTGGAAAAAGAAACTTTATTGGATGAGATTAGCAGAAGAATGGAGATAACAGAGTAAAGAAACAGTGAATGTGAAGATAGATCAGAAGAAGGAATCCAATGTGAAGAAGATGGGAAAACAATGGAAAAAATGCAAACAACCTCAAGCACCTGGAAAACTATGTTAAATGGTGTAACACACATGTAATTGGAGTTCTAGAAAGGAATGAGCTAGATAATAAGGCAGAAAAATTGTTTGAAAACAATAATGGTCAAAAATTTCACAAATTTTCTTAAAGACATGAATTTATAGATTCAAGAATCCCAACAAATCTCAAGCAGGATAAATATGAAGAAAATCATGCCTAGGCACATTATAGTCAAACTGCTTAAAAGAAAGGATAAAAGAAAATCTTTAAAGTACAAAAGAAAGAAAAAAAGATGAAGGACAAGCATCATACAAGGAGTGAAATAGGAGTCAAATTAATGCTGGCTCTCACCAGAAAACGCGGGGGCAAGAGAACTGTGGAACACAATCCTAAACATGATGAAAGAAAAATAATTAATAAAAATACCGATTCAGGATTATATTTCCACTAAAAATATTCTTCGAGGTTAAAAGCAAAATAAAGACACCTTTATATAGTTAAAAAACAAACAGAATTTGTCATCAACAGATCTGTGTTATCTGAAATACTAAAGGAAATTATTCAAGAAAAGGGAAATTATACTAGACAGAAATGCAAATTGTTAGGTGTCATAAAGTGAACATTCTTATTTTTCCTCTTAGTTAGGCTTTCTGAGTAAAGAAACCTGAGATCTAGCTTAAAGGACAAGTTTTGAAACCTAACCTATAGCTAAATAATTAGTGAGAGATTTATCTTCCCATAATTATGTGTTTATATTTCAGTGGGAGAGGTTAACAACAATTCAATTCATACATAGGCTCCAGCTTTCTAATTTCAGGATTTCTATTATATAGTGCAGACCCTCATATATGTAGGCTGACATCTGGTTCTCATCACATAACCTCAGAAGGATTAGGTCAGTAGAAACATATTCAGTTATTGCTGTAAATAATAATAATCTATCCTTGCTCCAAAACCTCATTTTTACATTCAGGATACTATGAATAAGTATAGACATTAAAATCCTATCATCAAGAAGAAATGATGAGCATTAAAATCATAGATATTTGGGGGGGACCTTGAAGATGGCGGAAGATTAAGACGCGGAGATCACCTTCCTCCCCACAGATACACCAGAAATACATCTACACGTGGAACAACTCCTACAGAACACCTCCCAAAAGGCAAGAAACTCCCCACGTACCTGGGTAGGGCAAAAGAAAAAAAGAAAAAACAGAGGCAAAAGAATAGGGACGGCACCTGCACCAGTGGGAGGGAGCCGTGAAGGAGGAAAGTTTCCACACACTAGGAAGCCCCTTCGCGGGCGGAGACTGCGGGAGGCGGAGGGGGGAGCTTCGGAGCCGAGGAGGAGTGCACAGCAACGGGTGCGGAGGGCAAAGCGGGGAGATTCCCGCACAGAGGATCGGTACCTTGTCTGCTCACCCGCCAGGGCGGGCGGGGCTGCGAGCTGAGGCGCGGGTTTCGGTTTCGGAAGGAGCGCAGGGAGAGGACTGGGGTTGGCGGCTTGAACATAGCCTGAAGGGGTTAGTGCACCACGGCTAGCCGGGAGGGAGTCCAGGGAAAAGTCTGCACCTGCCGAAGAGGAAAGAGACTTTTTCTTCCCTCTTTGTTTCCTGGTGCGCGAGGAGAGGGGTTTAAGAGCGCTGCTTAAAGGAACTCCAGAGACGGGCGCGAGCCGCGGCTAAAAGCGCGGACCCCAGGGACGGGCGGGAGATGCTAAGGCTGCTACTGCCGCCACCAAGGGACCTGTGTGCGGGCACAGTTCACTATCCACACTCCTCTTCCATGGAGCCTGTGCAGCCTGCCACTGCCAGGTTCCCGGGATCCAGGGACAACTTCCGCGGGAGAACGCACGGTGCGCCTCAGGCTGGTCCAACGTCACACCGGCCCGCCCTGTACGCAGTGCCCCTCCCTCCCCCCCAGCCTGATTGCGCCAGAGCCCCCAATCAGCAGCTCCTTTAACCCCGTCCTATCTGAGCAAAAAACAGACGCCCTCCAGTGACCTACACGCAGAGGCAAGGCCAAATCCAAAGCTGAGTCCCTGTGAACTGTGAGAACAAAGAAGAGAAAGGGAAATCTCTCCCAGCAGCCTCAGAAGCAGCGGATTAAAGTTCCACAATCAACTTGATGTACCCTGCATCTGTGGAATACATGAACAGACAACGAGTCATCCCAAATTGAGGAAGTGGGCTTCGAGAGCAAGATCTATGATTTTTTCCCCTTTACCTGTTTTTGTGGATGTGTATGTGTATGCTTCTGTGTGAGATCTTGTCTGTATAGTTTTGCTTCCACCATTTGTCCTAGGGTTCTATCCGTCCATCTTTTTTTAAAAAATATTTTTTTCTTAAAATTAATTTTAATTTTAATAACTTTATTATACTTTACCTTCTTTCTTTCTTTCTTTCTTTCTTTCTTTGTTTCTTTCTTTCCTTCCTTCCTTCCTTCCCTCCTTTAGACAACGAATCATCCCAAATTGAGGAGGTGGTCTCTGAGAGCAAGATTTATGATTTTTTCCCCTTTACCTCTTTTTGTGAGGGTGTATGTGCATGCTTCTGTGTAAGATTTTGTCTGTATAGCTTTGCTTCTAACATTTGTCCTAAGGTTCTATCCATCCCTTTTTTTTCTAAATATTTTTAATTCAATAACTTTATTATACTTTATTTTATTTTACTGTATCTTCTTTCTTTCTGTCTTTTTCCTTCTTTCCCTCCTTCCTTCCTTCCTCCCTCCCTCCCTCCTTTCTTTCCTTCTTGCCTTCTTTCCTTCTTTGCTTCTTTCTTTCTTCCTTCCTTCCTTCCTTCCCTCCTTTCCTTCTTTCTTTCTTCATACTTCTACTAATGCTGTCTACTTTTTCTTCCCTTTATTCTGAGCCGTGTGGATGAAAGGCTCTTGGTGCTCCAGCCAGGAGTCAGGGCTCTGCCTCTGAGGTAGGAGAGCCAACTTCAGGACACTGGTCAACAAGAGACCTCCCAGCTCCACATAATATCAAACGGTGAAAATCTCCCAGAGACCTCCATCTTAACACCAGCACCCAGCTTCACTCAATGACCAACAAGCTACAGTGCTGGAAAACCTATGCCAAACAACTAGCAAAACAGGAACACAACACCACCCATTAGCAGAGAGGCTGCCTAAAATCATAATAAGGCCACAGACACCCCAAAACACACCACCAGACGTGAACCTGCCCACTAGACAGACAAGATCCAGCCTCATCCACCACAACACAGGCACTAGTACCCTCCACCAGGAAGCCTACACAACCCACTGAACCAACCTTAGCCACTGGAGACACACATCAAAAACAGCGGGAACTACGAACCTGCAGCCTGCAAAAAGGAGACCCCAAACACAGTAAGATAAGCAAAATGAGAAGACAGAAAAACACGCAGCAGATAAAGGAGCAAGATAAAAATGCACCAGACCTAACAAATGAAGAGGAGATAGGCAGTCTACCTGAAAAAGAATTCAGAATAATGATAGTAAGGATGATCCGAAATCTTGGAAATAGAATGGACAAAATGCAAGAAAAGTTAACAAGGACCTAGAAGAAATAAAGATGAAACAAGCAACGATGAACAACACAATAAATGAAATTAAAAGTACTCTAGATGGGATCAATAGCAGAATAACTGAGGCAGAAGAACGGATAAGTGACCTGGAAGATAAAAGAGTGGAAATAACTACTGCAGAGCAGAATAAAGAAAAAAGAATGAAAAGAACTGAGGACAGTCTCAGAGACCTCTGGGACAACATTAAATGCACCAACATTCGAATTATAGGGGTTGCAGAAGAAGAAGAGAAAAAGAAAGGGACTGAGAAAATATTTGAAGAGATTATAGTTGAAAACTTCCCTAATATGGGAAAGGAAATAGTTAATCAAGTCCAGGAAGCACAGAGAGTCCCATACAGGATAAATCCAAGGAGAAATACGCCAAGACACATATTAATCAAACTGTCAAAAATTAAATACAAAGAAAGCATATTAAAAGCAGCAAGGGAAAAACAACAAATAACACACAAGGGAATCCCCATAAGGTTAACAACTGATCTCTCAGCAGAAACCCTACAAGACAGAAGGGAGTGGCAGGACATATTTAAAGTGATGAAGGGGAAAAACCTGCAACCAAGACTACTCTACCCAGCAAGGATCTCATTCAGATTTTATGGAGAAATTAAAACCTTTACAGACAAGCAAAACCTGAGAGAGTTCAGCACCACCAAACCAGCTTTACAACAAATGTTAAAGGAACTTCTCTAGACAAGAAACACAAGAGAAGGAAAAGACCTATAATAACGAACCCAAAACAATTTAGAAAATGGGAATAGGAACATACATATCGATAATTACCTTAAATGTAAATGTACTAAATGCTCCCACCAAAAGACATAGATTGGCTGAATGGATACAAAAACAAGACCCTTATATATGCTGTCTACAAGAGACCCACTTCAGACCTAGAGACACATACAGACTGAAAGTAAGGGGATGGAAAAAGATATTCCATGCAAATGGAAACCAAAAGAAAGCTGGAGTAGCAATTCTCATATCAGACAAAATAGACTTTAAAATAAGGACTATCAGAAGAGACAAAGAAGGACACTACATAATGATCAAGGGATCGATCCAAGAAGGAGATATAACAATTGTAAATATTTATGCACCCAACATAGGAGCACCTCAATACATAAGGCAAATACTAACAGCCATAAAAGGGGAAATCGACAGTAAAACATTCATAGTAGGGGACTTTAACACCCAACTTTCACCCCTGGACAGATCATCCAAAATGAAAATAAATAAGGAAATGCAAGCTTTAAATGATATATTAAACAAGATGGACTTAATTGATATTTATAGGACACTCCGTCCAAAAACAACAGAATACACATTTTTCTCAAGTGCTCATGGAACATTCTCCAGGATAGATCATATTTTGGGTCACAAATCAAGCCTTGGTAAATTTAAGAAAAATGAAATTATATCAGGTGTCTTTTCCGACTACAATGCCATGAGACTAGATATCAATTACAGGAAAAGATCTGTAAAAAATACAAACACATGGAGGCTAAACAATACACTACTTAGTAATGAAGTGATCATTGAAGAAATCAAAGAGGAAATAAAAAAATACCTAGAAACAAATGACAATGGAGACACAACGACCCAAAACCTATGGGATGCAACAAAAGCAGTTCTAAGGGGGAAGTTTACAGCAATACAAGCCCACCTTAAGAAGCAGGAAACATCTCGAATAAACAACCTAACCTTGCACCTCAAGCAATTAGAGAAAGAAGAACAAAAAAACCCCAAAGCTAGCAGAAGGAAAGAAATCATAAAAATAAGATCAGAAATAAATGAAAAAGAAATGAAGGAAACAATAGCAAGGATCAATAAAACTAAAAGCTGGTTCTTTGAGAAGATAAACAAAATAGATAAACCACTAGCCAGACTCATCAAGAAAAAAGGGAGAAGACTCAAATCAATAGAATTAGAAATGAAAACGGAGAAGTAACAACTGACACTGCAGAAATACAAAAGATCATGAGAGATTACTACAAGCAACTCTATGGCAATAAAATGGACAATCTGGAAGAAATGGATAAATTCTTAGAAATGCACAACCTGCCAAGACTGAATCAGGAAGAAATAGAAAATATGAACAGACCAATCACAAGCACTGAAATTGAAACTGTGATTAAAAATCTTCCAACAAACAAAAGCCCAGGACCAGGTGGCTTCACAGGTGAATTCTACCAAACATTTAGAGAAGAGCTAACACCTTTCCTTCTCAAACTCTTCCAAAATATAGCAGAGGGAGGAACACTCCCAAATTCCTTCTACGAGGCCACCATCACCTTGATACCAAAACCAGACAAGGATGTCACAAAGAAAGAAAACTACAGGCCAATATCACTGATGAACATAGATGCAAAAAACCTCAACAAAATACTAGCAAACAGAATCCAACAGCACATTAAAAGGATCATACACCATGATCAAGCAGGGTTTATTCCAGGAATGCAAGGATTCTTCAATATACGCAAATCTATCAATGTGATAAACTATATTAACAAATTGAAGGAGAAAAACTATATGATCATCTCAATAGATGCAGAGAAAGCCTTAGACAAAATTCAACACCCATTTATGATAAAAACCCTGCAGAAAGTAGGCATAGAGGGAACATTCCTCAGCATAATAAAGGCCATATATGACAAGCCCACAGCCAACATCATCCTCAATGGTGAAAAACTGAAAACATTTCCACTAAGATCAGGAACAAGACAAGGTTGCCCACTCTCACCACTCTTATTCAACATAGTTTTGGAAGTTTTAGCTACAGCAATCAGAGAAGAAAAAGAAATAAAAGGAATCCAAATCCAAAAAGAAGAAGTAAAGCTGTCACTGTTTGCAGATGACGTGATACTATACATAGAAAATCCTAAAGATGCTACCAGAAAACTACTAGAGCTAATCAATGAATTTGGGAAAGTAGCAGGATACAAAATTAATGCACAGAAATCTCTGGCATTCCTAAATACTAATGATGAAAAATCTGAAATTGAAATCAAGAAAACACTCCCATTTACCATTGCAACAAAAAGAATAAAATATCTAGGAATAAACCTACCTAAGGAGACAAAAGACCTGTATGCAGAAAATTATAAGACACTGATGAAAGAAATTAAAGATGATACAAACAGATGGAGAGATATACCATGTTCTTGGATTGGAAGAATCAACATTGTGAAAATGACTCTACTACCCAAAGCAATCTACAGATTCAATGCAATCCCTATCAAACTACCACTGGCATTTTTCACAGAACTAGAACAAAAAATTTCGCAATTTGTATGGAAACACAACAGACCCCGAATATCCAAAGCAATCTTGAGAATGAAAAAAGGAGCTGGAGGAATCAGGCTCCCTGACTTCAGACTATACTGCAAAGCCACAGTAATCAAGACAGTATGGTACTGGCACAAAAACAGAAAGATAGATCAATGGAACAGGATAGAAAGCCCAGAGATAAACCCACGCACATATGGACACCTTATCTTTGATAAAGGTGGCAGGAATGTACAGTGGAGAAAGGACAGCCTCTTCAATAAGTGGTGCTGGGAAAACTGGACAGATACATGTAAAAGTATGAGATTAGATCACTCCCTAACACCATACACAAAAATAAGCTCAAAATGGATTAAAGACCTAAATGTAAGGCCAGACACTATCAAACTCTTAGAGGAAAACATAGGCAGAACACTCTATGACATAAATCACAGCAAGATCCTTTCTGACCCACCTCCTAGAGAAATGGAAATAAAAACAAAAATAAACAATGGGACCTAATGAAACTTCAAAGCTTTTGCACAGCAAAGGAAACCATAAAGAAGACCAAAAGACAACCCTCAGAATGGGAGAAAATATTTGCAAATTAAGCAACTGACAAAGGATTAATCTCCAAAATTTATAAGCAGCTCATGCAGCTTAATAACAAAAGAACAAGCAACCCAATCCAAAAATGGGCAGAAGACCTAAATAGACATTTCTCCAAAGAAGATATACAGAGTGCCAGCAAACACATGAAAGAATGCTCAACATCACTAATCATTAGAGAAATGCAAATCAAAACTACAATGAGATATCATCTCACACCAGTCAGAATGGCCATCATCAAAAAATCTAGAAACAATAAATGCTGGAGAGGGTGTGGAGAAAAGGGAACCCTCTTACACTGTTGGTGGGAATGTAAATTGATACAGCCACTGTGGAGAACAGTATGGAGGTTCCTTAAAAAGCTACAAATAGAACTCTCATATGACCCAGCAATCCCACTACTGGGCATATACCCTGAGAAAACCATAACTCAAAAAGAGTCATGTACCAAAATGTTCATTGCAGCTCTATTTACAATAGCCCAGAGATGGAAACAACATAAGTGTCCATCATCGGATGAATGGTTAAAGAAGATGTGGCACATATATACAATGGAATATTACTCAGCCACAAAAAGAGACGAAATTGAGCTATTTGTAATGAGGTGGATAGAGCTAGAGTCTGTCATACAGAGTGAAGTAAGTCAGAAAGAGAGAGACAAATACCGTATGCTAACACATATATATGGAATTTAAGAAAAAAAAATGTCATGAAAAACCTAGGGGTGAAACAGGAATAAAGACACAGACTTACTATAGAATGGACTTGAGGCTATGGGGAGGGGGAAGGGTAAGCTGTGACAAAGCGAGAGAGAGGCATGGACATGTATACACTACCAAACGTAAGCTAGATAGCTAGTGGGAAGCAGCCGCATAGCACAGGGAGATCAGCTCGGTGCTTTGTGACCGCCTGGAGGGGTGGGATAGGGAGGGTGGGAGGGAGGGTGACGCAAGCGGGAAGAGATATGGGAACATATGTATATATATAACTGATTCATTTTGTTGTGAAGCTGAAACTAAGATACCATTGTAAAGCAATTATACTCCAATAAAGATGTTTAAAAAAAATGGATTAAGGACCTAAATTTAAGGCCAGAAACTATCAAACTCTTAGAGGAAAACATAGGCAGAACACTCTATGACATAAATCACAGCAAGATCCTTTCTGACCCACCTCCTAGAGAAATGGAAATAAAAACAAAAATAAACAATGGGACCTAATGAAACTTCAAAGCTTTTGCACAGCAAAGGAAACCATAAACAAGACCAAAAGACAACCCTCAGAATGGGAGAAAATATTTGCTAATGAAACAACTGACCAAGGATTAATCTCCAAAATTTACAAGCAGCTCATGCAGCTCAATAACAAAAAAACAAACAACCCAATCCAAAAATGGGCAGAAGACCTAAATAGATATTTCTCCAAAGAAGATATACAGACTGCCAACAAACACATGAAAGAATGCTCAACATCATTAATCATTAGAGAATTGCAAATCAAAACTACAGTGAGATATCTCACACCAGTCAGAATGGTCATCATCAAAAAATCTAGAAACAATAAATGCTGGAGAGGGTGTGGAGAAAAGGGAACACTCTTGCTCTGCTGGTGGGAATGTGAATTGTTTCAGCCACTATGGAGAACAGTATGGAGGTTCCTTTAAAAACTACAAATAGAACTACCATATGACCCAGCAATCCCACTACTGGTCATATACCCTGAGAAACCCATAATTCAAAAAGCGTCATGTACCAAAATGTTCATTGCAGCCCTCTTTACAATAGCCCAGAGATGGAAACAACCTAAGTTCCCATCATCGGATGAATGGATAAAGAAGATGTGGCACATATATACAATGGAATATTACTCAGCCATAAAAAGAAATGAAATTGAGCTATTTGTAATGAGGTGGATAGACCTAGAGTCTGTCATACAGAGTGAAGTAAGTCAGAAAGAGAGAGACAAATACCGTATGCTAACACATATATATGGAATTTAAGAAGAAAAAAAATGTCATGAAGAACCTAGGGGTAAGACAGGAATAAAGACACGGACCTACTGGAGAACGGACTTGAGGATATGGAGAGGGGGAAGGGTGAGCTGTGACAGGGCGAGAGAGAGTCATGGACATATACACACTAACAAACGTAAGGTAGATAGCTAGTGGGAAGCAGCCGCATGGCACAGGGATATCGGCTCGGTGCTTTGTGACCGCCTGGAGGGGAGGGATAGGGAGGGTGGGAGGGAGGGAGACGCAAGAGGGAAGAGATATGGGAACATATGTATATGTATAACTGATTCAATTTTTTATGGGGCAGAAACTAACACACCATTGTAAAGCAATTATACCCCAATAAAGATGTTTAAAAAACCATAAATATTTGAGTAAACATAAAAGATTATTTTTTCTTAATTTCTTTAGAATATATATGAATAAAGCAAAAATTATTACATTTTCTTATGGGTTTTTAATGTATAGAGATGTAATACACTTTAGAATAAAGAATGGAATAGGCGTAAGTGGATCTATGTAATTCCAAAGCTTTTACATTTCAGGTATAGTCATACAATATTAACTCTAAGTAGACTGTGAAAATTAAGAATGTAATTGCATTTCAGTTCCAAATTTCTTTTGATTGCTCTAACTCGGATCCTGGAATATTTCTCCCTTGCCAGCTGACACTATACTAAGCTTTGTCAGTAGAAGGTGATAAAAGGACTCCAGAGTTAGAAGACAGTTCTCTACCTCGTTCCGCTGTGCTTGCTTCTGCCTGGAGACTAGCAGCATGTGAGACACCCAGTGGCACTCCCTCTCAATTTCAGCAGTAGCATCCCCACAGCCATTTCCCAGAGATTTCCATACTGAAGGACCTTTGAATGGATGGCTTCCTCCAGGACCCCAGAGGGTGGCTTCCCAGCAAGTTTTGAAATATATCACCCTCTCATAGATAGCTTTCCCCAGGAACCAAGAGAGCAGAACCCAGAGGGAAATACAAGACTTATTTATAAAGTTCCGTTTAAATAGACAGCTTGTTTTTTGTATAAATGTAGACAAATAGATCAAAATATGGTGTCCAGAAATAGATCCACATTGATGTAGTCAATTAATTTTCTATGAGGCTACCAAGGCAATTCAATGGTGAAAGTGATAGGGACAGAGTAATGAGACAAAATAGGGGCAAGAAAACTCCCCTGCCTGAGGTGGAGGAGGAGCTAATAATGGAAGATTGACATCTACTCAAGAATGAGGAAGAAGGTGGTCTTTCCCTATCCACTTTTCCTTTGATTATAAAAATGTAGCCCACTAATCTTTCGGGGCAGCACTCCCTTGCCCACCTGCTTGTATCTCTCACAAGTGTCCTATACTAATAAACTCTTTCCTCTTTTCTCTGTCACTCTGCCTCTTAATGAATTCTTTCTGTGTGGAGACAGAAGAACCAGAACCTATGATATACTAAGTCCCGAAATGTGTTCTGCAGTTTCAAAAGGATAATCTTTCCAACAATGGTGCATTTGGATAGGGGAAAAAAAACTTGCACTTTTCTCACACCCTATAAAAAAATCAACTGGAAGTATATTATATCCTGCCTGCAAGAGCTAACTTCTTGAAAATAGCGTTGGATAAATTTTAGTGAGCTTAGGTTTTGCAAATATTTCTTAAATATGAGATAAAACACATGAACTATAAAAGTCAATGTCAATAAAATGTACTTTACCAAAACTAAAAAAAAAAAAAAACATTTTCACTCTTCAAAAGACACTGATAAAAATGTAAAAGCAAATCACAGCATGGTAAAGATATTTGCATAATATATATGTAACAAAAAAGTTATACCTAGAAAATACAAGACCTTACAAATCAATAAAGAGAAAAATGATCCAATCTAAAAACTGGAAAGACATTCCAATTAGGAAATGTATAAAAGATTTGAGAGGCACTTAACTAAAGAAAATACAGAGATGGCCAATTGACACACAAAAAAATATTCAGCATCTTTAGTCATCAAGGAAATTCAAATTCCAACCACAATTAAGCACCACCGTGCATCTACTTGAGGGATGGAATTAAGATTGGCAAGTTTTTATTGAGTATGTCAAGTAATTGGTAACCGTCATACATTGCTGCTGAGAGTGTAAGATAGGAAAACTATTTTGCCTAATTGTTTGGCAATCTCTTGTAAAGTTAACATATGCTTACTATATAAATCAATAATTCCACACTTAGATATTTGCTTAATAGAATGAAAAATATCTCCATACAGTTATGTAAATGCATGTACACAAATATTTGTGTAGCTCTATTCCTAAGACCTGTAAATTGAGAAAAAACTAAATGTCAATCATCATGTACCTGGACAAAGTGTAGTGCATTTATAAAATGAAACAAAAAGAATGAACTACTACATCATACCCAACACGGATAAATTTCAAAAATACATCCAGTGAATGAAACCAAAAAGCAAAAAGTAGATACTATGTGATTCTATTCATAAGAAATTCTAGTACTGTGAAAGAATTTTAGTGACAAAAAGTAATCATTGGTTTCCTGGGACTGGTGGTGATATAGGGGACTGATAGGGAGGGAGCATGAGGGAAATTTCAGGGTGATGGATATGTGTTGTATCCTGATCATGGTGGTGGTTACACAGGTGTACAGACTCTTAAAAACACATCAACCTGTATACTTTAAATGGGTGTCTTATTGTATTTAATTATGCTTCAATGTATTTGGTTAAGAGATGAAACATAAACAAATTAAACTCACAGCATACATAAAAGCTAAAGCTATTAAACTTCTAGAAGTAAATATGAGGGAAAGTTTCTTTAACCTTGGTTTAGGAAAGTGTTTCTTAGACAAGACACAAGAAATACCACAGATTAAAAAAGAGCTAAAGATAGAAAAAATTATAAGTAAATATATGTATATATATATATTAGTTCCCTATAAAATAAATTGTAAAAATTATTTTTTATTCATCTATTAAAAAAAGAAGGATATCCTGCCTTTTGTAACAATATGAATAGATCTTGAAGGCATTATGTTAAGTGAAATATGTCAGTCAGACAGGCAAATACTATAGGATCTCACTTATATGTGGAATCCAAAATAGTTGAACTCATAGACATACAGACTAGAAAGATGGTTGCCAGGGGTTGGGGTTGAGAGAAATGGGGAGATATTGATCAAAGGGTACAAGCTTCCATTTATAAGATGAATAGGTTCTGGGTATCTAATATACAGTATGGTGACTATGTTAACAATACTGTATTATATAATTCAAAGCTGCTAAGAGAGCAGATCTTAAATGTTCTCACCAACAAAAAGAGAGATAATTATGTGATATAATGGTAAGGTTATCTAACCTTATTCTGGTAATCATTTTGCATCATTTTGTATACTTTAAACTTCCACAATGCTATTTGCCAATATATCTCAATAAAGCTGGATAAAAGAAATCAATATTGTGTTTTCCTGAGGTAGGGAACTAGCTGAGGTAGGTCAACTAGGAAATGGCATAAAATAATTTGTGGGTGACAAAAATCTTGTATTTGTTGATTGACGTGGTGGTTAAATGGGTGAATGTATTTGTAAAATCTCACAAATAACTTACGCTTAAAATATCTGAATTTTATTTGCATAAATTATCCCTTAATTTAAAAGTAAGATAAGGAAAAATGTAAATGCAAAAGGTAAATTAAGACCCCCAAGGCAACATCTCAAAAACAAATCAACAAAATATACTCAAGGAACTCAAAATATGGTATTAAGAATCATGAAAGAGAAAGCAGAGGAAAAGAGCAATTTTTCCGGCAGTCCTAATAGCAGGAGAACAGCAAGGACAAAAAACAATGTCCAAAGGCAATAGCTTAAACATCAATTGGCCAATCTGAGAACATCAGCCAAAACAAGGAAAGTGCACATGCTCCAATTAAGAGTTGCATACATTCTAATGACAACACGAGAGAGAGAGAGAGAGCCCTACAGTTACAAAACGAGGAATACTGTGCTAGACCAGTCTCCCCTTCTAAGAGTATAAGAAAATCAGTCTCACAGAAACATGAACCCAGAAAAAGAGCATGCTCAGATCCCACTCAAAGTTATTATAGAAAAAAAAAAAAAAACAGCAGAATATCCCTATAGTAAATAACTGCCTCTGTAGTGAAAACTAAGATGCACTGTGCAGGTTCTCCTGCAAACAAAGGACTTGTTGCCCCAACTGATGGCAGTGCTGTGGGTAGGCCGGCTTCAGCTGTCTACCTCTCCAGGCTTTTTGGAAGCAACATAGACACCTCACCCAAATTACTGCCCTTACCTGTAGCAGCCCACACCCAAACACTGACTGATGCAGGTTTTTAAATTCTTGGCCATCTTGGCCCAACTCAGGATACCTCTACAGAGCTTGCTGTCGGTCCAGCTGAGGCTGACACTAGGAGTGCCTTCAGCTTAGCTTCTCTCCCTGCCCAATACATCCCCCTCATTCCACAGGTGTTAATCCCAGGCGTTTATTAATAAACATCCTACATGCCAAGGGCTCTCAGTGTGTGCTTCCTGGGGAACACAACCTGCAAGCCAGGAAGATATACTCATAAAATTAGTGAAAACTAACCAAATATTTCAAAATAAGCTAAAAGAAATTTAGAAGTGATAGAATATGTGAAATAACAACAAAGATCATAATTCAAAATAATTCAGTTATGAGTGGTCAGAGAAAGAGAAGTTTGGGAAACAGAGGAACATCAGGAAGCAGCTAGAAATGAAAGTAAAACCATTTCAGGGAATGTAAGTTGTGCAGCCACTATAGAAAACAGTATGGAGGTGTCTCAAAAAACTAAAAATAGAACTGCCATATGACCCAGGAATTCCACTCCTGGGTGTATGTCTGGAAAAAACAAAAACAGTAATTCAAAAAGATACATGCACCCCAATATTCATAGCAGCATTATTCAGAATTGACAAGTTATAGAAGCAACCTAATGTCCATCAACGAATGAATGGGGGAAAAAAAGATGTGGTGTATATATATATGTATAAAATATATATATATACATATAATATATACATTATATATATATAATTTTGCCATTTAAAACAACATGGATGGACATGGAGGGCATTCTGCTAACGGAAATGTCAGGCAGATAAAGACAAATACTGCATGATATCATTCATATGTGGAATCTAAAATATACAAAAAACTAGTGAATAAAACAAAAAAGAAGTAGACTCACAGATATAGAGAACAAACTAGTGGTTACCAGTGGGGAGAAGAAAGGGAAAGGGTCAATATAGGGGTAGGGGATTCAGAGGTACAAACTATTATGCATAAATTAAGCTACAAGAATATATTGTCTAATACGGGGAATATAACCAATATTTTTTAATATTGATAATAATAAAAGGAATATAACCTATAAAAATTGTGAATCACTATAATGTACCAAATGGAAGAAGTTTCAAAAAGAAAAAGGGAAACCATTTTATAAATGAAGTGTAAACCTGTAGAAAAATAAGACTGAATAAACATGATGAACAAGGCCATGACAAAAAAAGCAGATAGGAAGAGGGGGGGAAAAAAAGCTGGAGAAAACTATAAAAATAGTTCTAGAGGATACATTCTCTAGAATTCTATTGTTATAAACTTTTAAACTAGGCAAATACTAATGCATGATATTAGAAGGCACGAGTGTTGTTTCTGTTGAAGAAGAGTGAATGAGTAATGAGGTATTTGTTTGTAATAGTCTATTTTTTGACCCATTCATGTTCACTTTGTGATAATTTATCAATATGTCAATCACGATTTGTCGGCTTTCCTATCAGTGTATTTTACTTCCATAAAATGTGAACATAATATACTGTACTTTCATGGATGCAATATATTTTATATGAGTATATTAATTATAATATTTTCTATTCTATGCATTTTTTTTACATTTCCTCTGAGAATTTGTATGAAAATGTACAGTGTAGGGAATATAGTCAATTTTTATGTAGTATCTTTGTATGGTGTAATATCATTGGTGTCACACAACATGATCGTGATGATCATTTTGAAATTATTAGAAATATTGAATCACTATGTTGTGTAACAGTAACTAACATAGTGTGGTAGGTCATTTATACTTCAAAAACAAATAAACAGGGGCTTCCCTGGTGGCGCAGTGGTTGAGCATCCGCCTGCCGATGCAGGGGACACGGGTTCATGCCCCGGTCTGGGAGGATCCCACATGCCACGGAGCGGCTAGGCCCATGAGCCATGGCCGCTGGGCCTGTGCGTCCGGAGCCTGTGCTCTGCAACGGAAGAGGCCACAACAGTGAGAGGCCCGCGTACCGCAAAAAAAATAATATAAAATAATTTTTAAAAATTAAAAAAACAAACAAACACATACAAAAAGAGATCATATTTGTGGTTACCAGAGTTGGTGGGTGGGAGGAGGGGGAATTGGTTGAATGTGGTCAAAAGCTACAAATGTCAAGTCATAAGATAATAAGTAACAGAGACTTAATGTACAACATGATAAATATAATTAACACTGCTGTATGATATATCAGAAAGTTAAGAAAGTAAATCTTAAGATTTCTCACCACAAGGAAAAAGCTTTTTCTGTCTTTAATTTTGTATGTATATGAGGTGATGGATGCTCATTAAACTTAATATGATAATCATTTCATGATATATGTTAGCCAAATCATTTTGCTGTACACATTAAATTTATACAGTACTGTATCCAAGATACCTCAATAAAAGGAAAAAAACAAACAAAAAAATTGTAAGTATTAAGCAACTTTTATATAATTTGGTATTATTGAAACATCTAATCAGTGGACACATCTTTTGGAACAAAGAATAGAACAGTTATGTTTTTCATTTCTTTTTTCTAACAATTCATTTTTATTGCACTTTGCTGAAGTATTGGCTTGTGATCAAATGGAAAAAGAAAACTAACTGGTCCTTCATGGCAGATGATTTAAGAAGCACTGTCTGAGAAGCTGTGTTCCTTAGGAAGACATTAAACCAATCTTACTCATTTTGTGTCATCTGAGAAACTCACTTGAGAGGAGGATGTTCTGTGCTCTGAATTCGTTGCTTTTCATTTATTTCCCACCTTGTGCTGTTCTATTTTCAGCACTCACTCTTCCACTTGGAACTAAATTTTTTGCTTCTATAAATTTTTAATATCTCCTGTGTGTTGTCCTTTCTTGTCTGACTTCTTAGTGAGTGATTTTATGTTTTTAATACTCCTGCTGTAATTTTGATGCATTTAGGGGTAGAATATATATGTTAAATTCCAAAAGATTTATTTAGAATTTAAAAACAGATTCTATAACAAAATTAGTAAGTCAATATTGCTAGAAATATAATAAAAAGAAAATTTGCATATGCAGTGAAGTATATGGATTCAGTACCATTAAACCATGATGGGTCCCATATACAGAAAATAAAAAATAATATGCACTCTGAAAATTAATTTAATGAAAATACTTTGCAAGGAATAATTTGAAAGAAACAAAAAATTGAAATCCAATAAATTCTAAAAGTAGAACTTATATAAATCATTCTCTCATTAACACACACCAAAAAAAAAACTATAAATAACAGAAATTATTTAGGTATCAGCAAGGAAATATCTGTAGTAAATAATAAATATTTGGGACTTCTCTGGTGGTGCAGTGGTTGAGAGTCCACCTGCTGATGCAAGGGACGCGGGTTCGTGCCCCGGTCCAGGAAGATCCCACATGCTGCGGAGCGGCTGGGCCCGTGAGCCATGGCTGCTGAGCCTGCGCGTCTGGAGCCTGTGCTCTGCAACGGGAGAGGCCACAACAGTGAGAGGCCCGCATACTGCAAAAAAATTTAAAAAATAAATATTTGGCAATAAATAACAAAAAATATTTGGTCAATAAATAACAATTACAAAACTGTTAGGAAGGAAAAAAACAACAGAACAAGATAATGGATATGACCAATGCTGTACTTATAGAGAAATGTAGTAACTTAAACGCCTTAATTGGGGAGAGACCTTCAAGACAGCAGAGGAGTAAGATGGGGAGATCACCTTCCTCCCCACAAGTACAAGAAAAGAAATCTAAATGTGGAACAACTCCTACAGAACACCTACTGAAGGCTGAAGAAAACCTCAGATTTCCCAAAAGGCAAGAAACTCCCCATGTTCCTGGGTAGGGAAAATAAAAAAGAAAAAACAGAGACAAAAGAATAGGGACAGGACCTGCACCTTGGAGAGGGAGCTGTGAAGGAAGAAAAGTTTCCACACACTAGCAAGACCCATCACTGGTGGAAACAGGGGATGGGCAGTGGGGTAGCTTCGGAGCCATGGAGGAGAACGTAGCAACAGGGGTGCAGAGGGCAAATCAGAGAGATTCCCACACAGAGGATCACTGCCGACCAGCACTCACCAGCCTGAGAGGCTTGTCTGCTCACCCACCAATGTGGGTGGGGGCTGGGAGCTGAAGCTCAGGCTTCGGAGGTCAGATCCCAGGGAGAGGACTGGGATTGGCTGTGTGAACACAATCTGCAGGGAGCTAGTGCACCACAGCTAGCCTGGAGGGAGTCTGGGAAAAAATTTGGACCTGTCTAAGGGGCAAGAGACCATTGTTTTGGGGTACGTGAGGATAGGGGATTCCTTCCCTGTCTGCCAACAGAAGGCAGAGCACCACCTAAACGAGCTCCAGAGGCAGGCACGAGCCACGGCTATCAGCTCGGACACCAGAGACAGGCATGAAACATTAACTCTAAGGATGCAGCCACCCAAATCCTGTATGCAAGCACAAGTCACTATCTACATGCGCCCCTCACCCTCACCCTGGGAGCCTGTGCAGCGCACCACTGCCAGGCTCCAGTGATCCAGGGACAACTTCCCTGGGAGAACACACCGCACACCTCAGGCTGTTGCAACATCTCGCTGGCCTCTGCCACCACAGGCTCACCCCGCATTCCAATTATCACTGCCTTACCCCTCCCTCCCCGTGGCCTGAGAGAGCCAGAGCCCCCTAATCAGCTGCTGCTTTAACCATGCCCTGTCTCAGCGGGGAAAGTAGCCTGAGGGCAACCTACAAGCAGAGGTGGGACAAAACAAAAGCTGAACACCAGGAGCTGTGTGAACAAAGAAGAGAAAGGGAAATTTCTCTGTGCAGCCTCAGGAGCAGTGGATTAAATCCCCACAAGTAACCTGAGGTACCCTGCAACTCTGAAATACCTGAATAGACAACAAATCAACCCAAAATTGAGGTAGTGGACTTTGGAAGCAACTGTAGACTTGGGGTTTGCTGTCTGTGACTGACTTGTTACTGATTTTTACATTTATCTTATTATAGTCTTTAGAAGCTTTGGCCTGACATCAATCCAGAGCACCAAGACCCTGTCAGCTATACAGCTCAGAAGTCTTTAGCACTTGTTATCATTGGTGGATTTGTTTATTGGCTTGGTTGCTCTCTTCTTTTTTTCTCTTTTTTATTACTTTTTTATTTTAATAATTTATTTTTATTCTAATTTTCTTCTGAGCTGTGTAGCTGACAGGGTCTTGGTGCTCTGGGCTGATGTCAGGCCAAAGCTTCTGAGGTGAGAGAGCAAAGTTCAGGACATTGGACCAACAGAGACCTCCTGGCCCCACCTAATATCAATCGGCGAGTACTCTCCCTGAGATCTCTGTCTCAATGCTAACACCCAGTTCCACCCGACGTCCAGCAAGATCCAATGCTAGACTCCCCATAGCAAACAACTATCAAGACAGGAACACAACCTCACTCGTTAGCAGAGAGTACACCTAAAATCATACTAAGTTAACAGACATCCCAAAACACATCACCAGACACAGCCTTGCCTCACCAGAAAGACATGATCTGGTCCCACCCACCAGAACACAGGCACTAGTCCCCTTCACCAGGAAGACTACACAACCCACTGAACCAACCTTACCCACTGTGGGCAGACACCAAAAACAATAGGAACTATGAAATTGCAGCCTGAGAAAAGGAGACCCCAAAAAGAGTAAGTTAAGCAAAATGAAAACACAGAAATATGCAGATGATGAAGGAGCAAGGTAAAAACCCATCAGACCAAACAAATGATGAGGAAACAGGCAGTCGACCTGAAAAAGAATTCAGAGAAATGATAGTAAAGATGATCCAAAATCTTGGAAATAGAATGGAGAAAATAAAACAAACATTTAACAAGGACCTAGAAGAATTGAGACACAGCAAACAATGACGAACAACACAATAAATGAAAGTAAAACTTCTCCAGAAGGAATCAATAGCAGAATAACTGAGGTAGAAGAACGGATAAGTGACCTGGAAGATAAAATACTGGAAATAACTACCACAGAGCAGAATAAAGAAAAAATAATTGAAAGAATTGAGGACAGTCTCGGAGACTTCTGAGACAACATTAAATACACCAATATTCGAATTGTAGGGTTCCCAGAAGAAGAGAAAAAGAAAGGGCCTGAGAAAATATTTGAAGAGATTATAGTTGAAAACTTCCCTAACATGGGAAAGGAAATAGTCAATCAAGTCCAGGGAGTGCAGAGAGTCCCATACAGGATAAATCCAAAGAGAAACACACCAAGACACATATTAATCAAACTATCGAAAATTAAATACAAAGAAAAATATTAAAAGCAGCAAAGGAAAGCAACAAATAACATACAAGGGAATCCCCATAAGATTAACAACTGATCTTTCAGTAGAAACTCTGCTAACGAGAAGGGAGTGGTAGGACATATATACGTGATGAAAGGGAAAAACCTATGACAAATATTGCTCTACCCAGCAAGGATCTCATTCCAATTTGATGTAGAAATTAAAACCTTTACAGACACTAAGAGAATTCAGCACCACCAAAAGAGCTTTACAACAAATGCTAAAGGAACTTCTCTAAGCAGGAAACACAAGACAAGAAAAAGACCTGCAATTACAAACCCAAAACAATTAAGAAAATGGTAATAAGAACATACATATTGATAATTACCTTAAATATAAATGGAATAAATGTTCCAACCAAAAGACATAGACTGACTGAATGGTTACAAAAACAAGACTCATATATATGCTGTCTACAAGAGACCAGCTTCAGACCTAGGGACACATACAGACTGAAAGTGAGGGGATGGAAAAAGATATTCCATGCAAATTGAAAGCAAAAGAAAGCTGGAGGGGCTTCCCTGGTGGCGCAGTGATTGAGAGTCCACCTGCCGATGCAGGGTATACAGGTTTGTGCCCCGGTCCAGGAAGATCCCACATGCCACGGAGAGGCTGGACCCATGAGCCATGGCCGCTGATCCTACGCATCCAGAGCCTGTGCTCTGCAACAGGAGAGGCCACAACAGTGAGAGACCCGAGTACTGCAAAAAAAAAAAAAAAAGCTGGAGTAGCAATACTCATATCAGGCAAAATAGACTTTAAAGATTACTACAAGAGACAAAGAAGTACACTACATAAGGATGAAGGGATCAATCCAAGAAGAAGATCTAACAATTGTAAATATTTTTGCACCCAACATAGGAATACCTCAATACATAAGGCAAATGCTAACAGCCATAAAAGGGGAAATCGACAGCAACACAAGCAGTAGGGGAGTTTAACACCTCACTTTCACCAATGGACAGATCATCCAAAATGAAAATAAATAAGGAAACACAAGCTTTAAATGACCATTAATTAAAAAAGATGGACTTAATTGATATTTATAGAACATTCCATTCAAAAACAACAGAATACATTGTCTTCTCAAGTGCTCATGGAACATTCTCCAGGATAGATCATAGCTTGGGTCACACATCAAGCATTGGTAAATTTAAGAAAATTGAAATCATATCAAGTATCTTTTGTGATGACAATACTATGAGACTAGATATAAATTACAAGAAAAAACTGTAAAAAAAGCAAAATCCTGGAAGCTAAACAAAACGCTACTAAATAACCAAGAGAACACTGAGGAAATCAAAAAATATCTAGAAACAAATGACAATGAAAACACAATGACCCCAAATCTGTAGGATGCAGCAAAGGCAGTTCTAAGAGGGAAGCTTATAACAATACAATCCTACCTAAAGAAACAAGAGAAATCTCAAAAAACAACCTAACATTACACACATAGCAGTTAGAGAAAGAAGAACAAAAGAAACCCAAAGATAGCAGAAGGAAAGAAATCATAAAGATCAGATCAGAAATAAATGAAAAAGAAGTGAAAGAAACAATAGCAAAGATCAATAAACCTAAAAGCTGGTTCTTTGAGAAGATAAACAAAATTGATAAACCGTGAGCCAGACTCACAAAGAAAAAAATGGAGAAGACTCAAGTCAACAGAATTGGAAATGAAAAGGAGAAGTAAAAACTGACACTGCAAAAATACAAAGAATCATGAGGGATTACTGCAAGCAACTATCTGCCAATAAAATGGACAACCTGGAAGAAATGGACAAATTCTTAGAAAAGCACAACCTTCTGAGACTGAACCAGGAAGAAATAGAGAATATAAACAGACAAATCACAAGCACTGAAATTGAGACTGTGATTAAAAATCTTCCAACAAGCAAAAGCCCAGGACCAGATGGATTCACAGTCGAATTCTATCAAACATTTAGAGAAGAGCTAACACCTGTCCTTCTCAAACTCTTCCAAAATATAGCAGAGGGAGGAACACTCCCAAACTCATTCTACAAGGCCACCCTTACCCTGATACCACAACAAGACAAAGATGTCACAAAAAAACAAAACTACAAACCAATATCACTGATGAACATAGATACAAATATTCTCAACAAAGTACTAACAAACAGAATCCAACAGCATATTCAAAGGATCATACACCATGATCAAGTGGGGTTTATCCCAGGAATGCAAGGATTCTTCAATATTCACAAATCAATCAATGTGATACACCATATTAACCAACTGAACGATAAAAACCATATGATCATCTCAATAGATTCAGAAAAAGCTTCCTATCAAATTCAACACCAATTTATCATAAAAAACCTCCAGAAGGTAGGCATAGAGGGAACTTATCTCAACAGAGTAAAGGCCATATATGACAAACCCCACAGCCAACATCGTTCTCAATGGTGAAAAATTGAAACCATTTCCTCAAAAATGAGGAACAAGACAAGGATGCCCACTCTCACTACTTTATTCAACATAGTTTTGGAAATTTTAGCCACAGCAGTCAGAGAAGAAAAAGAAATAAAAGGAATCCAGATGGGAAAAGAAGAAATAAAGCTGTCTCTGTTTGTAGATGACATGATACTATACATACAGAATCCTAAAGATGCTTCCAGAAAACTACTAGACTAATCAATGAATTTGGTAAAGTAGCAGAATACAAAATTAATGCACAGAGATCTCTTGCATTCCTATACACTAATGATGAAAATCTGATAGGGAAATTAAGGAATCACTCCCATTTACCATTGCAACAAAAAGAATAAAATACCTAGGAATAAACCTACCTAAGGAGACAAAAGACCTGTTTGCAGAAAACTATAAGACCCTGATGAAAGAAAGCAAAGATGATACAAACAGATGGAGAGATATACCATGTTCTTGGATTGGAAGAATCAACATTGTGAAAATGATTCTACTACCCAAAGCAATCTACACATTCAGTGCAATCCCTGTCAAACTACCAATGGCATTTTTCACAGAACTGGAATAAAAAATTTCACAATTTGTAAGGAAACAGAAAAGACCCCAAATAGCAAAAGCAATCTTGAGAAAGAAAAGCAGAGCTGGATAAATCAGGTTCCTGGACTTCAGACTATGCTACAAAGCTACAGTAATCAAAACAGTATGGTACTGGCACAAAATCAGAAATATAGATCAATGGAACAAGATAGAAAGCCCAGAGATAAATCCACAGACATAGAGTCACCTTATCTTTGATAAAGGAGGCAAAAATATACAATGGAGAAAAGACAGCCTTTTCAATAACTGTAGCTGGGAAAGCTGGACAGCTACAGTAAACAAATGAAATTAGAACACTTCCTAATACCATACACAAAAATAATCTCAAAATTCTTTAAATACCTAAATGTAAGGCAGGACACTATAAAACTCTTAGAGGAAAACATAGGAAGAACACTCGCTGACATAATCACAGCAAGATCCTTTTTGAACCATCACCCAGAGAAATGGAAATAAAAACAAAAATAAACAAAGGAGACCTAATGAAACTTAAAAACTTTTGCACAGCAAAGTGTACCATAAACAAGATGAAAATACAACCCTCAGAATGGGAGAAAATATGTGCAAACGAAGCAACTGACAAAGGATTAATCTCCAAAATATACAAGCAGCACATGCAGCTCAATAACCAGAAACAAACAACCCAATCCAAAAATGGGCAGAAGACCTAAATAGACCTTCCTCCAAAGAAGATATACAAATTGCCAACAAACACGTGAAAGCATGCTCAACATCACTAATCATTTGAGAAATGTATGTCAAAACTACAATGAGGTATCATCTCACACCATTCAGAATGGCCATCATCAAAAAATCTACAAACAATGAAAGCTGGAGAGGGTGTGGTGAAAAGGGAACCCTCTTGCACTGTTGGTGGGAATGTAAATTGATACAGCCACTATAGAGAACAGTATGGAGGTTCCTTAAAAAACTAAATTAGGGGCTTCCCTGGTGGCGCAGTGGTTGAGAGTCCACCTGCTGATGCAGGGGACACGGGTTCGTGCCCCGGTCCGGGAAGATTCCACATGCCCCGGAGCGGCTGGGCCCGTGGGCCATGGCCGCTGAGCCTGCGCGTCCGGAGCCTGTGCTCCGCAACGGGAGAGGCCACAGCAGTGAGAGGCCCGCGTACTGAAAAAAAAAAAAAAAAAAAAAAAAAACTAAATTAGTATTATCATATGACTCAGGAATCCCACTACTGGTCATATACCCTGAGAAACCCATAATTCAAAAAGAGTCATGTACTGCAACGTTCATTGCAACACTATTTACAGTAGCCAGGACATGGAAGCAACCTATGTGTCCATTGACAGATGAATGGATAAAGATGTGGCTCATATATATAATGGAATATTACTCAGCCATAAAAAGAAACGAAATTGAGTTATTTGTATTGATGTGGATGGACATAGAGTTTGTCAAACAGAGTAAAGTAAGTCAGAAAGAGAAAAACAAATACCATATGCTAACACATATATATGAATTAAAAAAAATAAAAAAAGGTTCTTAAGAACCTAGGGGCAGGACAGGAATAAAGACGCAGACATAGAGAATGGACTTGAGGACCTGGAGAAGGGTATGGGTAAGCTTCGACGAAGTGAGTGAGTGGCATTGACATATATACACTACCAAATGTAAAAGAGATAGCTAGTGGGAAGCAGCCACATAGCACAGGGAGATCAGCTGCGTGCTTTGTGACCACCTGAAGGGGTGGGATAGGGAGTGGAGAGGGAGACGTGAGAGGGAGGGAATATGGAGATATATGTATACATATAGCTAATTCACTTTATTATACAGCAGAAACTAACACAACATTGTAAAACAATTATACTCCAATAAAGATGTTTAAAATGTCTTAATTATTTAACTAGTAAATAAAAATAATATAAAAAGACCTAATCCAAAATTGAAAACAGGAGCCAAAAATAGAAATATAAGTAGTAATTTTAAAATATGAGAGCTTTATTGATTATTTTATACACTTTGATTTGAAAATCTAAGTAAAATTTCAAGGGAGAATACAGTTACATCTTACCTTGAAAATGGAGGTCACACATGAAATATGAATGTCAGTTTTATTCATTAAGCATTAAAAAGAACATTGAAGGGATTCCCCTGGCAGTCCACTTGTTAAAACTCCGTGCTTCCACTGCAGGGGGGGTAGGTTTGATCCCTGATGAAGGAACAGATTCCCGCATTCCTGTGGCACCACCAAAAGTAAATTAATTAATTAATTTAATAAAACAAAAAGAATATTGGTAATCAGCAGCATGTATAAAGGACTGCACACAAGAAGGTGAGATGTCTGAAATCCGGTCACTTGAGTAATGGGAAAGGATCAGATTATCATTGTAACTGTCTTAAACATCTGTGAACCAAAATTATACCTACTGTATTGCACAAGAGACAGAAAGTACTAAGATCACAAAGAGGGAAATATCAGCTTAAATGAGGGGAAATAGTAGTGAGAAATGATAACAGCAAGAATGTACATTTTGTGAAGTTACTGGTAGCCAGTGCAGGCTTGGAAATACTGATGAAGAAATTTCTGTATGGATGAATGGTAGGACAAGATGACCACTGAAGGAACGTTGAAGGAAAGCTAAATAATTCCAGCCATGCGTTTTCGGCAAAGGGAAATCAGGCCTGGTGTCCTAGAAGAGTTTGTAGAGGAATTAAACACTACTTCTAAGACCATAGCTGTAATTCTAAGCAAATTAATTTTCATGAAGACAGAGTCCTTCTCTCTCTTATCCTAGGTAGTAAGATGAGAAATTTGAAACTGGGAGCTGCTCTTCTTAATAAATTCAGTGTGGAAAGCCATGTAGACATCTTCAGCCTGCATTGGGACTGGATAGTTATTATTTTTTTCATGAAGTTCTGTAGCATATCTTCTATGTTATGTAAGGAGTGGGTCAAATGAGTGGTCAGAAAAGACACCCAGAAATATCATTTTTGGAGAATATGAAAGAAATAGAAGATCCTTGCAGAGATGTACAAAGTCTTAACTGATATAATGAGTCTCGAGTTCTGTCCAGCTTTGCATTTTACTCATGCTTACTTTCATCTTATCCATTAGATACAAACAAAAACCATGTGAGGTAAAAAAGGAAAAACTATACTATCTCTATATTCTATATTTAAAACTTAGATTTAAAGAACAACCATATTTTTTTTTAAAGTCATGACTTAAATAGTCTTCTAATTGCTAGTACAGCAAGTTTTTTCCCCCATCATGTCTTAGTCCTATATCCACACCACATTCAGGCCTGAGCACCTCATTTTCAGCTGGACAAAATCTTAAACAAAGAGGACAACCAGAGATTTGGGGCTAACAAGCCAAACATAGGGTAATAGATAATGGTTGTTAGGATCCTTTTGAGAACTATCTCTGAAGAAGAAGATAAGTAGGAGAGTTGTCTTTTAGTGACAGATGCTCTGATATCTCCCTTAATTTTGCAACAACCTTGAGATAAACATGTTGCTATGTGTGCTTTACTTAAGAGAACATTACATCCCCACAGTGTCAAACAACTTATCCAAAGCCACACAGTCATACAGGTGAATAGACTAGAAACTTTTATGACTTAAACAATTAGATACATATTTGACTCAAATTTGTGTGTACTGTTGAAAAAATGTTTTAATTATAAAGTCTTAACAGAAAACCCAGTCTTTCCAATCATTTTCTGAATGGCCAGCTGTACATCTTTGTTCCTGAGGCTGTATACCATAGGGTTCAACAGTGGGGTGATGATGGTATAGGTCACTGTCACCAGCCCATCTTTGCCTGATGTATATTTGTCTGAGAGTCGCAGGTAGACAAAGGAAGCACAGCCGTAGTGGACAATGACTACAATGAGATGAGAGGCACAGGGGGAGAATGCTTTTTGCTTGCCTTCAGCTGATGAGATCTTCAGGATAGTAGAGACAATAAATTCATAGGAGATGCAGATGAAGATCAAGGGCACAAGCCCCAAGACCCCACCAGTGAAGATGACAGGTTCATTAATGTAGGCTTCAGCATAGGCGAGATAGATGACTGGTGAAATATCACAAAAATAATGTTTGACCTTGTTGGAGCCACAGAAAGGGAGGCTAAAGACCAAAGTTGTTCCCAATAGAGATATTAGGAAACCACTAACAATACAAGTTACTGCCAAGTGCCCACAAACCCTCCAGCTCATGAGAATGGGGTAGTACAAAAGCTGACAGACAGCAGCATAACAATCATAGCCCATCACTCCCAGATGCAAGGAATTGGTGACAGAAAAAACAAGGAAAACGAACATCTCTGAAGCACAACTCACGAAGGAGAGTGTCCTGAGTATGGAGAGCAGATTGATTAGCATCTTGGGCAGGATGACAATTGTTTAGAAGGTCTCAGAGGTAGAAAGGACACATAGAAAGAAGTACATGGGTGTGTGGAGACTGTGATCCAAGCAGATGATTGAGATGATTGTAATGTTTCCACTCAAGATGATCAAATAGAAGCAGAGAAAGACCACAAAGAGGACAAGCTGCAATTCCCCAAGGCTGGAAAAATCCAGCAGGAGGAATTCGGTAACACAGGAGGAATTGGCCGTGGAGAGTTGACCCCACGGAATAAAGTCAATATGTTCAATTCCAGAGACCTTTAAAAGTGAGAAGTCGAGGGAATTTACCCTTCATAAAGTAGCCGGTTTCGTATGAAAGAGAAACAACAGGCATGGGAGAAAAAAAAAGGATTGTAAACTAAGCAAAATGTATCCTAAATTAATACGCACCCACAGTGCTATTTTTCTGCCAATGATTTTAGCACTGAATTTGGGGACAAGTGTTCACATGAAATGTACAGACATTTGCTCAAAGAAAGCCTGTTCTTCAGGCCCCTTCCTTGCAGAATTATATAGTCTCTGCTTAATTTTTTGGTAATCTAATCCTCAAAAAAGCCTTTCTCTACATTAATTATGATTTTAAGTGGTCATAGTTTCATCCACATTACTGATACATATATTTCCACAAGCAATACCACCAATGTCTGAAGATCTATGTTCCACCTGCTTTTAATACTTTCTTCATCTAGGTCAATAACCATTGATTTGTCTTTGTGCTGCTTGTCCTTAAAGAATTATATATCACATTAAAATTGACTACAATTTTAATGCAGTCATTCATTAAAATTAATTTGGCTTAGAACTACAGCTACTGTCTTAGAACTAGTGTTATGAATACCCTACAAACTCTTCTAGGACACCAGGCCTGATTTCCCTTTGCAGAAAATTTGTGGCTAAAATTAATTAGTTTTCCTTCAGCATTCACTGTTTTTCTACTTGGTTATGTATCTTATCCTTGATATACCTGAATTGGAGACCCAACAGACTGTCGCTCCGGTATCTGTCTCTGAATTCCTGATCAGTGATGCTCAGATACTTTCCCTGAGGCCTCTGACACAGTTCTTATTGTTGGTACTAGATTACATATTTTTATTTAAAACATTCTTATCCTCTCCAAGCTCCAACCCAAATCTTTTCCTTTACCTGGATTCTGTATATCAATAAAAAGTTTCCAAAACTTCTTAGTCATCCAAGCTGTAAATTTCTGAGGCATGTTTAAATACATGATAATTCTCATCCTCCACATACAATCCATTTTTTTTTCTGTAATAGTTCTAGAATCCATTTCTTCTGTTCTTCCAGAAATTAGCTCTTACCTGGATTATTACAAGAGCATTATGAATGGACTCCTAGGATTCTGTCTCTTCCTACTCTAAGCCACAGTTCACTACAGCAGTAAAGTTGTCTTTCTATAGGGCAAATTCTATCCTATTAACAAAACTAAATGGCCTTCAATTATCTATAAAGTTAAAACAGCTATATTCTGACTTTCATTCTTGTCTGAAAAGTAACTTTCCACTCATAGCTTCCACTGTATATCTCTTCACATGCACTTTAGCATTGAGAAAATTTGAACAATCATGTCCTTTTTCATACTATCCCCTACATCTGGAAATAGTCCATACTTCATGTTTGTTTTCATTTTATTCATCTTTTAATTGTGCGACTATCTTTAAATTATCAGTTAAAATAACATGTGCACATTGTTGTTCCTACAGCTTCTTAATTGTGCTTTATCACTTTATCTGGGTTTCCTTAGCAATCATTAGAATCTTATTTGCTTTGGCCTTAGTATTATAAGTTTACCTTTGACTACACAAATTGTAACTCACCAGAGACAGAAACTGCATCCCTGCACATAACATAGTGTCTAGTATATACCAAGTACTTGAAAACTTGTTGAAGGACCAAAGTGACCAATGACCCCAGTTTCTCTTCTGAATTATTTCAAGATGGCATTTGATTTCAGGGATTTTCTAAACTTTTTCCCTTGATATTAATCTAGCATATAATATTAACCTTCTGCTTTGACATTTTGTGATGAAAAATCTCTATAACATTATTTTCTAAATGCAAAGACAAATGATCCATTAAAAATTGTTGTCATCCCAAAAAAATATAATTAACTGCTGTACATTATATATGAAGGTTATTAAGAGAGTAAATCCTAAGAGTTCTCATCACAAGAAAAAATATAATTATTAATACTTTCCTCTATTTAATTTTTTTATTATTTTATTATTTCTTTAATTTTGTACCTATATGAGATGATGGGTGTTCACTAAACTTACTGTGATAATCATTTCATGATGTATGTAAATCAGATCAGTATGCTGTATACCTTAAACTTACATAGTGTTGCATGTTAATTATATCTCAGTAAAACTGGAAGAAAAAAAGTGCTGCATTTTCATTTTCTTTTCTGATTATCAAATGGTTTTCTCCATTATCTCACACTTTTAAAATTTTAATAGCACTTTACTGTTGGTCTTAAAGTACTTTATAAATAATACAATTTCTATTATTGTTTGATCTTTTGCTTAGACAAAGTTTTAGTAAAATTTTGAAATGGGACTTTTGATATCTTTGAATTGCCTTATCTCTAAACTTTATAAATAAGAAGTATACCCTGTGCTTTTGACCAGAACAAAGACTCCCCTATTATTCCTCCTGGGATATCTTCTCTACATTTCCAACTTCCTGGTCTCCTTTCTTTGAATATTTTCTCTTTTATAGGGTCATCCTTGGAAAGGACAGTGACTAGTTACCCAAAGAAAGATGGAGTTTCTGAAAGGAAAGGCCAGATTACTCAATGGCTATTCCCTGACCCTCCCCTGCAAACCCCTGTAATACGTCATCTACTTTTTCAAACTTATCCACAGAACTTATGTGGGAACTGAAGTTGCAGAATAAATTAACTATGGAAAACGTTGACTGTACTTAACCCAGTCTGGAATGCTTCATAAAATATTTGGTAAATAGCAGATAGTGTTTTTTGGAAATAGCTATTGATTTATTCATTGACAAATATTTGTGGAGTTTCTGTTACATGCCAGGCACTATGCTAAGTACTGTGGTAAATAAAAGATGAAATGGCAAGGACCCTGGTTACAAGTAGCTTATAGTCTACTGGAGATAAGACCTTTACACAAAATAGAACATGAAGTGTCATAAAAGGAATATGGGAATTCTATACGGAGAAAGATTTGTTACTTACAGATTCTGGGATCTGAGACAGCTGCATGGCAGAGAGATGGCAGTTGAAATAAGCTGGGGAGAATATTTTGGATTTGGACATGCAGACATAAGCAGGAAAGAAAATAAAGGCCCTACAGACCATTTCAAGTCATTATACCTTTTATAAAAGAGCCATAGGGAGGCTGCTGCCACAGTCCTTCGGGTGTGCGGACAAACAAGTGGTATTGCTATTTTCTGAATTTGGAAAGGAGGATATTACACATTCAAAGAAAGCTTGGAGAAAATAAAAAGATGGAAAAAGAAAAGGACATATAGGGTAATTAAGTTGCCTCTTCAACAAGGGGAAAGAGCAAATTGATTTTTCATTATTTTGCTCAATAACTCTTCATCACTTGTAAGGTAAAGCCAATTTCTTAAGTTGGTTAAAAAGACAACTAATTTTACCCCTTATCTACATTTGCAACCTAAATTTTAATCACACAGGACTTGCACTAAAATACATAGAGTTTTCTATATATGGCTTTGTATTTCAAGACTTCTTGGAGAGAGAGATAGAGAGAGAGAAATGTCAGCCTCAAATATCCTCTAACTTTCATCTGTGATCCACTCATTCTTCACACTTTTTAAAGTCACCAGTTATTGAACTTTCTCTAATCTGTCTAGGAAGAATTTGTTGTTCCTAGCATATTTAAAGCTTAATATATTTAAAGGTTGTTTCATGTGTCTTTATCAAAATACTCAACATGTTACATCCAAATTATTGTCTCCTGATTGTCTCTCCAATAGACCAGACAGCCTCAAGGATAAATACCACAACATATGCCTTGCGAATTCTCAAAACATAACCCAATATTTAAATATATGGAATATATGAAATATAAAGTCTTGATGAATAAATAAATAGTCCATTAATGAATTAATAATGGTTTCAGTTCACTTTACAGCAGCTCGGTTCCCTTTGCACCATCATGTGCCTCCTAAGTAAAAATACTTTTTATGTTCTCATTATGTTCCATGTTCTGTATAAATTTTTGTTTTCTTTCTTTCTTATACTGTATCCCCTTATGAAAAAATCAAAACTTACCCTGTGGCCCTGCCTTCCTCTTCATCTTGGTCTTTATCCTTACATTTTTCACCATTGAACTGCCCTTTCTATCATTTGATCACATTTTCTATTTTCCACTACTAACAACTAGAAGATAACAGATCACTGGCTCCAGGGAAAACCCAACAATTTTAAAATTTGACATAAAAGTAAGTGGATTGTCACTGCTCTTCTCAACAAGGAAATAAGAGTCCCTAAATAAAAATAAAAATGTACATTTTTTTCAAATTGGAGTTTAGTGCCCAGTAACATGCAGGTGTATTCATTCTCGGACACATCCTGGAATCTTCTATGAAGGTTTCTAGGTGAAATTTGCCAAACTGATCTTCACTGTCAGAATGTCCAAGGGCTCTTCTACCATTTTCTACAAACTCTGGACCATTATAAGAAAACTAGGGCTTCCCTGGTGGCACAGTGGTTGAGAGTTCGCCTGCTGATGCAGGGGACACGGGTTCGTGCCCCAGTCTGGGAAGATCCCACATGCCGTGGAGCGGCTGGGCCTGTGAGCCAAGGCTGCTGAGCCTGCGCGTCCGGAGCCTGTGCTCCGCAACGGGAGAGGCCACAACAGTGAGAGGCACGCGTACCGCAAAAAAAAAAAAAAAAAAGAGAGAAAGAAAAAGAAAAGAAAAGAAAACTATCTACATTGCTCCACACAAAAATTTCACCTGTACCTTGGATAGTTTAGGTATGTCCTCAATGAGTACGACAATGGTCTTCCTTTATACATTAGCAATGACTTCAATGCCTTGGTTAGTAATTGAAATGTTTATCTCCATAGGGATCTAATTACCACATTTGCCCAATGCTTGTCCATAATTTCCCCAGTTAGCAAGTAGAACAATGATAATACACTATGAAAATTAGTTGGTCAAAGAAAAGGCCCTTTCTAATATACTGTGGAAATTAGTTGGTTTCCTCCCAGAAATTCTCTGGTGACTTATTAGAGAGGTGGAGGTTTTCTTGGTTCTATTTGTTGAAACAGACAGGTAATTTGTTAATTACCTCCTTTGAGTATCCCTACCTAATGACTAAGTTTTTATTCTTAGTTTTGAGAAAAATATCCATTTCATATTCACATTTCTGAAAGTTAGAAGAGAGGAAGAAAGATACAAAAAATAGAGGAAGAAAATTATAAGGGCAGAAGCAAGATAGGTCTTTCAGACACATGAGAAACTTATTTGTTCCTAGAATATAACATGAGCATGATTGATATTTGTTCAATAAATAAAGAAAAAAATTTGGGTTCTGGAGTAAGATGTCATAGTGCCCTGTTTTAGGTATTAGCTGAGACTTCTCAGGAGTCTACCTCCTACTTTCACATTGCATATTTATTCCCTCTGCCAGTGAGTCCAGACACTTCGGGCTAGAAATGGGGAAATACTACACACTCATAGATGTCTCTCTCAGGGGCTCATGTGATCTGCTCTTGTGTAAATTATATCAGAGATGCTGCAGGCATGAAGAGGAGAAGAAAATTCCAGGGTATTAAGTAAGAATTTGATGACTAGGACTTGGTGGCTTCTCTCTCCTTCAGTTATGTCACAGATTGGGACCATGGCTAGATCTTCAGGAAATCTTTCAGTGAGACGATTCATCTGAAAGCTATATATTTCCCCTGAATCTGGGTGGACTGAATGACTATTTGTTCCAATAGATTATAGCAAAATTGATGCTATATTGGTTTATAAACTCTTGTCTCTAGAGCCTGTCAGCTTCTACTTCCTAATTCCTACTTCCTAATTCTTCAACTTATTTTTTATATATTGGAGTAGAGTTGATTAACAATGTTGTGTTAATTTCAGGTGTACAGCAAAATGATTCAGTTATACATACACATGTATCTATTCTTTTTCAATTTCTTTTCCCATATAGGCCATTACAGTGTATTGAGCAGTGTTCCCTGTGCTATACAGTAAGTCCTTGTTGGTTATCTATTTTAAATATAGTAGTATGTAAATGTCAATACAAAATTCCAAATCTATCCCTCCCCCCCAACCCTTAACCCTGGTAACCATAAGTTCATCCTTTAAGTCTGTGAGGCTGTTTCTGTTTTGTAAATAAGTTCATTTGTATCATATTTTTTAGATTCTGCATATAAGTGATATCATATGATATTTGTCTGTGTCTGACTTACTTCATTTAGTATGATAATCTCCAGGTCCATCCATTTTGCTACAAATGGCATTATTTCATTCTTTTTAATGGCTGAGTAATATTCCATTGTATATATGTACCACAATATACAAGTACCATATGTACATCTTTATCCATTCATCTGTCGATGGACATTTGGGTTGCTTCCATGTCTTGGCTATTGTAAACAGAACTGCAATGAACATTGGGATGCATATATCCTTTCAAACCATGTTTTTCTCTGGATATATGCCCAGGAGTGAGATTGCTGGATCATATGGTAGCTCTATTTTTAATTTCTTAAGGAATCTCCATACTGTTCTCCACAGTGGCTGTACCAATTTACATTCCCACCAACAGTGTAGGAGGGTTCCTTTTTCTCCACACCCTCTCCAGCATTTATTATTTGTAGACTTTTTGATGATGGACATTCTGATCTATGTGAGGTGATTCCTCATTTTAGTTTTGATTTGCATCTGTCTAATAATTAGTGATGTTGAGCATCTTTTCATGTGTCACTTGGCCATATTGGAACATCAACTTTTATTCCCTACACGTTTTTTTAATGAAGTTTATTTGATTTACAATATTATATTAGTTTCAGGTATACAACATAGTGATTCAGTTTTATTGTGGATTACACTCCCTTTACAATTATAAAATATTGGCTATATTCCTTCTGTTGTACAATATATACTGATAGCTTATTTATTTTATACATAGTAAGTTATACCTCTTAATCTCCTACCCCCATCTTGCCCATCCTTCCTTCTCTCTCCCCATTGGTAACCACTAGTTTGTTCTCTATATCTGTGAGTCTCTCTGTTTTGTTATAATCACTTGTTTGTTTTATTTTTTTAGATGCCACATATAAATATAACATACAATATTTGTCTTTGTCTGACTAATTTCACTAAGCATAATACCCTCCAAGTCCATTCATGTTATTGCAAATGGCAAAATTTCATTATTTTTGTGACAATAATATTCCCTTGTATGTATATATATTTATATATATACCTCACATCTTCTTTATCCATTCATCTGTTGATGGACACATAAGTTGCTTCCATAGGTTGGTTTATTATAAATAAAGGTACTATGAACATTGGGGTGCATGTATCTTTTTGAATTAGTGTTTTCATTTTCTTCAGGTATATGCCAAGGAGTGGAATTACTGGATCATGTAGTAGTGTTATTTTTAGTTTTCTGAGGAAACTCGATAGTGTTTTCCATAGTGACTGCACCAATTACATTCCAATAAACAGTGTGCTGGGGTACCCTTTTTTCCACATACTTTCCAACTTGTTATTTGTAGACTTTTTGATGATAGTCATTCTGACAGGTGTGAGGTGATATCTCATGGTTTTGATTTGCATTTTTTTGATTATTAGTGATGTTGAGCACTTTTCATGTGCCTGTTTGTCATCTGTATGTCTTCTTTGGAAAAATGTCTATTCAGGTCATCTGCCCATTTTTTAATCTTTTTTTATATTGAGTTGCGTGAGCTGTTTATATATTTTGGATATTAACCCCTTATTGGTCACATCATTTGCACATATTTTCTCCCATTCAGTAGGGAAAACATTTTGTCAATGGTTTCCTTTTCTGTGCAAAAGCTTTTACATTTAGTTAGGTCCCATTCATTTATTTTTGCTTTTGTTTCTTTTGCTGTAGGAGATAGATCCAAAAAAAATATTGCTACAATTTCTGTCAAAGCATGTTCTACCTATATTTTTTTCTGGAAGTTTTATGGTTTCCAGTCTTATATTTAGTTTTTAATCAATTTTGAGTTTATTTGATGGTATGAGAAAATGTTCTAATCTTTTTCTTTTACATGTAACTGTCCAGTTTTCCCAGTGCCACTAATTGAAGAGACTGTCTTTTGTTCATTGTATATTCTTGCTTCCTTTGTTGTAGATTAATTGATCATAGGTATATAGGTATATTTCTGTGATCTCTATTCTGTTCCATTGATAAATGTGTCTGTTTTTGTGCCAGTACCATACTGTTTTGATGACTATAACTTTGTAGTATGGTCTGAAGTCAGGGAGTGTGATACCTCCAGCTTTGTTCTTTTATCTCAAGATTGCTTTGGCTATTTAGGGTCTTTTGTTGTTCCATTTAAAATTTAGAATTATTTGTTCTACTTCATATTTATTCTACTTGTGAAAATGTCATGAAAATTTTGATAGGAATTGTATTGAATCTGTAGATTGCCTTCAGTAGTATGGACATTTTAATAATATTAATTGTTCCAATCCATGAACACAGGATATCTTTCCATTTCATTGTATCTTCTTCAATTCCCTTCATCATTGTTTTACAGTATTCAGAGTACAGATCTTTCACATTTTGGTTTAGTTTATTCCTATTTATTTTATTATTTTTGATGTGGTTTTAAACAGAATTGTTTTCTTGCTTTCCCTTTCTGACAGCTTATTATTAGTGTATAGAAAAGCAACAAATTTCAGTGTATTAATCTTGTATCCTGCAACTTTACTGAATTAATTTATTAGGTCTAACATTTTTTGTGGAGACTTTAAGACTTCCTATATATAGTATCATGTCAACTGAAAATAATGACAATTTACCTCTTCTCTTGTAATTTGGATGAATTTTATTTCTTTTTGTTGTCTGACTGCTATGGCTAGAACTTCTGACACTATGTTAAATTGAAGAGGTGAGGCTGGACATCATTGTCTTGTTCCTAATTTTAGAGGAAAAGCTTTCAGCATTTTACCATTGAGTATTATGTTAGCTGTGGGTTTGTCATAAATGGCCTTTATTATGTTAAGATATTCTCCCTCTATACCAACTTCAATAAGAGTTTTATAGTTTTATCATGAATAAATATTAATTTTTTTCAAATCCTTTCTCTTCATCTATTGAGATAATCATGTGATTTTTACCCTTCCTTTTTGTTAAAGTGCTGTATTACATTGATTGATTTGCAGATATTGAACCATCCTTGTATCCCTGGAATAAATCCCACTTGATCATGATATATGATCCTGTTTATATATTGTTGAATTAGGTTTGCTAAATTTTGTTGGGAATTTCTGCATCTACATTCATCAGAGATACTGGCTGAATTTTCTTTATTTCTGGTTTTGGTACCAGGGTAATGAGGGTCCTGTATCATAAAATTGGGGATGTTCCATCCTCTCCAATTTGGGGGGATAGTTTGATAATAGACATTAGCTCTTCTTTATGTGTTTGATAGAATTTGCCCTGTGAGCCACCTTGTCCTGGACTTCTGTATGCTGGGAGTTTTCTTTTTTTTTTTTTACAAATTCAATTTCACTTATAATGATGTCTGTTTAGATTGTATATTTCCTCCTGATTCAGTCTTGGGCAATGTATATTTCTAGAGATTTATCCAGGTTTTCTAGGTTAGCCCATTTGATGGCATTTAACTGTTTGTAGTATTCTAATGATTTGTTCGTATCTCTGTGACATCAGCTGTTATTTCTCTTCTTTCAAATTTTATTTTGTTTATTTGGGTCCTCTCTCTTTTTTCTTGTTGAGCTTGGTTTATAATTTTTTTAATCTTTTCAAAAAACAAGCTTTTGGTTTCATTTATCTTTTCTATTTCTTTGGTCTCTATTTAATTTATTTTCTCTCTTATCTTTATTATCCTTCCTTCTGCTGACTGACTGTGGCTTTGTTTGCTCTTCTTTTTCTAATTCCCTTAAATGGTATATTAGGTAGTTTATTTGAGATTTTTATTCTTTCTTGAGGTGGGACTGTATCACTATAAACTTTCCTCTTAAAATTGCTTTTGTTGCATCCCTTAGATTTTAGAAGGTGTGTTTTTATTTTCATTTGTTTTGCAGTATTTTCTGATTTCTTCTTTGATTTCTTCATTGACCCACTGGGTCTTTAGTAGCATGTTGTTTTGTCTCTACATGTTTGTGTTTTTCCCATATTTCTTACCATAACTGATTTCTAGTATCATACTATTAGAACCAGAGAAAATACTTGATATAATTTCCGTCCCCTTAAATTTGTTGAAACTTGTTTTGTGGCCTAGTATTTGATCTATCCTAGAGCATGTTCCCTGTATACTTGGAAAAATATATATATATATTCTGATGTTTTTGGATGGAATGTCCTTTGTATATCTATTACATTTAACTGATTTGGCATGAGTAAGGGCATAGGCTGGGGCTGTCCCAGCATCAGTCAGAATTCTGACTACTTCTGATCTGCTGCTCCCATGAATGCCATAATGTCTGCCAGCACCCAGTTTGAGTTCTGTGCTGTGTCTGAGCTGGCTCTGTCCCCTGAAACTGTGTCCTCTCCTCTGCTGCAGCACCTTCATCCTAGTGTGGAGCTGTGTTGCAGAGCAAGAGGGATGAGCAGGGCTGGGGTGAGCACTGGGGTGGTTGTGGAAAACTGGCCAGAGTTCTGGGCATCTTCACTCTGCTTCTTCCACCTTGTTTTGAGTGTAAGCAAGCATGTACATGCTCTTCATGAGGAGCGTCTAGGCCCTGCTGTCAGTCCTCATGGTTTTCAAACCAGCTAAGGGATCTCGTCCTCCTGGTGTCAGACCTCAGGGCTGTGGCATCCAATATGTGGTTCAGACTTATTCTGAGCCTGTGTAATCTCCCCTCCGAGGGGTGCATGTCCCAACCTGATCACTTCTCTTCCCTCCCTACCCAACCCTGTGTAGATCTTTTTTACAGTCTTGGTTGTATAACAGTCTTTCTGATAGTCTCCAGTTTGTTTTCTCTGAGAATTTTTCCACATGTATCTGTATTTTTGATGTGTGGGTGGAGCAAGGTGAGCTTGGTGTCCTCCTACTCTGCCATCTTGATATCCTACTCTAGCCACCATGCAAACCCAAGCAGTACTTATAAAATCCATGTGGTAAGAAACCAAGTCTCAATAGCCCCAGATTTGCACACAACCAACATTTAACATGAACTAAGGAGCTACATAAGTGACAAATTTTGTAAATGGCCCTTCAGCCCTAGTTGGGCCAACCAAGGTGACCTTACAAAAAGTAGATACAAGCTGTCCCATAAAGCCCTGCCAAAATTTTGGATTTGTGTGTAAAATAAATAACTGTTGTTATCTTAGCTAAACTACAGGGTAGTTTGCTTATTGGAAATAAATAACTAGAACAGAATTTGGTATCTAAAGTCAGGGTGCTATTATAATTAAAACTTTAAAAATATGGCACTGAGTTTGGACTTGATGGTAGGAAAATCTGTAAAGCCTTAAGGAATCTATCACTGAAAGGTGTAAGAGCCTTGAGGCCACTGTTGGTAAGCATTTGAAGGACAGAGAGGAAGCTGTTATTATAGTTTGGTAAAAGGGGGCATTTACGTGCTTTCTTGGAACGTTTACATTACTATAGCCTGGAACACAGAAAAATCATTTATTAAACTCATGAGAAATTTCTAGGAAGATTATAGAAAGTGCCGATCAATGATAACATATGAGAAGAAAGAAATGAACAAAATAAGGTGTCGTTAAGCTTCTGAGAAGAATTTAGAAGAACTATAAAGAATCCAGAACTTCCTAGGTTTGCAAATAAAGCTTTTCCCATCCAATTCCCAATCTCTCCCAGCAAAGATTCTGAAAGTAAGAAATGGCTTCAAGGGAAAGATTAAACTCAAGATGTTTCAGGAAACTATTGCCTCAGGGTAAAGATCTTAAGAATGTCACTATAAGACTGTAAGACTTTCTGTTAGAGCTCAGAAATATTTAAGTTTATGCCAAGTAAGTTTTAGACTTTTAATTCCATGTTGTATGAAATAGAAATTTGTGGAAGTGCCTTTCTTTACAGGAATCCAAATGTATGGTTTATCCTTTGAGTGATGTTATTAGTATTAAGATTGGATTAATGCAGATGTCTTCATGTTACCTCACTCCATCCCTTTGTGAACAAAGGCATAATTTGGTATAATGACTAAACAGATTTGGTCAAGGAGAGCACAGCTGTTGAACAGGGCTAAGCAAAATTACTCCCATAGAAATAAAATAGAATTTGGGGATCTTGTTGTGTTTGACTTCCCACGCTTCTCCTGAAGGAAAAATTCCTTTATATCTCAGAATAGTTTCAATAAAGAATATTGAAGAAAACCAAACTGTGTTGACAAGCTTGCGTTTAATATAAAATCTGTGCCTTCAGGAAATTCAGATTCATTATATTAAAAGCAACCTTGTCGACCCTGTTCCTGGTACTGTGCCTGGAACTAAAGAGAAGTTTGTGCTATGAATAGCCTTCCTTATTCTGCCATCTTCTGCTGCCGAGCTGGCTCAGCCACCTTCATGTCCTGTCTTGGTGAATGTCAGTTCATCCATGTAGGCAGCCACACACCTGAACGTGACTTCACCACCCTCTTTTTAAAATTATTCTTCCAGAGAAGAAGCAGCACGTGAGAAAACATGGCAGACTACAGAATCATGTTACTTTGAGGACCAGCAAATAGTGGATTAGCTTCAGAGGGCACAACAAGACACATATGAGAAATGGATAATAATAATGTTAGAAATAATAATGCCACAGAGGTGGCGGGGACTAGGTGATAAATCCTTGGCTTCATCCTCTGTGGAAAGAGGAGTCACTGAAGAACTTTTCCATGGATTTTCTGGACATTAGGGAAGTCTTGCTCTTCACCCTATTAATACTAACTCTACCCCTTTGCTAGATTACTTGAGATACTTCAGCAATTATTCCATGTTAGCAGCTGCCTTGAAGAGAATAAATAGGTATGATATTCAGGGAATGAATTTGGGGCCTATGACAGGATAATATTAGAAGGGCATATGTATATAGGAAGGAAACTCCATAATAAGGTTCCAGTCTCAAACAAGGAAATGACAAAACAATCCCAAGTAAAGGCAAAGCCATTTCAATATGTAGATTTGGTGTGTGGGGGGAGGAGAGGGGGGAATCAGGGACCAAAAAGGGACACTAAAGTTTGCTGTTGAATGGAGGGGACCAAGGTTGCCTGTTGTCTTCTGGAAAGGAAGAACTAATATCAGGAGGGGTAGGAATAGATAGTCATATATTCTTCTGTTCCTTTGAACTAGATAGCTTTGGTGCATCTTTGCTCTCATCAATGGATTTATTTGTTTTTGAATAATAAATCTTTACAGCAGTAAAATGTGATGAAATTTATTCTAGAAATGAGTAATCTTTTCACATATCTACATAGCCTTCTCAGAGGATTACTCATGGCAGAAAGCCAGAATGTCTTATCTTCTTTGAGCCTCATTCTCTTCATATGAAAAATGTCTTTACATTACAGCATGTTCTACATTTAAATGAGAAAATATTTGAAAGCACACATTTTACTTGGCACATAAAAGGCATACAATTAACTGAACAGTTAATAACTGGCTCTTTAATTAACAGAATATGAAGTCTGGACCATTGTTCTTCGAATGGCTGATTTGAATTCCTTATTCCTCAGACTGTAAACCATTGGATTGAACAATGGAGTGAGGATGGTATAAGACACAGATATTAGGGTGTCTTGACTTGAAGAGTAATTGGATTTGGGCCTTAAGTAGATGAAAGAGGCACAACCATAATGAACAGTTACCACAATGAGATGGGAGGCACAAGTAGAGAAGGCTTTGTATCTTCCAACAGAGGATGGGATTTTTAGAATGGCAGAGATGACATGGATATAGGAGACCAGGATAAGTAACAGTGGAATAATCAAAGCAAACACACCAAGCATGAATATGACCAACTGACTGAGGCGAGAGTGATGAGATGCCAGCTTGAGGACAGGAGAAATGTCACAGAAGAAGTGGTGTAGTTGGTTAGAGGAGTGGAATGGCAAGTGAAATACCAGGGAGGTGGTGACCAGTGAGACAGTGAAGCCATAAGCACAGGCAGCAGCCACAAGTCCCACACACACCCCATAACCCATGAGCACTGTGTAGTGCAGAGGGTTACAGATGACCACATAGTGATCATAACCCATGACTGCCAGCAGGAAGGAGTGAGAGCAACCTAAGAAGAGGAAGGAAAACATCTGGATAGAACAGCCCAAGAAGGAGATGTTCTTCTTCTGGGCCAGCAGGTCAACCAGCATCTTGGGTACAAGAATGAAGGTATAACAAGTCTCAAAACAGGAGAGTACAGCAAGGAAGAAGTACATAGGGGTATGGAGGGCTCTGTCCAGGACAATGGTGGGAATGATGGCATTTGTGCCCAGGGTGAACAGGTAGATGAGCAGGAAGACAATGAAGAGCAGCCGCTGCAGCCCAGCCAGAGATGAGAAGCCAAGGAAAACAAACTCTCTCATCAAAGTCTCATTGACCCATTCCATGGTCATGTTATTAGGAGAGCCAGAGTCAGAGCCAGAGGCCAGGATCCAAGGAGGGAGAAATGCACGGGGAACTCAGCACAAAGCCTACAGGTGGCAGGCATTTCCAGATGTTTGGTGGAACTCATTCATTTTCTCCAAAAACACCTGCCAAAATAAGAATTAAGGCTAAATATGGAACAGAACAACTGATGACCAATTAGAAGACTTTTTTCCAAAACCAAGAACATATTATCTCTCTAGCTAAGGATTAAGGAATTATCTGGTTTTTTCCCCTTGTATCTTACTTATGGATTATTGTGTTTTCCTTGCTCACTACAAGCCTAAGGAAAACAGCTCTCCAAAAGTGAAAAATATGGTAAACTTCAGCTATCTGAACTTGATCAGAAAGTGGAATGAAAGAATGAGTAATGTTCAGACACAGCAGGTGAATTTCAGTTTATCCAACCACAAATGGGGAAGGAAAAGAAGAACTAGATTATCTCTGAGCAAAACTGTGAGGGGATTTGTGTTTATTGACAACTTATTATATGATAAGATATGTGGTAAGAATATCATATACCTTATGTCAACTACTCATTATAACAATTTTATGTCAATAGGCAAAACAATATGAAAAAAAGAAAAAAACTTTAGTTTTCAGACCAGTTAGAAACATTACGGGAGGTTCCACAAACTAGAGCACTGAGACAAGGGTAGAACAGAAGATAACATTAGTTTAAAGAAAATTTTCTCCTTTTTTTAGAAAGAGAAGAATCATCATACTGTTAGAAAGAGTCTCATTTACTTTGTGGCACTTTAAACACACTTCACTTTTCTTGTTCTGAGGTGCCTCAGAATAATAGAGTTTTCCAAAAATGGCAAGACCTTCCTTGTCACACAGAGTGACAGAGAATGTAACAATTGGGCAGTTTTCCAGGATTACAACTCCTGGTCAAATCATAGGCTTTATATATTTTGCATATTGTTATGTCAGTAAGATTCCTTTGGGATATTCTGCTACTAAACGCAGTTTGCAAGCTGTTAGAAAAAAATATTTCTAAAGTCATTTTTAGAGCTTATATCAGATCATTTTTTCATGGATATATTTCCCAACTGCCTAAGCCTAAGAAGTAAAGAAAATGTCCTTTGTATGCAAAATCATTTAACATTTATTGGTTGTACCCAGTCTTCATTTGTACACTTTTCAGTATATTTAAATGTTTACATCATTATGTGTTGAGGAATTGTTTGCATCTGCTACCAGAATTTTGTTTTTGCATTTTTCATGATAATAGGAAACCTTGGCTTTCTAGACCTTAAGTTAAGTGATCGGAAATTTCTGAAACTCACTGTACCTATCCTTAGAATTTGAAGATAAGTTTTGTTCTTTCTTAATTACTAGAAATTGGTCATAAACTTAGTAGGTGCAATTATTTGAAGTTAATATTAGAATAGTCACACATGCTGGTTTTAAAGTTCTTCAACACAAATAATAGGATTTTTTTTCATTCTGTAACTCTAAGGGTATCTCCATTATATATAAATATAAAGAATGTAAATACCATATATATCCCTGTTATATACATACATTTGTATGTGTATACTTATATAAATTGGTATAATATACATATGTTTTCTATATGAAGAAAGGCAAACTAACAAGGCAGTTTCCATGTATAATACCTCCACCTGGACAAAGGGACCCTGTTTCTTTTGAAACACTGAGGGAAATCTAAATTTATGATCATTGCTTATCCTTTTCTTATTACTTTCCCAAGATTTTTCTGGATCTACTGTCAACTAATCCACACCTCATCCCCACTATATTCTCACTCCACTGAGTATGAATTATAGAGTAGACCACAGAAGGTAGAATTATCTGATGCTGAAGGAGCACCTGTTTTTCCCCAATACCAAAAACAAAAAAGAAAACTGTTTAGATTATTTGTCACGCAAACTCATGAGAGCAGCTGATTTCAGTTAAGGGGATTTTTACATACATTTACTATAACCCCACAGTCTAAATGAGTTGTATGATTGATATATTTTCCCTTTTCGTGGTGTATGGAGACTCACTGGCACAGTATACCTGAGAAGGCAGCCCCCATCTGCTCAAGAAGACATCAAAGACCACCAGAGAGTGTTATATCAGTACTAAGGATAGAAAGATATAAGGGCAGAAGAATAAAAAGATCTTTCAGCAAATACCCACAGGCTATAAAATTAAGGTAAAAGATCCCTCAGTTTAGAGTAAGAAGATTTATATTTCAGGTCTAGTTTTGTGTGACTTCAGGCAAGGTATTTAACTTGGATATTCAGTCTTTTTCTTTTTAAAATTAAAGGCGATATGGCAATAACTGTAATAAACTGTTGGAAAGTACTTAAACGAGGCTCCTTGAATAACATGTTGTAGAAGAAGTTTTGACTTAAGGTAAAAGTTGAATACTAACCCTTAAGATAACTTTTCAACTCAGAGACTCCAAAATTCTCTAGTTAGATGATCCCTAAATTCCCTTTATGATATTCTAGAATTAAACAATGGAATTCATGTTATGATCCTTGGAGATGACACTTCTGCACCTTATTTTTCTAACTCCTTCGATGCTCCAAAAAGTTTTATATAATTTAAGCTTAAATAATGACTCAATAATTGAGGGTACTGGGTACCTCAAAAAGGGGGCAAATCTACAAATTTTTCTGATGCAGAATTTTGATGTTTTCAAGTACTTATCTTCAGGGAAAAAAATCAGTCAAATAACTGAGAGAAATTATGTACCCAGTCTCAGATATTAAAGAAGTGGAATTTGTGTATTCTTAGAGACACATGAAAATCCTGAATTGCCTTATTAAAATGGAGCTTAAGTATTAGATTGATTATAACTAAAAATATGCATCCATGAGTACACAGCAGATAGAGAAGTGAGGATTTAGTTAAGTATGTGTTTCACTTAGTCCGTGAGGCAACCAGTTCAAAAAAAAGAAAAAGAAAATAAAGAAAAGAAAATCTAGCTGACAGCAAAAATGACCCAATCTGATCATGAAGAAAAATTCAGAGAACTATGTGGACCATGCCAAATCACTTTTAGTACCTGGAGTTAAAAGCAGCCCATGGTTCTCCTTCTTAACCTTGCCACTTGCCAGAATTGCAATGGGGTGCCAATGTTCACAAGCACTAGCCCTCACTCAGGTCTAGACCCCACAAAACCCCAGAATAGAGCAACATTCCCACTGCTCAGCAAGTACCTACATTGCTCTCCTCCTTTCAATTCAGACACCAACATTCAGGATCTGGGATCCCTTGACAAGTAGATTCTAAGCCAAAGACCAGAACCTGAAGAAATATCAGCAAAAGAGAGTGAACCTGCCTTGAGACAGAAGCTCTCCTCTGCATCCTCCTCTATCCATCAGGACTCTCAACTTGTCCAGCCAAATTCATTACCTTTAGAAATTCTGGTGACCAACATGGGGTGTGGTTATTAGAAGTATATACTGATCATTGGACTCCTGAGGCTTGATCTACTGCATGGGAGACATTGCCCTGGGGTTAATTAGAAGTCAAGGTTATTTTGGAAAATAATGTCACAAGTTTCTCAAAGGTAGCCTTAGTTGAGGTACCTGAGGAGTAGGAGCCATAAGCATAATTAGCCCATGTCTTCACTGGAAGTTGAGCGCATATGGATTCTGAAGGAAAAATCACCACAATTAAGACTGTAATGCAGAGGCCAAGTGGAAATTTTTCATTGAATTTTAAGTCAGGAAACTGGTATATTTGTCCAGTGATTCTCAAATTTAGTGTTTATGAGTCAAAAGAGGGCTTAACTGCAAATTTATCTTCTCAGGTTTTTGTCCATAGAAATCCTAATTAGAACCATTGGGGTGTTCTGCCAAAACCTAAATTTTTAACAAGTGTGTTAAACTTATTTGAACATTATCATTAAATTTCTTGTTATCTTAAATTTTTTTTGCTAGAATAACTATATATATAAAGTTGTCAATTTCATCCAAGCTAATCCAAAAGCAATATAATTCCATTCCAAACCCCAGCATGAATTGTGAAGGCAACCTGACAATACAAATTTCTAAAGTTTACATAGAATAATAAGACATTTTTGAAAAAGGAAAAGTGATATAGAGGCTCACTCTTCCCAATAGTAAGATGCCTTAGTGATAAAGAGAGCTTGCTACTGGAACAGGAAGAGTTAAATATTACAAAGAGACAGAAAGGAGAGCTCAGAAATTGATCTATGTATATTTGGAAACTTGGTCTTTAATAGAAATTACCTCGTAAGTCATTAAGGACACTGTATTTAGAAAATAATAATGGGAAACCTGGTTCCTTCTATGTACACATCACTCATTATGAGGTGTCATATAGAAAATTAAATGGCTTACTGAAGGCTCAGATAGAGCACCACCTGTGTGACAACACATGATGGAACCCCACATGTCTACTCAAGGCAGTGTATACTTTGAACTAGTAAACAGTGTATTGTGCCTATTCTCCAATAACAATAATATGTAAGTCTGGGAATCAATGTAAGGGGAGACGGAAATGATTCTTTTCATTATTACCTCTAATGACTTCATAATGATGAGCTTCGTAGTTTAGAGGTGTTGCTTTCCAAAGGAATGTTGTTTCTATCAGGAAACACAAAAACAGAAATTGAGACTTGCCTTTGGTTACATCAGTCTACTTTGTTCTATTGTACAAATACTCTACAGACAGAAAGGGGCTTTTACACTAGGCAGGGTAATTGATCCTATATTTTTTTAATTATTGCTACATATTTGATTTTATTTTTCTGAAAATATTTTGCTTAATATAAAAACTTAAATTATAGATCTGTAAGTTATAGATAGACCATAAATGCATAGATTTAGTTCTGGGCTCTATTCTGTTCTGTTGTCTATGTGTTTGATTTTGTCAGAGATATACCATTTTGATTACTGTAGCTTTGTAATATATTTTGAAATCATAAAATGTGCAGCCTCAAGCTTAGCTGTTCTTCTTCAAGATTGCTTTGGCTATTCAGTGTCCTTTGTGGTTCTATATTAATTTCAAGACTTTTTGTCTATTTCTGTAAAGAATGCTTATAGGATTTGGATAGGGATTGCATTTAGTTTGTAGACCACTTTGGGTAGTATAGACATTCTAATATTAATTCTTTCAGCCCATGAACACTGAATCTTTTTCCATTTATCTGTTTCTTTACTAATTTCCTTTCTCAATATTTTATAGTTTTCAGTGTAGAAGTTTTTCACCTCTTTGGCTAAGTTAATTCCTAAATATTTTTTTCTTTCTGTTGTTATTGTGAATAAGATTGTTTTCTTAATTTCCTTTTTGGATAATTCATTGTTTGTGTATAGAAAATGACTGATTTTTATGCTGATTTTGTATCTGCTACTTTACTAAATTTGTTTACTAGTTCTAATAGTTTTTCTGATTGAATTGTTAGCGTTTTCTACATATATGATTGTACCATCTGCAAATAGAAATAATTTAACTTTTCTCATTCTGATTTGGATGCTTTTTATTTCTTTTTCTTGTCTAATTGTTCTGGCTAGGACTTCTAGTACTGTGCTGATTAGGAGTGATGAGAGTGGGAACCCTCCCTACTGTAACCAATTTTAGAGAAAAACTTTCCATTTTCTCCTACTGATTATGCTTTAGCTCTTGGCTTTTCATGTATAAACTTTACTGTGTTAAGGTAAGTTCTTTGGAGAGAGTTTTAATCATTACTGGATGTTGAATTTTGTCAAATACTTTTTCTACATCTATAGATTTTATCATGCATTTTATTTTATTTTATTAATGTGGTATAGTACATTGATTGATTTGTATATCTTCAACCATCCTTGCATCTAGAGAATAATATGTAATAAATTTAACGTTCTCTTATATTTATCAATAATTTCCTAGTATTTTGTTGAGGATTTTTGCATCTATGTTCATCAGGGATGTTGGCCTGTAGTTTTTCTGTTGTGTCTTAATATGGCCTTGGTATTAGGGTGATGTTAGCCTCATAATTTGAGTTTGAAAGTGTTCTTTCTTCTTTGATTTTTTGGAAGAGTTTAATAAGGACTGGTATTAACTCTTTGCATGTTTGGTAGAATTCACCCATGAAACCATGTGGTCCTGGACTGTTCTTTTTTGGGAGATTTTTGATTACTGATAAATCTCTTTATCTGTTAATTGTCTGTTTAAGCTTTCTATTTCTTCTTGATACAGTTTTGGCAGATTAATGTTTCTAGAAATTTGTTCATTTCTTCTAAATTATCCAATTTATAGGTGCACAATCGTTGATAATATTCATTTATGTCCCTTTTTAAATTCTGAGGCATACATTATAATATCTTCTCTCTCATTTTTTATTTTATTTATTTCAGTCTTCTCTTTCATTCTACTTAGTTTAGCTAAGACTTTGTCAATTTTGTTTATTTTTTCAAAAAAACAGCTTTTAGTTTTATTGATTTTTTTTTTTTTTTTTGCGGTACGCGGGCCTCTCACTGCTGTGGCCTCTCCCGTTGCGGAGCACAGGCTCCGGACGTGCAGGCTCAGCGGCCATGGTTCACAGGCACAGCCGCTCCACGGCATGTGGGATCTTCCCGGACCGGGGCACGAACCCATGTCCCCTGCATCAGCAGGCGGACTCTCAACCACTGCGCCACCAGGGAAGCCCAGTTTTATTGATTTTTTATGTTCTTTTTCTAGTCTATATTTGATTGATTTCTTCTCTAAGTTCATCATTTTACTCCTGTTAAGTTTAGGTGAACTCAGGTCAATTAAGCAAATGGTTTAATTTTTTTAAGCTTCAGTTTCTTCTTCCATAAAATGGCAGGATTGGATGAGATGAGCTTGAAATCACTTACTGATTTAATGAACTTTATATGAATCTTCTGTGCAAATAAGAATACAAAGAATGAAAACAACTTACAAAAATAAATTTCTTCAGAGATCATTGAATTGGGATATTACTTACATCACTACTCCTCATGCCTCCTGCTTTCCCCTCATTCCATGATCAATGTGCTTAACTTGTTACTCATTTTTTCATACCAGTATTATTAGCTTTGTACAGAAACATATTTGTGGTTTCCATGGGAACATTTCACCTTTGTCAAACTCTTTCTGTTCTGAATGTTAGGATGTCTGAGTCAGAATACAAGTGCCTATTGGAGAGACAGAACCAGAATACGATCACTGAGTCCAACATTATAGGATTCTCAAAACTGGGACATCTGCAAATCTTTCTCTTCTTTATTTTCCTCCTGGGCTACCTGACCATTCTGATGGCCAATGCAACTATCATGACTGTCATTCATCTGAATTGGGCTTTGCACACCTCTAGGTACTTCTTTCTCTTTGGTCTCTCCTGCTTTGAAATCTGCTATACCTTTGTCATTGTACCAAAATGCTGACCAAGGGCTTTCCACAAGTCTGACTATTTGTTTCTCTGGGTATGTTTCCCAGCTCTATTTCTCTGTGGGCTTGGCTTGAACCAACTGTTTCCTAATTGCTGTGATGAGCTATGATTGCTATGTTGCCATCTGCAACCCTTTCAACTATACACTCATTGTCAGCTGAGCCACCTGCATACAGTTGGCTTTAGCCTCAGGCTTCTGTGGTTTCCTGATCTCTGTGGTTGCCAACGTCCTGGTGTTTAGTGTACCCTTCTCTGCCTCCAACTGAATCAACCACTTTTTCTGTGACATTTCCCCCGTCATAAAACTGGGCTGCACAGACACCAACCAGAAGGAGATGGTTATCTTCTTCCTCAACATTCTGGTATTGCTGGTTCCCTTAGTGTTGATCTTCATCTCCTATGTCTTCATTGTTTCCACCATCCTCAAGATGTCTTCAGTGGAGGGACAGCATAAGGTCTTTGCCACCTGTGTCTCCCACATCACTGCGGTTATTTTCCATTATGGCTTTGCTTCCTTTTTGTACTTGAGGCCTACATCCCTTTTCTCCTCCTATAAGGACCAACTTGTGGCAGTGACCTATACAGTGATCACCTCACTATTCAACCCCCTTGTCTGCACACTGAGGAATAAAGAAGTGAAGACGGCTCTGAGAAAGGTTCTCAGTAGATATTTATTTACCAAAACTATATGAGTGAGTCAATATGTCAGGGAGGTTATATTCAGGAAAGTGTCCTAGATAAAACTTCAATTCTATAAACAAATTGATTTTTTAATCAAAAAATAGAAGTAAAGCCTTCAAGTCACCTTAATCTTTTTTTATTGTAAAGTCCTTCTGACTGGAGTGCCAAGATAGTGGATTAAGGAGACTCTGAGCTCAACTCCTCCCACAGACACACCAAAATTACAACTATTTACAGACAAACTATTGATTAGAAATACTGGAAGGCTAGCAGAAAAGATCTTCTACAACTAAAGATATAAAGAACGACCCGTAACAAGAAGGATAGGAGGGGCAGAGATGGAGTATAGTAACAACCCATAGCCCTGAGTGGACAATCCACAAACAGAGGATAATTGCAATTCTTATGGAGAATCTCTGCACCTGGAAAAAATGTCACCCAAGAAGGTTTGGCTTTGAAAACCAGAAGGGCTTACTTTTGGGAGAGCCAGAGGGCTATACAAAGGAGAGATTTCACTCTTAAAGAGCACACACAAAATCCCACATACTCCAGGACCCAGGAGGAGGCAGTAATTTGAAATGACCCTGGGTCAGACCCACCTGCTGATCTTGGAGAGTCTCCTGGAGAGGGAGGAGGCAGCTAGTGCTCACCCTGGGGACAGAGTAACTAGCAGAAGCCATTTATGGGAGCTCATTGTACCATGAGGACACTCATGCTGGCAAGTGCCATTTTAGAATCCTCCCTCTAGCTTATCAGCACCAGGACTTGGTCACCCACAAGACTGTACTGTGAAGTCACAGGCCAATCAGCTAGCCAGGAAGGGACACAGGTCCATGCACCAGCATGCTGGGTCCTAAGGGACCCTGTCCTGACCACCAGAGGACCCAGGACCCAGTCTCACCTACCAGTGAGTCTGACATCAACTTAAGGATGCCCAGGGCCCTCAGACAGAGACCCTGAAACACAGATCCTCCCACCAGTGGGCAATCACTAGCCCCAGGATCAGCTTCACCCACCTGTAAGGGGCACCAGCTCTGGTTCCTAGGCCCTGCAGCCAGAGGCATCATGTTTACAATTATATCTAAAAGAATAAAATATCCAGGAATAAATCTAACTAAGGGGGTAAAAGACCTGTACTCAGCAATCTATAAGACAATGTTGAAAGAAATTGAAGATCACACAAATAGATAGAAAGTTACACCATACTCATGAATTGGAAGAATTAATATTGTTAAAATGACCATACTTCTCCACACAATCTACAGATTAATGCAATCCCTATCAATGGCATTTTTCACAGAACCAATGGTATTTTTCACAGAACTAGAACAAATAACTGTAAAAATTTTATGGAAACACAAAAGACCCTGAATAGCCAAAACAATCTTGAGGAAGGAGAACAAAGCAGAATGTATCACACGTCCTGATTTCAAACTATACTACAAAGCTACAGTAGTCAAAATATTATGGCATTGGAACAGAAACAGACTCATAGATCAATGGAACATAATAGAGGTCCCAGAAATGAACACATATTTATATGGGCAATTAATCTATGAAAAATGAGGTAAGAATATGTAGTGGGAAAAAGACAGCCTCTTCAGTAAATAGTGTTGGAAACACTGGACTGCTACATGCAAAAGAATCAAATGACTACTTTCTCACACTGTACACAAAAATAAACTCAAAATGGAACAAAATCTTAGATGTATGACCTGAAACCATGAAACTTCTAGAAGAAATTATAGGCATTACTCTCTTTGGCATTGGTCTATTAATATTTTTTGGACATGTCTCATCAAACAAAGGGAACAAAAGTGATTATAAACAAATGGAACTACATCAAACTAAAAAGTTTTGCACAGCATAAAACAAAAACAAACAAGTTATCAACAAAATGAAAAGAGCATCAACGAAATGGGAGAAGATATGTGGAAATGATATATCCAAAAAGGGGTTAGTATCTAAAATTTAAAAAAAGAACTCATGCAACTCAACATCAAAAAGCAAAGCAACCCATTAAAAAGTGAACAGAGGATCTGAATAGACATTTTCCCAAAGAAGACAAACAGATGGCTAACAGGTGCATGACAAGATGTTCAACATCACTAGTCAACAGGGAAATGCAAATTAAGACCAAAATAACATACCACTTCATGCCTGTCAGCATTGCTATTATTTAAAAAAAAGAAAAGAAAAGAAAGAAAGACAAAAAAAAATAACAAGTGTTGGTGAGGGTGTGAAGAAGAAAAGAAGCCCTAATACACTACTGGTGGGAATGTAAATTGACACAACCCCTATGGAAAACAGTACAGAGATTCCTCAAAAAATTAAAAATAAAACTACCATATGATCCATCAATTCCACTCCTGGGTATTTAACTGAAGAAAATAAAAACACTACTTTGAATGGATATATGCACCCCTATGTTCATTGCAGCTTTGTTTATAATATCTGGGATATGGAAGCAACCTAAATGTCCATTGATAGACGAATGGGTAAAGAAGACTTAATGTATATGCATATATATACAACTGAATATTACTCAGCCATAAAAAAGAATGAAATCTTGCTATTTGCAACCACATGGGTGGACCTACAGGGTGTTACAGTAAGTGAAATAAGTCAGCTAGAGAAAGACAAATATGGTCTGATTTCATTTATTTGTAGAATATAAAAAAAAAATGAACAAACATAACCAAATAGAAACAGTCATATATAGAGAACAAACTAGTAGTTACTAGAAAGGAGGAAGTGAGGGGTTGGGCAAAATAGGTGAATGGGATTTAGACGTACAAACTTCCAAATATAAAATAAATAAGTCATGAGGCTGTAATGCACAGCAGAGGGAATATAGTCAATAGTATTATAATAATTTTGTATGATGACAGTTGGTTACTAGACCTAATGTGGTGATCAATTCATAAAGCATATAAATGTTGAATCATAAGGTATATAAATGTTGTATACCTGAAACTAATATAATATTGTATATAAACTATGCTTTAATAAAAAAGAAAATATTAGGAACATAGAAATTTCATAAAAATATAAAGATAAGTAAGAATTAATAAATGAAATGCATTTATTAAATCACCTGATAAAGTCAATAATATAAAAATAAATTATATTTCTGAGTTTCAGCAGAAAAGAAAATCTCTATGTCTAGGAATATGAAGTATGGAAGTACAAAAGAACAAGAAAGGCCAAGTAATCTTGAAGAAGCACAAACCTAGATGAATTATAGTTCCCAATATAAAATATATAAGAAATTCATATGAAAAAGAGAGTACAGTATCGGTGCAAGTATACATACCTTGAGCAATGCAACAAAAAAGATAATTCAGAAATAAACCAATGCATATATATTCATCTGATCATGACAAATGTGACACTGAAGTTCAAGTGCATCCTCCCACATCTGGTATAAAAAATGATCTTTATAAAAAATAGTACAAGGACAAATGGATATCCACAAGACAAAACAATTAATCTTTACCTTTATCTCATACCATATACAAAAATCAATTCTACGTGGATATTAGAACTAAATGTTTAAGGGTAAGCAATAAACTTTTTAGAATAGTTTAAAAAATTATGATCTTGTGGAGGCAAAAATTATTTAAACAGCATACCAAAGCATTACTCAGAAAGCATAAGATTGATAAATTACACTTCATTAAAATTAAGAATACTTGTTTATCAAATGACACCTTAAGAGAGTGAAATGCAATTTTCAGAGCCAGGATATTTGAAATGCACATGACTAATTAAATAACGATTTATAGAATGTTTGTAATTTTCTGTTAATCAATAAGGAACAGAGATATTCCCCCATTTTTAGGGTGCAAAATATTGAACTCTCAAAAAGGAGGAAATCCAATTGGATGATAAACTTGTGAAAAGTTGTTCAATTTCATTAGTATCATGAAAATGCAAGTGTGATTACCCACACATACCAGGATGTCGCAAATGAAAATGAGTTGCAATATTATTTCAGGCTGAGGTTTATCTTCCTAACGGACCAAGAGGAAAAATCTAGAGGATGTGGAGGAAGAATAACTGAGAAAAGGAGAGCATATTTGACTCTCACCCAATGTTGCAAATGTGGAGAAACCGGGGAAGTCGCATACAATACTGGCCGGAGTATAAACTGGTCCAACCACTTTGAAAACCTGTTTGGCAGAGTCTAGCATATGGAATATATGCATATTCTCATTTGATATTTGCTGTGTAACGAAACACTTCAAAGCACAGTATGTAGGAGTCTTGCTTGTCTTTTTGTGACTGGCTTATTTCACTTAGGAAAAGGGATATTGTTGTTTATGGAGTTTCAGATTTGCAAGATGAAACAGTTCTGGAGATCTGTTTATAACATGAATATACTCAACACTACTGAACTGTACACTTAAGTGGTGAAATGTAAATTTTATATAAAGTGTTTTGTTTTAACTACAATAAAATTATATATATATATATTTTTAACATCCTTATTGGAGTATAATTGATTTACAATGTTGTCTTAGTTGCTGCTGTATAACAAAGTGAATCAGCTATAAATGTACATATATCCGCATATCTCCACTCTGGTGCGTGTCCCTCCCACCCTCCCTATCCCACCCATCGAAGTCGACACAAAGCACCAAGCTGATCTTCCTGCTCTATGCAGCTGCTTCCCACTAGCTATCAATTTTATTTTATTTTATTGTTTTTCTTCTTTTTTGCAGTACACGGGCCTCTCACTGTTGTGGCCTCTCTCGTTGCAGAGCACAGGCTCCGGATGCGCAGGCTCAGCAGCCATGGCTCACAGGACTAGCCACTCCACGGCATGTGGGATCTTCCTGGACTGGGGCACGAACCCGTGTCCCCTGCATCGGCAGGCGGACTCTCAACCACTGCACCACCAGGGAAGCCCTAGCTATCCATTTTACATTTGGTAGTGTATATATGTTCATGCAACTCTCTCACTTCATCCCAGCTTACACTTCCCATTCCCCGTATCCTCAAGTGCATTCTCTACATCTGCATCTTTTTATTTCTGTCCTGCCCCTAGGTTCTTCAGAACCATTCTTTTTAATTCCATATATATGTGTTAGCAAATGGTATTTGTTTTTCTCTTTCTGATTAATTCACTCTGTATGACACTCTCTAGGTCCATCTACCTCATTACAAGTAACTCAATTTCATTGCTTTGTATGGCTGAGTAATATTCCATTGTATACATGTGCCACACTTCTTTATCCATTCATCTGTCGATGGACACTTAGGTTGATTCCATGTCCTGGTTATTATAAATAGAGCTGCAATGAACATTGTGGTACATGGCTCTTTTTGAATTATGGTATTCTCAGGGTATATGCCCAGTAGTGGGACTGCTGGGTTATATGGTAGTTCTATTTTTAGCTTTTTAAGGAACCTCCACAATGTTTTCCATAGTGGCTGTACCAGTTCACATTCCTACCAGCAGTGCAAGAGTGTTCCCTTTTCTCCACACCCTCTCCAGCATTTATTGTTTGTAGATTTTTTGATGACGGCCATTCTGACTGGTGTGAGATGATATATGATTGTAGTTTTGATTTGCATTTCTCTAATGATTAATGATATTGAGAATTCATTCATGTGTTTGTTGGCAGTCTGTATATCTTCTTTGGAGAAAATATCTATTTAGATTTTCTGCCCATTTTTGGATTGGGTTGTTTGTTTTTTTGATATTGAGCTGCATGAGCTGCCTGTATATTTTGGAGATTACTCGTTTGTCAGTTGCTTCGTTTGCAAAGACATTCTCCCATTCTTAGGGCTGTCTTTTCGCCTACTTTATGGTTTCCTTTGCAGTGCAAAAGGGGTTAAGTTTCATTAGGTCCCATTTGTTTATTTTTGTTTTTATTTCCATTTCTCTAGGAGGTGGGTCAAAAAGGATCTTGCTGTGATGTATGTCATAGAGTGTTCTTCCTATGTTTTCCTCTAAGAGTTTTATAGTCTCTGGCCTTATATTTAGATCTTTAATCCATTTTGAGTTTATTTTTGTGTATGGTGTTAGGGAGTGTTCTAATTACATTCTTTTACATGTAGCTGTCTGGTTTTCCCAGCATTATTTATTGCACAGGTTGTCTTTTCTCCATTTTATATTCTTGCCTTCTTTATCAAAGGTAAGGTGAACATATGTGCATGGGTTTATCTCTGGGCTTTCTATTCTGTTCTACTGATCTATATTTCTGCTTTTGTGCCAGTACAATACTATCTTGATTACTGTACCTTTGTAGTATAGTCTGAAGTCAGGGAGCCTGATTCCTCCACCTCTGTATTTCTTTCTAAAGATTGCTTTGGTGAGTCGGGGTCTTTTGTGTTTCTCTACAAATTCTGAAATTTTTTTGTTCTAGTTCTGTGAAAAATGTCATTGGTAGCTTGATAGGGATTGCATTGAATCTGTAGATTACTTTGGGTAGTATAGTCATTTTCACAATGCTTATTCTTCCAGTCCAAGAACATAGTATATCTCTCCACCTGTTTGTATCATCTTTAATTTCTTTCATCAGTGTCTTATAGTTTTCTGCATACAGGTCTTTTGTCTCCATAGGTAGGTTTATTCCTAGGTATTTTATTCTATTTGTTGTAATGGTAAATGGGAGAGTTTCCTTAATTTCTCTTTCAGATTTTTCATCATTAGTGTATAGGAATGCTAGAGATTTCTGTGCATTAATTTTGTACCCTGATACTTTACCAAATTCACTGATTAGGTCTAGTAGTTTTCTGGTAGCATCTTTAGGATTCTCTATGTATAGTATCATGTCATCTTCTGCAAACAGTGACAGCTTTACTTCTTTTCTCATTTGGATTCCTTTTATTTCTTTTTCTTCTCTGATTGCAGTGGCTGAAACTTCCAAAACTATGTTGAATAATAATGGTGAGCGTGGACACCCTTGTCTGTTTCTGATGTTACAGGAAATGCTTTCAGGTTTTCATGATTGAGAACAATGTTGCCTGTGGGTTTGTCATATATGGCCTTTATTATGTTGAGATAAGTTCCCTCTATGCCTGCTTTCTGGAGGGTTTTTATCATAAATCGGTATTAAATTTTGTCAAAAGTTTTTTCTGCATCTATTGAGATGATCATATGTTATTTCTCCTTCAATTTGTTAATATGTTTTATTACATTGATTGATTTGTATATTTTGAAGAATCCTTGCATTCCTGGGATAAATCCCATTTAAGCATGGTGTATGATCCTTTGAATGTGCTGTTGGATTCTGTTTGCTAGTACTTTGTTGAGGATTTTTATAGCTATGTTCATCAGTGATATTGGCTGGTAGGTGTCTTGTTTGGTAACATCTTTGTCTGGTTTTGATATCAGGGTGATAGTGGCCTCATAGAATGAGTTTTGGAGAGTTCCTCCCTCTGCTATATTTTGGAAGAGTTTGAGAATGGTAGGTGTTAACTCTTCTCTAAATGTTTGGTAGAATTTGCCTATGAAGCCATCTGGTCCTAGACTTTTGTTTGTTGGAAGATTTTTAATCACAGTCTCAGTTTCAGTGTTTGTGATTGGTCTGTTTATATTTTCTATTTCTTCCTGCTTCAATCTCGTAGGTTGTGTTTTTCTAAGAATTTGTCCATTTCTTCCAGGTTGTCCATTTTAGTGGCATATAGTTGCTTGTAGTAATCTCTCATGATTCTTTGTATTTCTGCAGTGTCAGTTGTTACTTCTCCTTTTTCATTTCTAATTCTATTGATTTGAGTCTTCTCCCTTCTTTTCTTGATGAGTCTGGCTAATGGTTTATCAATTTTATCTTCTTAAAGAACCAGCTTTTAGTTTTATTGATCTTTACTATTGTTTCCTTGATTTCTTTTTCATTTATTTCTGATCTGATCTTTATGATTTCTTTCCTTCTGCTAATTTTGGGGGTTTTTTGTTCCTCTTTCTCTAATTGCTTTAGGTGTCACGTTAGGTTGTTTATTTGAGATGTTTCTTGTTTCTTGAGGAAGGATTTTCTTGCTATAAACTTCTCTCTTAGAACTGCTTTTGCTGCATCCCACAGGGTTTGTGTTGTCATGTTTTCATTGTCATTTGTTTCTAGGTATTTTTTGATTTCCTTTTTGATTTCTTCAGTGATCTCTTGGTTATTTAGTAGTGTATTGTTTAGCCTCCATTTTTTTGTGTTCTTAACAGATTTTTTCCTGTAATGGATGTCTAGTCTCATAGTGTTGTGCTCAGAAGAGATACTTGATATGATTTCAGTTATCTTAAATTTACCAAGGCTTGATTTGTGACCCAGTATATGATGTATCCTGGAGAATGTTCCATGAGCTCTTGCGAAGAAACTGTATTCTGTTGTTTTTGCATGAAATTTCCTATAAATATCAATTAAGTCCATCTTGTTTAATGTGTCATTTAAAGCTTGTGTTTCATTTTCACTTTGGATCATCTGTCCATTGGTGAAAGTGGGGTGTTAAAGTCCCTTACTATTACTGTGTTACTGTCAATTTCCCATTTTATGGCTGTTAGCATTTGCCTTATATGTTGAGGTGCTCCTATGTTCAGTGCACAAATATTTACAATTGTTATATCTTCTTCTTGGATTGATCTCTTGATCAGTATGTAGTGTCCTTCTTTGTCTCTTGTAGTAGTCTTTATTTTAAAGTCTATTTTGTCTGATATGAGAATTGCTACTCCAGCTTTCTTTAGATTTCCATTTGCATGCAATATCTTTTTCCATCTCCTCACTTTCAGTCTGTATGTGTCCCAACGTCTGAAGTTGGCCTCTTGTAGACAGCATATATATGGGTCTTGTGTCTGTGTCCATTCAGCCAGTCTATATCTTTTGGTTGGAGAATTTAATCCATTTACATTTAAGGTAATTTTTGATATGTATGTTCCTGTTACCATTTTCTTAATTGTTTTGGGTTTGTTATTGTAGGTTTTTTCCTTCTCTTTTGTTTTCTGCCTAGAAAATATCCTTTAGCATTTGCTGTAAAGCTGTTTTGGTGGTGCTGAATTTTCTAATCTTTTGCTTCTCTGTAATGGTTTTAATTTCTCCATCAAATCTGAAGGAGATCCTTGCTGGTTAGAGTAATCTTGGTTGTAGGTTTTTCTCTTTCATCACTTTAAATATATCCTGACACTCCCTTCTGGCTTGCAGAGTTTCTCCTGAAAGATCAGCTGTTAACCTTATGGGAATTCCCTTGTATGTTATTTGTTGCTTTTCCCTGCTGCTTTTAATATTTTTTCTTTGTATTTAATTTTTGATAGTTTGATTAATACATGTCTTGCTGTTTTACTCCTTGGATTTACCCTGTATGGGACTGTCTGCACCTCCTGGACTTGATTGACTATTTCCTTTTCCATATTAAGGAAGTTTTCAACTATAATCTCCTCAAATATTTTCTGTCCCTTTCTTTTTCTCTTCTTCTTCTGGGCCCCCTATATTTCGAATGTTGGTGAGTTTAATGTTTTTCCAGAGGTCTCTGAGACTGTGTTCAATTCTTTTCATTTTTTTTCTTTATTCTACTGTGCGATAGTTATTTTCACTATTTTACCTTCCAAGTCACTTATCCGTTCTTCTGCTTCAATTATTCTGCTATTGTTTCCTTCTAGATAATTTTTAATTTCATTTATTGTGTTCTTCATCATTGTTTGTTTGCTCTTTAGTTTTTCTACTTGTTAAACGTTTCTTCTATTTTCTCCATTATATATTCAAGAATTTGGATCACCTTTACTATCATTATTCTGAATTCTTTTTCATGTAGGCTGCCTATTTCCTTGTCATTTGTTTGTTCTGGTGCATTTTTGCCTTGCTCGTTCATCTGCTGTGTATTTCTCAGTCTTCCCATTATGCTTAACTTACTATGTTTGGGGTCTCCTTTTTGCAGGTTGCAGGTTCGTAGTTCCCATTATTTTTGGCATCTGCCCCCAGTGATAAGGTTACTTCAGTGGGTTGTGTAGGTTTCCTCATCAAGGGAGCTGGTGCCTGTGTTCTGGTGGATGAAGCTGCATCTTGTCTCTCTGGTGGGCAGGATCTTGTCCGGTGGTGTGTTTTGGGGTGTCTGTGAACTTAGTATGATTTTAGGCAGCCTCTTTGCTAATCAGTGGTGATGTGTTTCTGTCTTGCTAGTTGTTTGGTATAGGGTGTCCAGCACTGTAGCTTGCTGGTCTTTGAGTGGAACTGGGTCTTTGCATTTAGATAGAGATCTCTTGGAGAGCTTTTGCAATCTGATATGACATCGACCTGGGAGGTCTGTGGTGGTCCAATGTCCTGAGCTCAGCTCTTCCAACCAGGAGGCTCAGGCTTGACACCCAGACAGAACCCCAAGACCCCATCAGCCATGTGGCTCAGAAGAAAAGGGAGAAAAAAATTAAAATAAATAAAATAAAATTACTAAAATTAAAAATTAATAAAATTATTAAAAATTAAAAATTAATCAAAAAATGTATAAAAGAAAGACAGAAATAAGCTAGCAACCTAACCAATAAAGAATTCCACCAGGGCTTCCCTGGTGGCACAGTGGTTGAGAGTCCGCCTGCCGATGCAGGTGACACGGGTTTGTGCCCCGGTCCGGGAAGATCCCACATGCCACGGAGTGGCTGTGCCCGTGAGCCATGGCCTCTGAGCCTGCACGTCCGGAGCCTGGACTCCACAATGGGAGAGGCCACAACAGTGAGAGGCCTGCGTACCGCAAAAAAAAAAAAAAAAAAAAAAAAATTCCACCAATGATAATAAGTGCTAAAAATTATACTTAAAAAAAAAGAAAGAAAGAAATGGACAGACAGAAGCCTAGGACAAATGGTAAAAGCAAAGCTATAAAGTCAAAATCACACAGAGTAGCATACACATACACACAGCAAAAGGGAAAAAAGAAAAAATATATATATATATAAATTTAAAGGAAGAGAGCAACCAAATCAATAAACAAATCTACCAATGATAATAAGCTCTAAATACTAAACTAAGATAAACATAAAACCAGAAACAGGGGCCTCCCTGGTGGCGCAGTGGTTGAGAGTCCGCCTGCTGAAGCAGGGGACATGGGTTCGTGCCCCAGTCCAGGAAGATCCCACGTGCCACGGAGCAGCTGGTCCTGTGAGCCATGGCTGCTGAGCCTGTGCGTCCGGAGCCTGTGCTCCACAACGGGAGAGGCCACAGCAGTGAGAGGCCTGCGTACCGCAAAAAAAATACACAAATAGACAACGGGAAACAAATTAGATGCAGAAAGCAAACCCCAAGTCTACAGTTGCTCCCAAAGTCCACCACCTCAATTTTGGTATGATTCGTTGTCTATTCAGGTATTCCACAGATGCAGCGTACATCAAGTTGATTGTGGAGATTTAATCCACTACTCCTGAGGCTGCTGGAAGAAATTTCCTTTTCCCTTCTTTGTTCTCACAGCTCCTGGGGTTCAGCTCTGGATTTGGCCCCACCTCTGCATGTAGGTCACCTGAGGGCATCTGTTCCCCACCCAGACAGGATGGGTTTAAAGTATCAGCTTATTAGGGGCTCTGGCTCACTCAGGCTGGGGTGAGGGGGGTATGGAATGCAGGGCAAGTTTGCAATGACAGAGGCCGGCCTGACACTGCAACAGCCTGAGGCACCCTGTTTGTTCTCCCAGGGAAGTTGTCCCTGGATCACAGGACCCTAGCAGTGGTGGGCTGCACAGGCTCCAGGGAGAGGAGATGTGGTTAGTGACCTGTGCTTGCACACAGGATTCTTGGTGGCTGCAGCAGCCTTAGTGTTTCATGCTGGTCTCTGGTGTCCACACTGATAGCCGCAGCTTGTGTCTGTCTCTGGAGCTCATTTAGGCGGTGCTCTGAATCCCCTCTCCTTGTGTACCCCAAAACAATGGTCTCTTGCCTCTTAGGTCATTCCAGACTTTTCCCCCGACTCCCTCGCCATTAGCTTTGGCACACTAGCCACCTTCAGACTGTGTTCATGCAGGCAACCCCAATCCTCTCCCTGGCATCTGACCTCCGAAGCCCAAACCTCAGCACCCAACACCCACCCAACCTGCGGGTGAGCAGACAAGCCTTTCAGGCTGGTGAGTGCTGGTAGGCACTGATCCCCTGTGTGGGAATCTCTCCACTTTGCCCTCTAAATGCCTTTTGCTGTGTTCTCCTCCATGGTTCTGATGCTTCTGCCCTGACCATCCCCTTGCCTCAACCAGTGAAGGGGCCTCCTAGTGTGTGGAAACTTTTCCTCCTTCACAGCTACCTCCCAGAGGTGCAGGTCCCATTCCTATTCTTTTGTCTCTGTTTTATCTTTTTACTGTTGTCCTACCCATGTATGTGGAGACTTTCTTGCCTCTTGGCAAGTCTGAGGTCTTCTGCCAGAGTTCAGTAGGTGTTTTGCAGGAGTTGTTCCACAGGTAGATGTATTTTTGATGTTTTTGTGGGGAGGAAGGTGATCTTCATGTCTTAATCCTCCACCATCTTGAAGGTCCTTCTAGTTATATAATTTTATCTTTAAAGATAGAGATTAAAAACACTGACCCTAGACACAGGCATCCCTGTGTTTGAGCCACAGCTCTGCCTCTCTTACTAGCTTTGTAACATGGCACAACTTCCTTGACTTCACTCAAAAAAAATATTTCTTGCTGTGTGGGCAGGTTGCCTTAGGATTGGCTGATCTAAGCTGAGCTCAGCATAATACTGTGCTTCAAGCCGCATGTCTCTTGTGTTTGGCCCCTTTTGATAGGTTGGGATCAGATTTGCACCAGCATTTCTATTCTACATCCCACGTTTAAAAGGACAAGGGGAGCTATCTTATGGTGATAGCAGAAAACCAACAATGCTTCTTTTGGCCAAGACTTGGAACTAGTGATTTATCCCTTCTGCCCACATTTCATTGGCTAAAGTAAATATCAATACCAAATCAAAATTCTTGGGTCGGGAATGATGTTCTGTATCTAATTAGTGTGATTACAATGTCACAGAGCAGAAGACATAGAAAGAGATAAAGAGCTGTGGCTAAAAATTCAATCTACAGCAGTAATCTACTACCCAGCAATTCCACTGCTAGTATAGACCAGATTGAGTCATATGTTACTAAAAGATAAGTATAACTACGTTCTGAACAGCACTTTTCACTATAGGCTTAACCTGGAAATAACCTAAATATTCATCACTAGTACAACTAACAAATAAATTGACGTGCATTCATGTAATCGAATGTTATACAGCAGTAAAAATTTACCACTGTTATTAATATCATGGCTAAATCTCACAAACATAATTTGCATGAAAAAAGCCAAAATAAAAACAATACACACTATATAATTGCATGCATATATTTTTTTAAATGGTGAAGTCAATATATGCTGGTAGGAGTTAGAATAATGGTTCCTCAGGCAAGGGGGTGGGCAATAATCTACTTCTAAATCTGGTTGTGGATACATGGGTACACCATTCTGTGAATTCACATATACACTTTGATGTGTATTTCTGTGATGTATGCTACCCTTTAATAAAATGTGCTTAAAATTTAGGAAAGAATCAACTTGAAAAGGCTAAATTGAAAAGACAACAGAAAAGGATTAGTGGACAATGTAAGGTACATGGATATAAATTATGTATTTTAATATACAGAGTATTATTATTTCCTAATTGTTTCCTACTCCATGAATACATTACAACACCATGAGGACAAGAACTATACCTCATTCATCCTTACATTCCCTGAATGTTCAGAATAATGTAAGTCATAGAGTGTTATTCACCAATTATATATTTAATTTAAATTTTTTTTAATGTTCCACTTATAGTAAAATTAGGTACAATAAATATGAGTGAATAAATAAATTTCTACAATAATTTTGATTTCCCTCTGTAATCTGTTTCAATGTGAGTTACTTCCTATTATTCCTAATAAGAAATTAGTTTATACCAATATCCACTTGTATGCTGTTTTAGACATTCCTTCCTGTTATCTTTTGTAACCTGCCCTCCACCTAATAACACACTGGTTGGCTGTGGGCCATCTTGGCCCAGAGACAACACAGAACTTAAGAGATTTGACACTTAGAATGAACTACCTGTTTCCTCCTCTCCCCTCCTTCACAACTATTCCCCTTTCAGGCTGTGGCTTATCCTCCTAACTGCACAGGAGGAGGAATCTAGTGGATTTTGAAGCAGAACAACTGAGTAAGGGAAAACATGTTTGACTCTCATCCTATTGGCTTCTCTTGGGAGATGCCTGTAGAGCAAAGAAGTAAGATAAACTCCTCAAATTCAGACTGCCAGAGAGAAGACAAAGTGAAAATGTGGAAGAATACTGAGAATAACTTTAAAAGAAGAAACTATTGGGAAGAGGAGGGAAAGGAAAGATGGGTGATGTGGGATATCAGATGATTTTGAAGTGCACATTGGAGCAAGATAACAAAAATTGAAGTAAACATGACAGGGCCTCAGAGTCACACTCATGTTGGTGGTGTGGAAGGGAGAAGAGACATGAGCAATTGGACTGGGATGTTTTGTTTTGTCATCCCTAACTCCTGAGGCCTTGAAGAGGTTGCATAGTGGGAATTGCACCTGGGGAAGGTCTGGTCCATCTTAATCCAGAGGAATGATTCATGTAAACTGGAGACCTGGGTGGACTGAGAGTAGATAAATAAGCCTACACTTTCCACTTAGGCTATAAGACTGATGTGTGATATGGTCACATTGTTTGATAGATCTTCTTTTATTCTGCTTGGATATCCAATGATGATTTATGGTTTAACTAATATGATCAGTACTTCTACTGGAAGTACTGCTGGAAATCACATCCTTCAGATGTTTTATATTTGAGAACAATATGAACTTGATTATGTTGTCTCTTGAATTAGCTAGTATGAACTTTGATGTTTAATTTTGAGAGTAAATTTAATACATGTATTTTTCACTATGTACATTTCTGTATAAAGATCCTTCCCAAATTCACATTAATATATCTTTACTATGGTTCTAATTTCTTATATTTTTACATAATACATTTATGCTTGCCTTAATAGTACATATTTTAAGTCATCTCAAATCCAACATGGAATGCAATAGAATCTTATAATTTAAGATTCTCTGGGTTGCAAATAAAAGATAATCTAACTTAAACTGGCAAACTAGCAAAAAATAAATCTCTTGGTTTAAGAAAGCTGAAAAGTCCAGTGGTACAATCGTTCTAGCACCATATTTGGTAGAACTCAGTCATCCTTGGTCATCTGGATGCATCTCATAGCTCTTCTTATTCAATCTTGGCTTCATTTTTAGCCTAAACTCGGCTGTCTCTGACAACATCAGCTCACAAAATCTAGTCCAGAGGAAGAAATAATTCACTTCTTTGGATGTGAAAACAAAAGATGGGAGACTGAATCTTGTTCCTGATTGAACAGACTTGGATCATATGCCCATCGTGAACCAAACATTATAGCCAAACACTACAGAGAGAACTCAATGTCTTGACTGACCTAGTACAGATCATCTGCTCCCCCTGAAATTTCAGGATGAATTAGTTGGATGAGAATGAGAAAAAATGTTTTAAAAATAAAATAAAATTGAGGTACTATAAGTAGTGGGAGTAGCCATTTGTATTTCTTTTTTGAAAAAAATCTCTACTCAGTTTCTTTACCAATTTTTAAATCAAGTTATTGTTTTTGCTATTGAGTTGTATGAGTTTCTTATACATTTTGGATATTAACTCCTTATCAGATACATTGTTTGCCAATCTGTTTCCTATTTCACAGATTGCCTTTTCATTTTGTTGATTGTTTCTTTGCTGTGCAGAAGCTTTTTAGTTTGATGAAATCTCACTTGTTGATTTTTGTTTTTATTACTTGTGCTTATGGTGGCATTTCTAAATACTTGTTGCCAAGACAAATGTCAAGAAGCTTTCCCCCAATGTTTTCTTCTAAGAATTTTATGGTTTCAGGTCTCATGTTTAAATCTTAATCCATTTTGAAATGATCTTTGTGTATGGTGTAGCATAAGGGTCTAATTTTATTCTTTGGCACGTTGCTATCCAGTTTTTCCCACAGTCATTTATAGAAGAGGTTATGGTTTCCCCATTTCGAGGACATACAAATAACCAAGAGGTATATGAAACCTATTCACATCGCTAGTCATCAGGGATGTGAAAATTAAAACCATAGTGAGATTCACCTTATATCTGTTAGAATGACTATCATCAGAAAGACAAGATAACAAGTGTTGGTAAGGATGTGGAGAAAGGGGAACTCTGGTACACTGTTGGTGGTAATATAAATTAGTACAGCCATTAGGGAAAATAGTATGGAAGTTCCTCAGAAAACTAAAAATAAAACTACCATGTGATCCAGATATCCCACTTACTGGCATTTATAAAGAATTGAAATCAGAATCACAAAGAAATACCTGCATTCTCATGTTCATTACAGCACCATTCACAATGACCAAGATATGGACAGCTTAATGGTACACATCAAAGAAAATGGATTAAAAAATGTGGATACAAAAAAAAATGTAGATTAAAAACATAGAACACAGTGCTATTCAGCCTTAAAAAAGAAGTGAGATCTTCCATTTGCCACAGTATGATTGAACCTCAAGGATGTAATTCTAAGTGAAATAAGCTAGATACAGAAAGATAAATACTGCATGATCTCCTTGTGTCTGGAACCTAAAATAGTCAAACACATAGAAGTAGATAGTACAAGCGTGGTTGCCAGGGTCTGGGGAAGAGGGGGGAAATGTAGAAATGTTAATTAAAGTGTACCAAATTTCAGCTATATAAGATAAGTTCTGGAGATATACTATACAGCATAGTACTTACAGGTAATAGTACTGTATTGTATACTTAAAATTTGCTAAGAAGATAGATCTTATGTTAAGTTTTCTTATCCCAATTAATAATAATAGTAATAATAACGTTGGTCAGAGAAAACTTTGGGAGGTGATGCATATGTCTATGGCTTGATGGAGGTGATTGTTTCATGGGTGTATACTTACATCAGACTCATCAAGTTATATACACTAAATATGGACAGCTTTTTCCATGTCACTAATACCTTAATGAAGTAGTTTTTTTGAAAAACTACTGTGAGCTTGGACTGAATGATGGACATCAATATCAAAACAATGTTCAGCATTCAGATTCAGATATATTAAAGTCCACTCTTCTTAATTCTTACTTCTTTATGGGCATTATTTCTTATTCTGAATTATCTTTTGTTCTTACTTTGTTCTCACCTTTGTTCTTAATATCATTATTTCTTCATCTGTCAGATACTTACGAGCTCTTATTAGGCACCAAGCCATTGGTAGGTGTCTTTAACATTCATTGACATGAGTGATGTTTAAATCATTAATTCCTGACTTAGCCACAAGGCAAGTGGAAACTAGAAACTTTGGAGATTAGAAAAGTAATAATGGTATTTTTGTTTAAACCAAAAGCTCATTTATATTATCAGGGTATCACTGTCTCTGACCGTTCATTCACCCAACATTCAGCACATATTTATTTAGTGACTCCTATATATAACAATACACTGCATTAGTTTCTGGATAATGGAATAGAGAGGTAGAAAGAAAAATGAATTCAGTGGTTAATGGTGAAATGAGTCTCCTTTCAGCTTATTCTGACCAGGACCTTCACTACAGAAAGCAGCTTTGCTCAATTGGCCCTCTCAGCCCGACAGAAAGCTACATTCCTAATTGTAAGTGCAAAAGGACATTTTAAGCTAAACAAACATATTTTATAATGTACCTATCATCATGAATTTTGTGTGTAATTACCTTTTCATCCCTTTGGTAACATAAAATTGAGAAACCAACTTAAAATTCGTCAAATTTTCAAAAATTGCTGCATCTAAGCATGGCTTAGAGCCTTCTACTCCCCAAGCCCTAATGCCCGGGCTCAATTTGGAGCAGTTTGGCATTTGATGACTTGCCTCTATTTTCCACAATCAACTCAGCCGTTTAATTAAACCCAGTGCAACATCTCCATGGCAATGACTCTGGCATCAGGAGACCCACAGAACCGCCCGTTACCAATAAATTCAATGAAAGTGCCAACTGCTCTATGATCACTATTAGATATGACTTGTGGTCTTTGGTCAATTGGCACAAAAAGTTGAGAAGAAACTGGTTACATTTTATTTTGGTCGGGGTCTAAGTCCCCAGACCATCATCATATCTCTACCCCTGAGTAGAGATCAGTAGCTTCTGCCCCATTTTGATATTTTCCCTTCAACTTGCATTCCACCTCCTGTAGCCTCTGTGCCTCTGGCTTCTCTTAGGGAGAGGGAGTGGCAAATGGGGGCCTATCCATGAATAACAGGCAACCATGTTGGACTGAGCACCTACAGCAATGAGAAACTGGACAGTGGAGAGGGAATAAGAGTAAACATCTATCCCCCAGCAGGACCTGTCCTTTCACTGCTCAGGTAAGAGACAGAGAAGGGAGGTGGGCCCAAGCTGGTGCAATGCCAGTGAAAGAAAGAGATAGCCACAACTAAGAATGTGGACTCCAAATAATGTTAACCAGGATTAATGAAGCTTTAAAGTGATTTTTTATAAAACTATGCATATAGGGGCTTCCCTGGTGGCGCAGTGGTTGGGAGTCTGCCTGCGGATGCAGGGGACATGGGTTCGTGCCCCGGTCCAGGAGGATCCCACATGCCGTGGAGCGGCTGGGCCCGTGAGCCATGGCCGCTGGGCCTGCGCGTCCGGAGCCTGTGCTCTGCAGCGGGAGGGGCCACAGCAGTGAGAGGCCCGCATAACGCAAAAAAAAAACAAAAAAAAAAAAACAAAAAAAAACTATGCATATAAATTTTATACATATCCTGAATTAACTGACTCACTGCTCTTCCTAAATTTACACAGACACTGTCTTGGTTCTGATTTAATTCAACAGCGCACTCAACATTTTCCTCACAAAATCTTTTGTTTCCTTATAGTAAGAACATCTAACATGAGATCTACCCTCTTAGTAAGTGTTTAAGTACACAGTAGCATAATGTTAGCTATAGGCACAATGCTGTACAGCAGATCTCTAGAATGTTTTCATCTCACATAACTGAAACTTTGTATCCAATGAACAGCCACTTCCTCTCTCTCCCTTTCCTCAAGCCCTGGCAACCACCATTCTACTTCCTTCTCCTATGAATCTGACTATTTTAGATACCACATACAAATGGAATTTGCCCTTCTGTGACTGGCTTATTTCACTTAGCATAATGTCCTCCAGGTCCATCCATGCTGCCACACATGGCAGGATTTTCTTCTTTTTTAGGGCTAAATAATATTCCATTGTATGTATGTATATATATATATATATATAACTACAAAATCTTAAATCACAATCTTTTTTATTTTCAGAAATGGCTATATTAGGTGACATCTAGGAAAAAAATTACAATACCTAATCCAGGTTTGAGAACTTAGGGAGTACTCTGAAAATCATTTTACTTGGCAGTTATAAAGACACAGAAACCCTGCCTTTGGGGAACATAAAATCAGAGACAGTCAGAAACACTAGCACAAGGTCATAGAGAGCAGACTCAGGAAGAGAGCCAAGTCAATATCTACATAATAAACATCTTCAGGAGGCAGCACAATACTGTGGGAATCCCATTCATCTGAAAAACAAAAGTCGTCTGTTCTATTGCTAACACATCCTCCCAGTTGCTTTCTGGTCTTGGGATCTTCACAGTACTGAGGCTTAATTTCTTCTTCTGTCAAATGAGACTACTAGGCTAGATCTTTAAGGTATCTTACAGCTATAACACTTATGACCCCAGCTTTCTGGAGATCCTCGAGTAAGAGACAAGGACAAAAAATGCAATATACCTTCCCTAGTTTGGGGGAAGGGAAATCACCTTTATCCTATTAAACCCTTCCTGAAATCAATGGAGTACACCAAGCAGTATGAGAGTAATATTCTCAAAACTGTCTGCCCCTTTTCAACTCTAAATTATAATTACAAAACTAACATTTGTGTAACACTTAACCATTGCAATGATATTTTCTCATTCATTTTGAACAAACCTTGAAATTTAGATTAGCAGATATCAGAATGAATCCCATTATAAAGAAGAGGAAAGTGATTCAGACATGTTAAAGTCCTGGAGCTAATACACAGTGGAGCTGGGACTTGAGCCTGTAACAAAATTGTAACAGGAATCCTTTTCTTTAAATACCTTCCTATGAAAGGAGGGTGACAGAATACTGTTTTCCCTTTCTCACCAACACACATACACACACACAAACATTTTACTCCTATGCCAATCAGAAGATCTATAGTCTAGTGCTAGTTTCCCAGCAGTGTGAACTTGAGTGGAGCCCACAAACACCTTGACTCTCAAATTACTCTTCTTTTTAGTGAAGATATTAAAAGTAATACCTACTTCATGAGATCATGATGACCAAATGAGAGACTATATATAACAGTATTTTCACCCTGTCTGCACTACGAAAAATGTGTGATAAATGATAATTCACATTATATTTCTATACAATGAATCTAAATTTTGGTTAATAAATTAATACCAAAATTATGTCCTATTTTTCTTCCTGGAAATATTAAAAGCAATGCTGATATACTGATACTTGGGATGATGATCCCTAAAGAAGCTAATTGAATTGAGTTGTTTGTTTTTGAGTTTGTGACCCCATTGTGAAGGTTTTGGTAAAGAAAGAAAAGGAAGAAAAAGGGAGAAAAGTTGTGTCTCTCTTTTCACAGCCCCGCGTAAATTTAGGTATTTCCTTTGTAAAAGAGATGTATCTCTATGACAGCAAAACAGCAGGTACTTGTTCAATTCTGAAGGGCCAATCAACATTAAGGAAAATATTAATCAGCTCTATCCCAATGTTTACATAAATAGTGCCACTGAGGCTCAGTCTACATTTTTATCAAAATGTTTACAGATAATATTCAAATACTATTTTTTCTTCAAAGATTTCCATGGAATTGTTTGCTTTTTCCTCAACATTTTCAGACACTGTTTGCTTGTTCCTTTATGGTGTTTATGATAGTCTGTCTTGTAATATGGCTAACTATTTGATTCTCTCTCCCCTGAGAAAGGAAAAATTATTTTATTCACATTTATAACCGCAGTGCTTGAAACATAATCAAAATGATAAACTCATAAAATATGAAAATTATGAAACAATCTACTCCAAACTTTAAGAGCTCAATAAAGAGTTGACGTTGATTTCTAAATATGTAAATTAAAACACATATAAAATAGGCATCATTGATAATTATAGAGTGTCCATAATGAGAAACCTCTACATTGTTATTTGTATGTGATTAACTACAGTTTTATATTCTATGTTTATCCTATAACCCACCCCCAAAATAGAATATTTAGGATACCTCCTTTGCTTTCTACCAGGTATGGATAATTGTTTGGGTGACTCTGACTACAGAACAACCAGATACCAAAGAGCTTGCTTGGAACTTCAAGATCAGAAACACTTGATTCCCTTCCAGTGCAGAACAGGACTCCATGTAAAACCAAGTTACTTCTAACCAAGCTTGGAGAATTCAGAAAAATGTTAATCTCTCTTAAATCCACTCCCTACCCTCGAGAAAGTACAGAAAGGCAGCTTCAACAACTTGCCATGAGTTAAATGCTCATTATATCATCGATGAAAATATTTCTGATTTTAATCCCTGTATAACCACAATAAAGTGATTAGAGGGAAATATTTATTGAGCACTCACTATGTACTGAATTAGTCTCTTCTGTATACATGATTTCAATTAATTTTCACTGTAACCTGGAAGGTAGGAATCACTTTTCTCACCATACAAATGAGAAAATGGGGCTTAGATAATTTAAGATCTTACCAAAAGAAAATGCCAGAGTCAGGATTAAAGCTTATATCTAAGTTCAAAACTCCTACATTTTATTCCTATATTACTCAATTTTACATGTGTTTGTAAGGGTAAAATTCAAGACTATATATGTAGAAGTTTATTAGTAGTCCTGAGAATTGAGGATCCTGGAATTAGAAAGATAACAGTAATTATTTATTAATAAATATACATTTTAGGCAATAAAAATCCTGTGTTAAGTACTGAACAAAGAACCAGGGGGATAAGATGGAGAAAGAGAAGATTTGTCCCTTTCACAAGGTTTGGGTTCGGGGGATGAGGAGGCATAACTATAGAATCAGAATATATAAGGGACAGGGCAGCACTTTCCAGAAGGCAGGAGATGTAACTGTGGTTACCTGAACTCTTACACATCTGTATAAAAGTCATAGAAATTAAATAGTGCTCAGACTCATGATATTTTTCCAAGAATGCTTTAATTCAACATTTCTATAACAGACGCCAATAACTCAGAAATAAATACAAAATAATTTTTCCAAGGCTACACAAAAGAAATTGTCTCCTCAGTTTTCTCACAATTGCAAATGCATATCTATTACTTCAACCACATCGTTTTATAACAATCTCTTCTTTTGAATACATCTCACCTTTGAAATGTGAGCAACTTGAGGCCTTGGACCAAATCTTTTATATGGGTATTTTTAACACATACCTAGCGCCTGACACATGGTTGTATTCATTCTGATTAATAATTGTTGAATAGTGCCTGATATTCTTGATTTAGTGGTTCTTGTCTAAGGTAGAGTATGATGACATTAATTTTTGTTATTAATATCAGCTAAGATATAATTTTGAAAGGTATACTTTTTAAAATGGGATAAACTCAAGGTCACTTTACAATTTCCCTCCCATTTATTTGCATTCTGGTATGTTCTAGACAGTTGCAAACGTACTAGGAATTGAGAATAAATCTATGTACATAGAATTCCAGTGACCAGATGCTCTTTTCAGTGCTATTTTTCTTTGATAAACTGAGATTTTCCTTTTGCTTCAAAAGGGTAAAACTTAGTTCCATGTAGTACAGAAATATTTAGAAATTTATGATCTTGTACAATCTTCATGGCCAGGATCAGAGAACACTGAGGATTCTCTTACTCTGTGAGTTCTGGGAAGAACACGGTGATGTGAATGTGATATGTAACAACATACCAAGTTAGCTTTTTTAATTTATATGACAAGTTTTACTGAGAAACTATTAGGCAATTAAAATGGTTCTAGATGCTGAGGAGAATTTAGGTTAAAATGCTTACGATTCTCTTCTTACCCTCAAAAGTATAAAATTTAATGGAAAAGAAAAAAACAACACACTATTTCAAAATTAAATAAATGACAAATCAAATTGGCAATCAATGTCTTATGTGAATTCTGAGGAAGAAACAACTCCTTTATGAGGACATTCCAAGGAAGCTTCCAAAAAAAGAAAATAGACTTGGTTGAGGCTTCAGAATAATGGTAAAATATTTGTAAAGAAAAAAATGGTTAACAAATTAACATGAGCAACGAATAGAGGCAAGGAAGAATACAACATATTGCACAATAGTGATGCATTCCATAATGTCTATGAGTAAACACTGAAACATTGTTTAGCTCCCAAAAGGAGACCTTAAAAACCATAAAGACTTTGCACTTTGTGCTATAGCCATGAGTAAAATTTTTGCAGAGATGAGCAATAGGATACAATTTATATTTCAGAAGATCAGTCTGACATCAGGGGAAAGATGGACTGAAGAGATGTGAGAATGGTGATGAGAAAGATAACCATAAGGTGATTTTTGTAGGCGTTAATGAAAGGTGATGAAAATGGACAAGAGGCTTGAAGAAAGATTGTGGTTCTGTCTGCAGGAAGAAAGAATCTGAGATAGGCATTGGAGGATGTGTAGAAGTATTCCATCTTGGAGAACTTTTTCCAGATTTGGGAACAGAATACATATACAGAAGCAAGAGTCAGCTTAACGAGCATTTAAGAAGGTGGCGTTAATGATCCACGTCAGGCAGTAAGGCAAAAAGAGTTGGATAGAATGTAGGTCTAGAATATGGAGAGATTAAACTAAGAGTAGACATTTAGGTATAAGCAGAGGGATAATGAAAAACTATTGAAGATTATATATAAAGTCATAAATAAGGTAATATATAAATGTAGTGCATTCAGATGTTGTATTTTGCAGCTGCAGGAAAGTGGGAGAATTTGAAGGTCATAAAATTGAATGGGCTAGCTTTGCAGAGTAAACTTAGAGTGAGAGGCTGAGAATTTTAATAGCAGCCTCATCCTGGGAATGGAGATGAAGAGATAGTTAAATCTGGGAAATGTCAAGAAAGTTTTCCTATGGTATTAAAAATACTGGGGAGACTCAAAGTTGGATGCACACTTTGAATAATTTTAGATACTTCTTCATGTCTTACAAAAACTGGAAAGAGGAGGAATGAGTTAGAACTCAAAACCTGAGATCACATGATATGATGATCAATATAGTGATCATTCTAATGATTCTTCTAGTTTTCAGGGGGTTTTCTTGGCACTGTCTTCTCTCTCAGGTTGTCTCCTTATGATCTGCCTTCCATGGAGTGGGTCAATGAGACCTTGGTGAGAGAGTTTGTCTTCCTCGGCTTCTCATCTCTGGCTGGGCTGCAGCGGCTGCTCTTCGTTGTCTTCCTGCTCGTCTACATGTTCACCCTGGGCACCAATGCTGTCATCATTTCCACCATTGTGCTGGACAGAGCCCTCCACACCCCTATGTACTTCTTCCTTGCTGGACTCTCCTGCTCTGAGACTTGCTACACCTTCATCATTGTACCCAAGATGCTGGTTGACCTGCTAGCACAGAAGAAGACCATCTCCTTCTTGGGCTGTTCTATCCAGATGTTTTCCTTCCTCTTCCTAGGTTGCTCACAGTCCTTCCTGCTGGCAGCCATGGGTTATGATCGCTATGTGGCCATCTGTAACCCTCTGCGGTACACAGTGATCATGGGACATGGGATGTGTGTGGGACTTGTGGCTGTTGTCTATCTCTGTGGTTTCACTATTGCAGAGATCATCACATCCTTGGTATTTCACCTGCCCTTTCACTCCTCCAACCAACTACACCACTTCTTCTGTGACATTTCTCCTGTTCTCAAGGTAGCATCCCACCATACCCACTTTAGTCAGTTTGTCATTATCATGCTCTGTGCATTGGTCCTGGTTATCCCCCTGTTATTGATTTTGATATCCTATATTCACATCATCTCTGCTATACTCCAGTTTCCTTCCACATTAGGCAGGTACAAAGCTTTTTCCACCTGTACTTCTCACCTCATTATTGTTATTGTCCATTATGACTGTGCCTCCTTTATCTACTTAAGGCCTAAGTCCAACTACTCCTCAAGCCAGGATGCTCTCATATCAGTATCCTACACTATCCTAACTCCATTGTTCAATCCTATGATTTACAGCTTGAGAAATAAAGAGTTCAAATCAGCTCTTCAAATAGTTGTGGGAAGAACAATTTCTCTGCCGTGACATTAATCTAGATTCTGCTCTTTTCAAGTAATAAAACATAAAGTATGTGGGAAAAAATTCCCTGAGCAAAAATGATCAAGCAATTGAGAACAGTGTTCAAGAACAGAAATCATTTCTCATTTATTTCCAAATATAAAAATAATAGCTTCTTGCCATGATCACATAAATTATTGCCTATTGAAGTTTTTTCAATTGATGGAAAAATGATGGATGGCTAACATTAGGATGTAGGAATACAATTACATGTTCAGAATTCTAGGCTCTGGCAAATACCATTACCCAATCTCAGCCAGAATGGAAACCAATCCTACAACATATTGTACAACCCTAACTCTCCTGTCTCTATATCGCTCCCTTTTCTGGATGCTTCCTGAGTCTCAGTCTTTCAGTATAGTCAGATCACAGTTTTTAAATGAGATAACATTTGTAAAGTTATAATTTTTGGTGCATAAGTTATATCTAATTAATGTTCAAATAAGAAAATTATGCAAAAAGTTTTCCACCTCTATGTTTCTATTACTGGGAGCTGGGTTTTTTTCTGATTTTTTTATACATTGGTACAAATCTAATTTGGTCAGCATTCCTTAAAGATATTCACAAGGGCATAGGTTAAAGAGAAGACCTAAAACCATGCAGAGTTGTCAAGAAAGGCAGGTTAAGCTTAAATCCATTTTATTAAATAGTAACCAAATAGAAAAATCTGTGTAAAGAGCGAACAGTTTCTGTTTCACGAATCTCCGGAGTTGTCATGTGCATTTCAGGCCAGAATTCGAATTAGACATTTTACTTATCTCCCCTTCCTACAGAAAGGAGAGAAAACAAGGAGCTCCTTGGAGAGAGCTTCTTCCTTGCTTTATATATTTTTTTCAAGATCAACTTGTTAATAAAGGTCTTCTGGCTGAATCATTTCATTTCTTAGTCTTTTCTTCCATCAGTTTCCTCATCAATGACATATATTTTCAGGGGTTGAAGGAAGAAGGAAGGAACTGGATGTTTTATTCATGGACCGTCTTTTATTGTGGAATGCTGAACTTGTCTGCTAAGAATATAATTTCTTCCATTCTCTGAAGCTTGAGACTTCCTGAGGGTGGGTCCTGAAGGTCACAGAGACCAAAACAAATATAATTTCTTTGGCCACCAACTTCTCTTTTTCCTTGGGCCCATTGCTCACCCAGACTTCTAGCCTATCAAGTCATCTCATGAAAAGGAAATAAACTGATAACTCTTAATGTGAGTCAGTTTAATGTGTTAATTGTTCAAATTTACATTTATGGGCTTCTGTTTTAAAATGTCACAATATTTAAACTTTAGAGCATCCCTTCGAAGTGTATATTATAACCTACTTCTTATAGATGAGAAAACTGACACTTAGAAAATTAAAATGTCTTTCCTATTACTGAGTAGAATTAATACTGATTCCACAACACTCACTTCCTTTTTTAATGCTCCTGCAATGCTCTCACATGACACTTTGTGAAGACTATGACTTTCCTAATTGATGGAGTTCAAAATGCATAAGTATTCATCTTCAACAGTAGGCTAAACCATGTGACATCTGTAGAAAAGATATACTGATAAGTATGAGGTAAATGGCCTTTATATCATATGGTATAGTTAATCCCTACCCTGATGTAATATGGTGTTGAGGGAGGGGGAACAAGAAAAACTCCCAACTTTTGCTTTGTTCTTTTCCAAGACTTGTGGCTACCATCATTTTGAGTCAGCAGAACACTCACAAGTGGTTAGGATCAGTGTTTGTTAGAAGGTTATGTATATTAGAATGATTCTCCTTCTGGAATTTTATTCTACCTCTTTTTATTTTTTCACATGACCAAAGAATTAATTTGGCTTTAGGCCTGTGCTCATGGGTTAGAACTAAACATCTTGCTCTCCTTCCTCTTTTCTCACACACACACACACACACACACACACACACACACACCCTTGGTTAATTTTAGCTCCCCTCTTTAGTCGTATGTAACTTGCAGGAAAGAGATAAGATCTTTGGATTTGGGGTTGGCTTTAGCGAGAAAACAAAGCCCCTTCAGCCTTCAACTAGGCCATGTATTCCAACTGAACTTACAGAGAAATCTGCACTTAAGTTTCAGCATAAATTCAATAAAATAAACAAAAAAACAAAATACAAAAAAAATAAATAAATTAAGTTTCAGGCATAAATCCAATAATAATAAATTGCTATGTTTATTTACCATTCATAATTGTCTCATATATATATATATATATATATATATATATATATATACACACATATATATATGTGTGTGTGTGTGTGTGTATATATATATATCTTTTGAATACACTGTAGGAAAGCCCAAACCAAGGCAGAATTAGGGAATTTCTGTGACCTTGGCCATGATATAATATAGTTGCATTGAAATTGGATTTGTAACCTATCAGGCTGGCCTTGATATTAGGACTGATTTTCTAAGACACTCTTTATCATTGAACAGATGAACCAATTATGATTCAAGAAAATGTACTTTTCAGGATCTCAACCTAAGTTATATATAAAGTAGAGAATAGTGAATTACAGCTGAGAGACAACAGTTAAATAACTCCACAGAGACATTTACATTGAGAAAGATGAATAAGTTTGTGCTTAGCAAACACAAAGATTCTCCTGCCTCAAGGATATATATTCCATATAAGTCAGTGAAAGTTTATTAAAAACACATAGATTTTTGTTTTCCTAATCAGTGATATAAAAGAAAACAACATTCACAAAGATTAAGAGTTGATAGGTTGATTGGGTAGATACATTCAGAGAAAAAAAATCAGTGCATTATTTTTTCTAAATTCCTGACTGTCCTTTTATCTTTCCTGGTGATTTTAATGAGCTACTAATAGTTTCACACATTTCCAGAAAACCAGCCATTATAAAATAAAACATTAATTCTACTTGTTCTAGCTTAGTTCTGCTAGCACAAGTTTCTCCTAGACATCTTTCATTTGAGAAGACAATTCCTCAGAAAAGCACACATGCACACTTTTATATGTGTAGAGCCATCCTCTTTCTATGATCCTTGTAATTAAAATGTGACTGTGGCACAAGTGTACTTGTCTCAATAAGGCATTGAGCCCAGTGACCAGAAATACAGTCCGTATATAACTAATAGGAAGAAGGTGATCAGCTCATTGCAAAAATAAGACTCTAAAAATCACCAACTTCTAGCAAAATATCCCTTGTCCTTTCTTCACTGACTCAACTTTCATGCATTAATTGAAACTCATTCAATACTCATGAAGTAACTTCCTATACTTCCTCCCGCCAAAAAAATAAACCTTCCATACTTCCTGAGATGATTTTCCAACCATTTCACTTCATCTTGCACTTTTCCCTATGGAAAATCTTTTGGAACTTAATTTCAGTTTTTGCATTTTCACTCCTTATGTCCCAGCCAAGAAAGTTGCCCATTTCCCTTGATCAATCTTTATTAGCAAGATGGAAAGAACTTGTATCAAAAAATAAATTTAAAAAAAAATCGTAATGCAGTAATCATTCCAGGGGACTTGATAACACAACTGCAGAGCAGATGTTGTATCTATCTGGGTTTGGCAAGAGACCAAAAAAGACATCACTGGTAACAATCAGTGGTTCAACAGCTCAGAAGGAATTTGTAGAAGTGAACTCTACAGAGAGTGATCCAGGGTAGTAGAAAGATGTACTAGGAACCCTATATGTGTCTATAGGACTCTGAAAAGTTTAAAAGTAAATCCCTAAACAGACTACAAATGAAGATATCAAGAGGAAAGTGTTAGGTCTGGGATATATGAGTTCCTTTGGAACCTCAACATAACTGTGTGAAAAGATCAAAGGAAGGTGTTTGTAAAAATGGGAAATTTTACTTATTTTCCTTGGAAAACATTTAGAAATATATTTAACAATTTCTAGTCGAGACCTATTAAAATGAAGCTGTAAGGAAACTTTTCCAAGGGATACAGAATAAAACGAATAAACATAGAGATACTTTATACAAGGACAGGATGTCTCAATTTTGTAGCGATACCAATTGTCCTTATTTCATCTTTAAATCCAAATCAATTCCACTCAAATATCCATTGCTAGATAATATGATAAATATTCTCAAATTTCAAATAAAATACTAATCATGATCCCCCAACCCCCCTTTATATACATATATAGAGGAATATATTTCTGTATGTGTGTCTTTGTGTGTATTCAATTTCTTTAAAATTTTTGAGATAAGCTAAGTCAGGACTTTCAGCCCCCTACTACATTTATAAACACTGAATATAGCAGAGATTACATAAAATTTTATTATCACACTGCAGGTACATGGCAGAGAATTGACTCTCTTACCCCTTTCCTAGAGCTCATTTCAATTTTCACTCCATGGGTAGGTCCGGTGCCAATGTCCCTGCTGCTTCCTGCTATGACTAAGGCACTAGCATTGCCCCAACAATGGTGAAAACTATTTCCCATACCTTGTCACACACACCCCTGGACACCATGACCCTCTCCCTGTGCAGTGACATAGAAGTCAATTCTGTGGATAACCTCATAAATCAACCAGCACTATTGCCTCTCCCTCACTTCCCACACTGCCTGGGGCCATCCAAAGGAAAAATTTGCAAGGAAGGAGGCCCCTTTTTATGTCATGAAGTTACTCTGTGACTTAGAAAATTACTAAGAGTAAATTACTTTCTTACTTTGGGCCCCAGACTACTCATCTGTAAAATAAGGAGATTGGTGCCTTCTCCTATATTGGTCTATGTCTTCATTTAAATGAGATAAAGATGAGACTATTTTGTATAGTATTATGTATAGTAGAAAGATAAACAGTCAAGTGTAATAATTATTTGATAGTAATTGATCTTCCTAGGTCACTAATCTGCTCTTAAAATCTCTGTTGCTATTAGTCTCTCCACTACTAAATTGACCATACTCATGGATCTCAACCTAAGAAAATATCAGATCAAATTCCTCTCTTCCTCAAAACTTCACAATTTACAACCAACAAAAGTAAGCATTTAGGGATGGCCATAAGGTCCTCCATGAACTGTCTTCAAATCTCTCTCTCCTCACATCTGCCTCTCCAGCCATCTCATTCTACTCAGAGTTCCTAATTATGCAAAACATATTTATACCACATGTTTTGTATTAGTTTGCTAAGGCTGCCATAACAAAGTACCATAGACCTGAAGAGTTAAACAACAGAAATTTATTTTTTCACAGTCTGAAAGCTAGAAATCTAATTCAAAATGTCAGCAGGGCTGGTTTGTTCTGTGGCCTTTCTCCTTGACTTGTTTTTGGCTATCTTCTGCCTATGTCTTCATATCATCTTCTCTCTATAATTCTGTGTTCAGATTTCCTCCTTTTAAAAAACATTTCCCCTTCTTGTAGAGATGTCAGTCATCTCTAATGACCATTCTAATGACTTAATTTTAACTTCATTGGCTCTTTAAAAACCCTATTCTCAAATACAGTCACATTCTGAGGTACCAGTGGTTAAGACTTCAACATATGAATTTTAGAGGGACACAGTTCAACCCATAACACAATTCTTCATTTTAAAGTACCCCCATTTCTTTTTTTTTTTTTTTGATGTATTGGTGTTTATTGGAAAGAAACATGCTCCTCTCACACGCCTGAGGGCAGGAAGCGAAGGCAGGTTGTCAGCAGGAGGGGGATGGGGAATCTGAGCCCCCATTTCTATTAAAAAAATTTTTATTATTTAGTTGCAGTGAAAAAATATCCTTTGCTCTCTGTTCTAACAGCAGGATTCTTAGTGGTTTACTTAGCATTTTTTTAATTAAAATATATTGTTATTTCAAAATAAATGTAAAACTATCTAAATAACATATGATCCTCAGAATAATAAAAAGTACGAATATATAAAATAGATTCTGAAATGTCCTGTCTTCCTCAACTTTCTTATCCTTGAATTTCCACTATTTATGGTTAGACTGATTATAAATATATACACATGCACACACAAACACACATCACTTAGAGAGAGAGACATGATAGATAGATACGTAGACAGAAAAATAGATAGATATCTGATATCTATCTTTAAATTATTCTGCAACTTATTTTTTCTGCAAGAGTATATTATGAACTCTTTCAAGTCTATATTCATGGTTGGATCTGATTTTTTTAGTTAAGAGATAATTCTCATACTACAATATTTACTATTTTAAAATGTTGATTCAATGGATTTTAGTATATTCACAGAATTGGACAGCCATCACCACTGTCTAATTCCAGAACATTTCATTAGCCTGAAAAGAAACCCCATATGCTTTAGCAGTCATCTCCTCTTCCCCCAGCAACCTCTACTCTACTTTCTGTCTCTATAGATTTGCCTATCCTAAACATTTTATACAAATGGAATCATATTATATGTGGTCTTTTGCATATGGTTCTTTTTACTTAGCATAAGGGTCATCTATGTTGTAACATGTATCAGGGCTTCATGCCTTTTAATGGCTGAATAATATTTCATTGCATAGGTATACCAGATTTATTTATCCATCCATCAACAGTTGACATTTGGGTAGTTCCCACTTTTTAGTTATTATGTGTGATGCTTCTGTGAAGAATCATGTACAAGTTTTTGGGTAAACATATGTATTTAATTCTCTTGAGCATGCACATAGGAGTGGAAATACTAGATCATATTGTAATTCTATTTGTAACTTTTTGAGGAACTATCAAATTGTTGTTCACAGCAGCTGCACTAATTTACATTCCCACCAGAAATGTATGAGTCCCAATTTCTCCATTTCCTTGCCAACACTTGGTATTTTCTGCATTATTATTATTAGTAGAAGTTGTATGTAATGGTTTTGATTAGTATTTCCCCAGCGACTAATACTGTTGACCATTTTTTCCTGTGCTTATTAGAGATTTGCATGTATTCTTTAGAGACTATTTAAATCCTTTACCCATTTTTAAAACTGTGTTTTCTTTCTTACACTGATAGCAACATACCTTTGATTGTATAAAAACCTCCATTCTTTTAGTCCCTCTCTTTTAAGTTTTTAATGTCAAAATTAACCCTTTTTATATTTTGCATTCATGAAGAAATTATAGTAGTTATACTCATTCTAATTCTCTTCTTTAACTTTTATACTACAGTTGAATAGTTAACACAATATCATATTACAAAATTCAAAATTTCTAAATTTGACTAGATATTTACTTTTTCCAGTGTGTTGTATATTTTCATGTATTTTCATATTACTAATCATCACCCTTTCATTTCAGCTTAAAGAACTCCTTTCAGCATTTCAACATTTTTTTGTAAAGCAGGTCTAGTGGTGATTGATGAACTCCCCCACCTTTTGTTTATTTAGAAAAATCTTTATTTCTCCTTTGTTTCTGAAGAATAACTTTGCCAGATAGAGTACTCTTGGCTGGCTTTTTTTCTTAATTCAGCACTTTGAATATATCATTCTGCTGTCTCCTGGCCTGTAACTTTTCTGCTGAGGAATCTGCTGATAGCCTAATGGGGGTTATTTTGTAGGTTGCAATCTTTATTTTTTTGCGGCTTTTAGTATTCTCTCTTTGTTTTTGATTTTTGAAAGTTTACTATAATGTGTCTTGGAGAAGATAATTCTGAATTGAAATAATGGGGTAATGTATTAGCTTCCTGAACTTGGGTGTCCAAGTCTCTCCCAAGGTTTGAGAAGGTCTCAACTATTATTTCTTCAGATGAACTTTCTGTCCTCTTCCCCTGTCTTCTCTTTCTAGAAATCCGATGATTTTGAGGTTTGTTCTTTTGGTGATGTCCATTAGATCACATAGGCTTTCTTTGCTATTTTCATACATTTTCCTTTGTTCTCTGAGTTATTTCAAAGTTCCTATTCTCTAACTCACTGAGTCCATCTTCTGTTTGGTCTACTCTGCTGTTGATGTTCTTTACTGCATTTTAATTTTATTCATTAAATTCCTAAGTACCAGAATTTCTGTACGACTCTCTTTTTTTAATGACATATCTCTTCGTTAAATTTCTCATTTCGTTTCTGTATTGTTCTCTTGATTTTGTTGAGTTGTCTTTGTGTGTTTTCTTTTAGCTCATTAAGTTTCTTCAAATAAGTTACTTTGAATTATTTATTGGGCAAATCACATATCTCTGTGTCTTTGGGTTCACTTAGTAGAGGATTATTGTGATCATTTGATCATGTCGTGTTTCCTTGGTTCATTGCATATCTTGAAGATTTACATCGCTACTTTCGCATTTGAAGTAGCTGTCACCTTCCCCATTCCTTACTAGCCATCTTCAGGTGGAAGATACTTTTTGTTGGTCCTACTTATACCCTGGGCTTTCCTGACGTTGCATGGATACACCTGCTCCATGCTCCCTCTTGTAGCAGAATTCTTCTTTTAACAGCTTTATTGAGACATAATTCATGTACCATATATGCCAACCATGTAAAGAGTCCAATTAAATGGCTTTTAGAATACTCACATAGTTACACATCCATCACTACAATCAATTTTAGAACATTTTATTAGCCTAAGAAGTTAATCCACACCTTTAGCCAACATGCCCAATCTTCCCACCCCACCCTCATTCTTAGGCAATTACTAACCTACTTTCCATCTATATAGATTTGCCTGTTCTGGACATGTCATATAAATGGAATCATATATGATGTGGTCCTACCTGACTGGCTTTTTTCACTTAGTATGCTTTCAAGGTTCGTCCAATGTTACAGCTTGTATGAATATTTCATTTTTTTTTATGTAGCAGAATTCTTAAGTTTGTATGTCTTCTCTTGATCTTACAACACGTCAGATCAGATATTGGAAACTTCTCTTTTATTTTCCTGAAGGTGGTGCTGTAGCTCAACTTTGTGTTTTCTCCCTTGTTCATAGACGCTCTTCTGTTTTCTGTTTGCCCTCCCTGTCTACCTTAGGTTACTCTCACAGACACTTCAGGAACATTCACAAGGAGCTGGCTGAAGAGTTGGGGGAGATTTGGGCTTGGCACTTGGGGTATTGGGGTGCCCATGGGCCAGTTGTGGGGATCCTCAAGTGAGGTTTCCCCAGCAGCTTGTGGGTGGACTTGCTGCTACAGTCTTGAACACAGTCAACAGAAACCACATCCCTTAAATGCTCTCTTGTATTTTCCTGATCTCCTCTCCCTACCCAGTCATGAAAGTCTTGCCTGTACCCTGGGTACTCTGGGACAGAGAAAGTTTTCTCAAGCAGCATCCCTCACAGCTGGGGAACCTGGACACTCAGTCATTTCTCTCCCTTTTCCCTCAGGAGAGGTTGTTGTCAGCTAGTTCATTCCCAAGCTGTACAACCTTGGGGGACAGGTGGCACTGACAAATTTCTTCTTACACTGTCCAATACACCTGTTTTGTGTTTGTTTTTGTTTTTTGGTCGCTGGTATCTCTCCTCCGTAAACCAGGACTTCTACAAAGCCTCTTTTACCCATGGGTGTATGTCCAAGTCAACACTTTGCAGGTGCTCCCCTACTGCAATGAAGAGGGGCTGAAGCCAGTTCACAGACATCTGCCATTTCCATAACACATAAAAAGGTTTATCTACCCGTTATCCAATGCACAGGTGGGAAAAACTCCTCCTGGATACTTTGGTGTATGATACTGGATCCCCCAACTCCCTGAGAGGTACTCTTGTTCATGGATGGATACTGAATTTTAACTCATAAAAGGTGACAAAAAGGAGGGACAATTTATGCGTCCATAATGTTCTTCCTCACCTCTTTCATGTATTTGCTTGAATGGCCCCTTCTTAAAGAGGTCTTCTTGGACACTCTATTTAAAATCATCACCCCCAACACCTCTGCTTTTTACCTTGCTCCACTTTTTTCACATAGCACACATAATCTTCTAACATAAAATTTACTAATATATCCTGCTTATCGTTTAGGTTTTATGTCTCTGCAGTAGAATAGAAGCTCCATGAAGGCAGGATTTTTTATTTTTGTTTACTAATGTATCCTGTAACTAAAATAGTGCCTAACACTTAGCAAGTTTCGGTAAACAGTAATTTATTGTTTTAAACATGGATAGTTTTAGAATTATAGAGAGAAAAAGATGTTTCTGTGTATGCAAACAAATGTGTACATTCTTGAAAGCCTAACTTTTTTTTTAATTGATTTTTATTGGAGTATAGTTGATTTACAATGTTGTGTTAATTTCTGCTGTACAACAAAGTGAATCAGTTATACATATATGTATGATATTTGTCTTTCTGTGTCTGACATACTTCACTCAGTATGACAATCTCTAGGTTCATCCATATTGCTGCAAATGGCCTTATTTTGTTCTTTTTCATGGCTGAGTAATATTCCATTGTATATATGTATCATATCTTCTTTATCCATGCATCTAATGATGTCAGAGTTGCCAAGTTCAGACTTAGTTATAGTCTTTCTCCTTTACTAAAATAACCTTGAAGAAAGCTTTCCTTGCCTGTTTAACACAGTCTGGCACCATTTTTGCTTTGACATAGGGAATAAGCAATAAGCACACTTGTCTCCAAAGAATAACAATATCACTCTCTTCTAAGGCTGTTCACTATAGAAACACTAAAAAAAAGATAAGAGCTAAATTAAAAAGTTATTCAGTGGGCCCACACGTGAAGAGGATAATAGAAAATTAGACCTACAAAGTAGGATACACAAAAAATTTTAAAAAGCACTTTAGCATCAGGCTGCTGTAGAAAATAGTCCAAGCACTAGTGCTGGACACAAAACAGCCACTTTTTATGAAAGTTGATCAAGGCATTAAGTGTAAAGTCTGTTTCTGGAGCTTTCTATTTAACTACTACAACTTCCTGCAGTATAGAATTTAATTTCCTAATGTCTACATACTCTATATTCAGAAACTTTAGATTGCACCTCTTAATTTTTTTAATGCATGTGACGTAATAAAACAGAACTACTCTAGTTAATTGTATGTGCTGTCCTAACCAGAATAGAATATCTTTTTACCCCATGGTGAGTTTTTGTGAAATTCACCATTGAAGGGACATTTACATCCAGGAAGAAAATCTAGTGGGTAGATGCAAAATGCCAATTAATGTATCCTGTCATTATTTTCAAATTATAAAACATAAAATCTGTGACAGGATGATATAAATAATTTCTCAAACAGGTAAAAAGGAACATTATAACAAAATGTCAAAAGTAGAAAAGAAAAGATTAAATGGTAAAAATAGAGTGAAGCGATTTAGATAAGATTGGCCATGAGGCAAGGACTATCATGAATTGGGTCTATGAATGGGTTTAGATATTCTGTAAACTCCTTAAATTGTAAGCAAGTCTTCTCCCACTCATGTTCATGAGGATAATTTCATGTTTGGATATTGCTTTCAAAATACTCTCTGCTGTAATATGTGGACTAGAGTGATTAAAATGATTAACTATGGTCATAACACTGGTCAGGCCAACTATTTGACTATTTTTACAAACAATAACATTCCAAACTCAATATTTACCAATAAACCTCATAATAACATCTTATTCTAGAGGAAAAGCAGACATTAGTGTCACATAAGTGACACTAATGTGAGCTTTTCTGTATTGCAATTGAGGTACAAAAGCTGAGAGATGAAAATGTGCCAACTACTCTCAAAAAATAAAAATGTTCAGTTAAAAAGATGTGGAAGTACATTCTTTTTTTTTTTTTTTTTTTTTGCGTTACGCAGGCCTCTCACTGTTGTGGCCTCTCCCGTTGCGGAGCACAGGCTCTGGACGCGCAGGCTCAGCGGCCATGGCTCACGGGCCTAGCCTCTCTGCGGCATGTGGGATCTTCCCAGACCGGGGCACGAACCCGCGTCCCCTGCATCGGCAGGCGGACTCTCAACCACTGCGCCACCAGGGAAGCCCTGGAAGTACATTCTTTATAGTAGAAGAACTATGTTTTTTACAGAATCTGAAATATAATATTTCAATTAAATAATTTTAGGGATCATTTCTTCCCCAACACTTTTCTAATAGCAACTTGGACATCCTTGTTTCTGAGACTGTATACCATGGGATTTAATAATGGAGTGATAAAAGTGTATGTCACCATTACACATAGTTTGCTGTTGGTCTCAGGTAGATGTAGGAAGCAAAACCACAGTGAATAATAACAACAGTGAGGTGAGAGGCATGGGTGGAAAAGGCTTTCTGTCTGCCTTCAGCAGAGGGACTCTTCAGGATAGTCCTCAGAATGCAGATATAAGAAACACAGATGAATAAAAATGGGACCACAAGTACAAGAACCCCACAGATGAATATGACAAACTCATGAACATCTGTATTTGTGCAAGCCAGATGAATGACTGTCACAGAAATAATGGTTGACTTTGTTGGCACTACAGAAAGGAAGGCTGAAAACTAAATACACTACTGTTAGTGAGGCCAAGAACCCACCAATCCCACAGGTGGCTCCCAATTTTCCACACACCTGTCAACTCATAAGGATAGGGTAATGCAGAGGTTGACAAATGGCAGCATAATGATCATAGCCCATCACTCCCAATAGCAGGCAGTAGGTAATAGCAAAACCAAGGAAGAAGAACATTTGGATGGCACAACAGGTGAAGGAGGTTGTCTTGGCCACAGAAAGGAGACTGATGAACATCTTGGGTAAGACGACAAAGGTGTATAGCATCTCTCTGATGTTGAGAGAATTCTGAAGAAGAAGTGCATTGGTGTGTGGAGGCTTTTTTCCAGGAGGATGACACTAACAATAGTGACATTGCCACTGAGAATGACTAGGTACAGAAAAAGGAAAACCGCAAAGAGGACAAGCTGAATTTCACCAAGGCTTGAAGAACACAGCAACAGGAACTCAGTGACCATGGTGAGGTTCTCTCCCAAGACCTGTAAAGAAAAGGGAAGTAAATGCATTCAGGTACATGGATACAGGAATCTATATGCAGGGTATGTAGGCTCATATGTCTTTCTTCAGGTGTTGGAAAGATCTTGCCTTTACCAGTTTCTAGCAGCTTCTGGTTCATGGTCCCCCTCCGCCTTCTTCAAAGCCAGGAAAGTTGTATATCTTTCCCCAACTCTGATTCTGTCTTCCACTTTTAAGAATACTGTGATTACATAGTCACACCCAAATAATATAAAATAATCTCTATCTGAAGGGCACAGGGTTAGCAAACTTAATTTTATCTCCAGCCTTAATTCCCGTTTTTCATGTAACCTAACCAATTTACATGTTTCTGGGATTGATACATGGACATCTTTGGAAGGACATTGTTCTGCCTTCTACAAGGAGGAACACACAATGCAAAAATGAACAAAAGAAAATAATTCCTTATTTAATGGAATGAAAAACTAGGATTAAACTTAACAAATGAGGAGCAAGACATATTCACAGAAAACCACCAAATGTTGTTGAGAGAAATTAAAGAAAATCTAAATAAACAAAGAGATATCCATGTTCATGGGTTGTAAGACTCAACATTACTACGGGCAATTATGAGCAAACTGATCTATATATTCATCATAAACTTTTTTTGTAAAAATTGACAAAGTGATCACAAAATGACTATGAAAAGGAATTAGAATAGCCAAAATAATTGTGAAAAAGGAGGGCAAAGATGGAGGATTTATACTTTCTGATTGCAAAACTTACCTTAATGATGCAGTAATCAAGAAAGTATGACACTGGCATATAATTATACATATAGACAATGGTTAGAATTTAGAGTCCAGAAATATACACTTCAAAAAGTACAACTGTGAAAATGAAGAGAACACCACACAGAGAATAATATATTTGCAAAACATATATCTGATAAGCAATTTGTATCCAGAATATACATATAACTCTTACAATTGAAATAAAAGAAGCATGCAGTTTAAAAATGGGCAGACTAGGGGTTTCCCTGGTGGTGCAGTGGTTGAGAGGTTATATTTACATATAAAATGTAAATATATGGACTCTCAACCATTGCGCCACCAGGGAAGCCCCAGGGAAGCCCCCAGTGTTCTTCTTTTTTCCAGCAAAAATGACTGCATTCAAATTCTATTTCTTGTGGGATCAGTATGGGGTTTCCATATAAAATACAAGATGCCCAGTTAATTTTAAATTCGGGCAAATAAAAATGACAGATTTACTATAAGAATGCCCTAAATATTGCATGAGACATACTTAGACTAAAAAATTATATTTGTTGCTTATCTGGAATTCAAATATAACTGGGTATCCTCTGTTCATATTTGTTAAATCTTATAACTCTAGACCACTGGTTTTCTACCAGTGCAGGAAAGGGTAGAAAACTCAAATTCCCATGGGCCCATATATTGGGAAGCTGGCTTTCCTATAATTAGATGTCACATAAACTCAGACAATCAAATAGCCTGTTTATTCTACTATTAGTAAGGATTCTGTCATTAATTTCCATTATGGTGTGAGTATATAGGTCTCAACTATGGAATCAATTAAGCACTCCATGACTATGACTCCAGTGTTTAATTCTGATATGACTTTATCCACCTATTATGTTAGAGAACTTAGTAAAGTACAAATAATACCTATCAATATTTACTTTAAATGTCAATGGACTAAAAGATCCAATCAAGAGACAAGAGTGACTGATTAGATTAAAAAACAAGACCCATCTGTATGCTACTTACAAAAGATTCACTTCAGAACTAAAGACACTCAGAGACTGAAAGGGAGGGGTTGGAAAATGATATTTCACGAAAATGGAAACAACAAGAAAGTAGGGGTAGCAACACTCATATCAGACAAAACAGACTTCATACTCCTTGAAAAAGTTTAGGGCCAAATTAACCCTCAAACAGAAAAGAAAAGAAAGAGCATCTTAACTCCTGATCCACAATCATGTATACCCTTTCTTAAAACATGTTTCTTTATGTAATTTATTATATGCATCACAGTATGATGAACATACTCTTTCACCGAAACAGCACAGTTCTGATTCATATGCACAGCTATCACTCTTAGAAACATCTTTTATACTTGTGTCTACATAGTGTATTATATGCACTGTAGTGTGGTGAACACATGCATTCACTGCAGTAACACTATTCATGCAACAGAAAATAAGCACTTTTAGAAACACCTCTAATGCATGTGTCTTTTTTTAATTGTGATGGGAGGGAGACGCAAGAGGGAGGAGATATGGGGATATATGTAAATGTATAGCTGATTCACCTTGTTATAAAGCAGAAACTAACACACCGTTGTAAAGCAATTATACTCCAATAAAGATGTTAAAAAAATTTAAAAAGAAAAAACAAAACACATACCATGAGATCTAACCTTGTGACAAATTTTTAAATGTACAGTACAGTTTTGTTAACTATAAGCCCAATGTTGTACAGAAGATCCTTAGAAATTTTTGATATTGCATAACTGAAACTTAGTACTCATTGAACAGAATCTCCCCATTTCCACCACCCTCCAACCCCTGACAACCAACATCCTACTTTCTGTTTCTATGAGTTTGACTACTTTAGATACCTCATATTAGTGGAATCATGCAGTATTTGTCCTTCTTTCACTGACTTATTTCACTTAGCACTATGCCCTCCAAGTTCATCAGTGTTTTTGCATTCTAGATGGTCTATTTATTGTTGAAAGTGGGGTAATGAAGTCTACCATTATGGGTTGCTGTGTGATTCTGCCTTCATATGTTAATAATTGCTTGATATATTTAGGTGCTTCAATGTTGGGTACATAAATATCTACAACTGTTATATTTTCTTGATGACTTTTTCATTTTATCATTATATAAAGACATTCTTTATCTCTCCTTCCTGTTTTTCTGACTAAAAGTCTATTTTGTCTGAAATAAGAATAGCCACCCCTGATCTTTCTTTCAAGGATTTTATTTATTTAACCTCAACTGTCATATTTATTAGCATAAAGTTATTCATATTATTCCCTTATCCTCTTTATAAAATCTCCATGAATAATAGAAATACCTGCTCTTTCATTCCAGATATTAGTAATTTTCATATTCTCTCTTTTATCAGTCTGGCTGGAGGTTTATCTGCTTCATTTATCTTTTGAACTATCTTTTGATTTAATTGATTTCTATAATTCTTCACATTTGCATCCATTCATTTTCACTGTTTTCTCTAAAATTTCCTTCCTTCAACTTCACTGTATTTAATATAGCCTTCTTTTTTTTCTAGTTTCTTAAGGTGGCAATTTAAATCATTGAATTTAGATGCTGTTCCTTTCTAATTTAAGTATTTAAAGCTATAAATTTTCCTTTATACACTATTGGGCTGCATCCTACAAATGTGCATATATAGCCTTTTCATTTTGTTTAATTCAAAATATTGTCCAATCTTTATTTTAAATTTTCTTTGAACCATGGATTATTCAGAAGTATTGCTTATTGCCAAATATATGGAGAGTTTCCAGAAATTTTTCATTATTTTTTTCTTGTTTAATTGCATTGTGATCACAGAACATTATTCATATGATTTTCAATCATTTTAAATATATGAAAATTTGCTTAATGGTCCAGAATTTGGTTTTTCTTGGTGAATGCTCCTTGTGCTCTTGAAAAGAATATGTTTTCTGCTATTGTTAGATGGAATGTTCATGTTAACAAGGTCAAGTTGGTTGATAATGTGGTCAAGTCTCTCAGACCTCATGAGTCTCTTCTTATCTCCTCCCTGTAATCCCTTTGCATCTTGTGAAAACATTTGGCACCCAGCCACACAAGTAACAGCTGAATTATCTGAGCTTAACCCAATATCTTGTCACTACAGGTAAGTATATGGCTTCTTCATGGCCACAAAAGTACCACATGCTTATAGGTCCCAGATATCAACTATCAGAAAAGTGAAGGGCTTTTGATTTTTGTTTGTTTGTTGTGGTAATATAAACGTAGTATATGAGGTGGCCTTATTTTTTAAATAAGTAAGTGAAGAGTGTCAGAGAGTTATATTTTCTGAAACAAAAGCAAGGTGAGGACAAAGTTTTTTTCTTTTATTGCAGATGTTCACCTTTAAATGGAAGGTGGAAAATTTCACCTCCAAAATTCCACATTAAACATCCCCCCATAATGTTTTCAAAGTAGACACATCCTATATCTAGGTCCACATTTCTGGCATAAGTCACTTAAGACACTTGGTAATTTCAGGCAGATTAATTAAGAGAGGTAGCAATTATGTTTTCAGCTTGAAGTTGATAAGAAACTTCTCATGAACTGAAATTAATTTGGAAGAATGCTCCTTGTAACTGAAAGGTTAATTCAGACACTAAAAGTCCTTTCCCTGGGACCCACTTACTGGGGGGGCTGATCATTTTTAAATTGTGGATACAGATTCTTTCTTGGAGAAAAACTAAAATTTTGTCATATGTTTGACAAATGTAGACATTTACAATAATATCAATTACTGTAACCAATTCTCTTTTAATGTTTTATATTTCCTTAATTTCTAGCTGAAATATTGATACTTAAAATATCTTTAATTTTTTTCCATTTTCCGCAGACACAGTACCAACAGGTTATTTATTAAATGTTATCACTTTTTTTTTTTTGGCGTATGTGGGCCTCTCACTGTCGTGGCCTCTCTCGTTGCGGAGCACAGGCTCCGGACGTGCTGGCTCAGCGGCCATGGCTTATGGGCCTAGCCGCTTTGCGGCATGTGGGATCTTCCCGGACCGGGGCACGAACCCGTGTCCCCTGCATCGGCAGGTGGACTCTCAACCACTGCGCCACCAGGGAAGCCCATGTTATCACTTTTGAGTGACACTGTTCTTGCTTTCCTTAAGAATAGGGGCCATAATGTTTATCATAGGCAATGCTTAAATTGAAGTAATTGAAAAATTACTTTTACCACATTCCTAAACTTCAATTAGCCTCTTTCTTTAACGAGGACAAAACTGCAAGTTATCTTTAACTTTCTCTTGCTTCTATTGATACTTTGAAGCCTGTTCTCGCAGGTCCCCTTAAGACAGTTTTTTTCAATAGTGCTCATCCCATAAAGATAGTCCTGAGGCACACTTTACTGTGGACCCAAGTACAGGCTCCGAGCCTCCTCTGAATTCCATCACAGAGACTGCTGGGACTATGTTGCTACTATTGACAAAACTTCTGGCAAGTTTCAAGGAAGTGTGAAGGTAAAGTCCATAGAAAGTAACTCTTCTTTGTTACTGGCTTGTTTTTGTTTTTTTGTTTGTTTGTTTTTTGTTTTCCAGTGATGTGTTGTTTAATTTCTCATTTAGGTTAGACTGTGCAGCCAGGATTAATCTTCTTTCCTTGCTTTAGTTCAGTCCTTTCTCAACGTACACAGTAATCACTGAAAATATCTCTTTATTGACCCCTTAAATCCATTCTCTACATCAGACCCAGTTAACTTTCCAAAATGAAAACATCATATTTCATCCTTACCAAAAACTCTTCTTAGTGTCGAAACAAAATAAAATAAAACATCCCCAGTATAAGAAATGGGTGAACTGGGTCATCAGCTTTGTTTTCAGCTTGGCAGGGGGGAAATTCCCTGGCAATGCTGAAAATCAGAACTTGTGTCCTTTCAGATCTCTGTTTGACACAGTTTTATGCTTTCATGTTAGTTGTTGGAGAGTAAAAACATGATATTTCAGCTTTAGACAAAGTTGTATCTCTATTGTTTGCTGCTTTTTTTTTTTTCTTTTTGATTCTGACCTAATGTCTGTACACCTGGTATCTCAGGTCATCCTTGTACAGACATCTTGTGTAAATAAAGACTTGGCCATGATGCTTTTATGAAACTGTGAAATGAAATTATAATCACTCATTTTATGAGTGTTCTGTTTCACAAATTCATCACTCCTCTTCTGCACCATCCCTGAAACTTCCACTTTTTAATGATTTCATCACCTTCACCTTGCTGATTTACTTGTTAGTACAGTAGTAAATTCTAACACAGGCTTGATATCATTTTTTCTAACAATTTTTAACATATTTTTAAACACACAACCTTTCATTTCTTATGAGATTACATTTAAATAATGCAGCATGGTGTGGAGAAAAGGGAACACTCCTGCACTGCTGGTGGGAATGTGAATTGGTACAGCTGCTATGGAGAACAGTATGGAGGTTCCTTAAAAAACTACAAATAGAACTACCATATGACCCAGCAATCCCACTACTGAGCATATACCCTGAGAAAACCATAATTCAAAAAGAGTCATGTACCAAAATGTTCATTGCAGCTCTATTTACAATATCCCAGAGATGGAAACAACCTAAGTGCCCATCATCGGATGAATGGATAAAGAAGATGTGGTACATATATACAATGGAATATTACTCAGCCATAAAAAGAAATGAAATTGAGCTATTTGTAATGAGATGGATAGACCTAGAGTCTGTCATACAGAGTGAAGTAAGTCAGAAAGAGAAAGACAAATACCGTATGCTAACACATATATATATGGAATTTAAGAAAAAAAAATGTCATGAAGAACCTAGGGATAAGACATGAATAAAGACACAGACCTACTGGAGAACGGACTTGAGGATATGGGGAGGGGGAAGGGTGAGCTGTGACAAAGCGCGAGAGAGGCATGGACATATATACACTTCCAAACTTAAGGTAGATAGCTAGTGGGAAGCAGCCACATAGCACAGGGATATCAGCTCGGTGCTTTGTGACCACCTGGAATGGTGGGATAGGGAGGGTGGGAGGGAGGGAGATGCAAGAGGGAAGAGATATGGGAACATATGTATATGTATAACTGATTCACTTTGTTATAAAGCAGAAACTAACACACCATTGTAAAGCAATTATACCCTAATAAAGATGTTAAAAAAATAAAAAAATAATGCAGCATGACATGCAAAGGCCTTATGTCCCACTCCTTATTTCCAGTCTTTTATATGACCACGCCTATTTCTTCATGATCTATGTCTGTCCTTCTCAATCATTCTGAGGTGAAAGACCAATTTTTCCCCAAATTTATTATGCACCAAAGATTTTGTAAAATATAATGAAAATGAGAGTGATTTCAAACACAAAATGAAAAGGGAATACAAGGCATTTTCTTGTTTTATTATTCGATTAACATACATGGAATCGCTCTGTTGAACTGGTATAAAAGTTTCTAAACATTTACTTTCAGTTTTTATATTTATCTTGTTATGGACAAGTAGCAAATATTCCCTAGTCTCCTTCTGTTCTTTGGCGTTGCTTTGTGCTTCAGATATTTCCAAATACATAGAATCCCTACAACATTCAAAACCGAAATATTGTTTATCTCCATGCTTTCACTCTCTCAGGTTGGAGTGTCCCCAGAGTTGGCCTGGTATATGCCTTTTTCTTTTATTTTTTTAAATATATTTATTTATTTAGTTAGTTTTGGCTTCATTAGGACTTCATTGCTGCGTGTAGGCTTTCTCTAGTTGCGGCAAGCGGGGGCTACTTTTCGTTGCAGTGAGCAGGCCTTTCATTGCAGTGGCTTCTCTTGTTGCAGAGCACGGGCTCTAGGCTTGTGGGCTTCAGTAGTTGTGGCACGTGGGCTCAGTAGGTGTGGCTTGCAGGCTCAGTAGTTGTGGCTCACGGGTGTAGTTGCTCCGTGGCATGAGTATTTTAAATTTTTATTTGTATTTCCTTCTATAACACAAATAGAGGTAGAAAATGACTAAGAATAAAAATATGAATAAGAATAAGGATTAAAATAATGAAGATCCAGCTGGGAATATTTAAGAATAAAATTCTGATTATTTTACCACAGAATTTTCAGGTCTATATCTTCCATATCTTTTAAATTTTTTAAATGTCATGTTTTTTCTGGAAATTACCACATTTTTAACCTGTGAGGAGCTGGCATTACCTAAGCTATTATACTATCATTGTGATGTAATTACTTAGTAGGTAAGCATTAGTAAAATTTATATACTACGGCATTTATTACAGTTATTACACAAAAGATCTTAGTATTTAATACAATTAGGAGAGACGTCTAAAAAATACGACTCAGGATATGAACATTTTAGGTAGTTAGGTCTCCGCTTTAAAATATTTCACCAGAAGGAGGCAGCAGAGAGCAGCCATTGTGGCCTGACGGGCCCCGAGGAAGACCCTTCTCCCTCCTCTCTGCTGCGCCTTCTAGGGCTGCTGCTGTCAGATAGCCCCTGAGCGTAGCAGTGCGTGCTGCGATGCGGTACCTGGTCTCAAGATTCTGCACTCCAAGAAAAATCTTATTTCTTTAAATTTTTTATTTACTTATTTATTTGTTTTTTTAATATCTTTATTGGAGTATAACTGCTTTACAACGTTGTGTTATTTTCTGCTGTGTAACAAAGTGAATCAGCTATATGTATACATATATCCCCGTATCTCCTCCCTCTTGCATGTCCCTCCCATCCACCCGATCCCACCACTCTAGTTGGACAAAAAAGCTGATGATACTCCTGTGCTATGCGGCTGCTTCTCACAAGCTATATATTTTGCATTTGATAGTGTATAAATGTCCATGCCACTCTCTCACTTCATCACAGCTTACCCTTCCCCCTCCCTGTGTCCTCAAGTCCATTCTATACATCTGTGTCTTTGTTCCTGTCCTGCCCCTAGGTTCTTCAGAACCTTTTTTTTTTTTAGATTCCATATATATGTGTTAGCATACAGTATTTGGTTTTCTCCTTCTGACTTACTTCACTCTGTATGACAGACTCTAGGTCCATCCACCTCACTACAAATAACTCAATTTCGTTTCTTTCTATGGCTGAGTAATATTCCATTGTATATATGTGCCACATATTCTTTATCTATTCATCTGTTGATAGACACTTAGGTTGCTTCAACGTCCTGGTTATTATAAATAGAGCTGGAATGAACATTGTGGTACATGACTCTTTTTGAATTATCATTTTCTCAGGGTATATGCCCAGTAGTGGGATTGCTGGGTCGTATGTTAGTTCTATTTTCAGTTTTATAAGGAACCTCCATACTGTTCTCCATAGTGGCTGTATCAATTTATATTCCCACCAACAGTGTATGAGGGTTCCCTTTTATCCACACTCTCTCCAGCATTTATTGTTTGCAGATTTTTTGATGATGGCCATTCTGACTGGTGTGAGATGATATTGCATTGTAGTTTTAATTTGCATTTCTCTAATGATTAATGACATTGAGCATTCTTTTTTGTGTTTGTTGGCAATCTGTATATCTTCTTTGGAGAAATGTCTATTTAGGTCTTCTGTCCATTGTTGGATTGGGTTGTTGGTTTTTTTGATATTGAGCTGCATGAGCTGCTTGTAAAATTTGGAAATTAATCCTTTGTCAGTTGCTTCATTTGCAAATATTTTCTCCCATTCTGTGGATTGTCTTTTTGTCTTGTTTATGGTTTCCTTTGCTGTGCAGAAGCTTTTACCTTCCATTAGGTCCCATTTGTTTATTTTGGTTTTTATTTCCATTTCTCTAGGAGGTGGGTCAAAAGGGATCTTGCTGTGATTTATGTCATAGAGTGTTCTGCCTATGTTTTCCTCTAAGAGTTTGATAGTGTCTGGCCTTACATTTCGGTCTTTAATCCATTTTGAGTTTATTTTTGTGTATGGTGTTAGGGAGTGTTCTATTTTCATTCTCTTACATGGAGCTGTCCAGTTTTCCCAGCACCACTTATTGAAGAGGCTGTCTTTTCTCCATTGTATATTCTTGCCTCCTCTATCAAAGGTAAGGTGCCCATATGTGCATGGGTTTTTTCTGTGGGCTTTCTATCCTGTTCTATTGATCTCTATTTCTGCTTTTGTGCCAGTACCATACTGTCTTGATTACTGTAGCTTTGTAGTATTGTCTGAAGACAGGGAGCCTGATTCCTCCAGCTCTGTTTTTCTTTGGCAATATTGCTTTGGCTATTCAGGGTCTTCTGTGTTTCCATACAAGTTGTGAAATTTTTTGTTCTAGTTCTGTGAAAGATGTCATTGGCAGTTTCTTAGGGATTGCACTGAATCTGTGGATTGCTTTTGGTCATATAGTCATTTTCACAATGCTGGTTCTTTCAATCCAAGAACACGGTATATCTCTCCATCTGTTTGTATTATCTTTAATTTTTTCATCAGTATCTTATACTTTTCTGCATACAGGTTTTGTCTCCTTAGGTAGGTTTACTCCTAGGTATATTATTTTTTTTGTTGTAATGGTAAATGGGAGTGTTTCCTTAGTTTGTCTTTCAAATTTTTCATCATCAGTGTACAGGAATGGAAGAGATTTCTGTGCATTACTTTTGTAACCTGCTACGTTACCAAATTCATTGATTAACTCTAGTAGTTTTCTGGTAGCATCTTTAGGATTCTCTATATATAGTGTCATGCCATCTGCCAACAGTGACAGAGTTACTTATTCTTTTACGATTGGATTCATTTTATTTATTTATCTTCTCTGATTGCTGTGGCTAAAACATCCAAAACTATGTTGAATAATAGTGGTGAGAATGGGCAACCATGTCATGTTCCTGAACTCAGAGGAAATTGTTTCAGTTTTTCACCATTGAGAATGATGTTGGCTGCGTGTTTGCCATATATGGCCTTTATTATGTTGAGGTAGGTTCCCTCTATAACTACATTCTGGAGGGTTTTTATCATAAATGTGTGTTGAATTTTGTCAAAAGCTTTTTTGCATCTATTGAAATGATCAAATGGTTTTTATCCTTCAGTTTGTTAATATGGTGTATCACATTGATTGATTTGTGTATATTGAAGAATCCTTGCATTCCTGGAATAAACCCCACTTGATCATGGTGTATGATCCTTTGTATGTGCTCTTGGAGTTTGTTTGCTAGTATTTTGTTGAGAATTTTTGCATCTTTGTTCATCAGTAATATTGGCCTGTAGTTTTCTTTTCTTGTGATATCTGTCTGGTTTTGGTATCAGGGTGATGGGGACCTTGTAGACTGAGTTTGGGAGTGTTCCTCCATCTGCTATATTTTGGAAGATTTTGAGAAGGATAGGTGTTACCTCTTCTCTAAATCTTTGATAAAATTTGCCTATGAAGCATGTGGTCCTGGGCTTTTGTTTTTTGGAAGATTTTTTATCTCAGTCTCAATTTCAGTGCTGTGATTAGTCTGTTTATATTCTCTATATCTTCCTGGTTCAGTCTCAAAAGGCTGTGCTTTCTAAGAAGTTGGCCATTTCTTCCAGGTTGTCCATTTTATTCCCATATAGTTGTTTGTGGTAATCTTTCATAATCCATTGTATTTCTGCAGTGTCAGTTGTTACTTCTCCTTTTTCATTTCTAATTCTATTGATTTGAGTCTTCTCCCTTTTTATCTTGATGAGTCTGGTTATCAATTTTATTTATCCTCTCAAAGAAACAGCTTTTAGTTTTATTGATCTCTGCTATCATTTCCTTCATTTCTTTTTCTTTTATTTCTGATCTGATATTTATGATTTCTTTCCTTCTGGTAAGTTTGGGGTTTTTTGCTCTTCTTTCTCTAATTGCTTTAGGTGTAAGGTTAGGTTGTTTATTTGAGATGTTTCTTGTTTCTTAGGTAAGATTGTATTGTTATAAACTTCCCACCTAGAACTGCCATTGCTGCATCCTGTAGGTTTTGGGTCATCGTGTTTTCATTGTCAATTGTTTCTAGGGAATTTTTGAATTCCTCTTTGATTTCTTCAGTGATCTCTTGGTTATTTAGTAGTGTACTGTTTACCCACCATGTGTTTGTATTTTTTACAGTTTTTTTCCTTCAATTGATATCTAGTCTCATAGCATTATGGTCAGAACAGTTACTTCATATGATTTCAATTTTCTTAAATTTACCAAGGCTTGATTTGTGACCAAGATGTTATCTATCCTGGAGAATGTTACATGAGCACTTGAGAAGAAAGTGTATTTCATTGTTTTTTGGATGGAATGTCCTATAATTATCAATTAATCCATCTTGTTTAATGTATCATTTAAAGCTTGTGTTTCCATATGTATTTTCATTTTGGAAGATATGTCCATTGGTGACAGTGGGGTGTTAAAGTACCCTACTATGATTGTGTCACTGTCACTTTCCCTTTTATGACTGTTAGCTTTTGCCTTATGTATTGAGGTGCTCCTATGTTGGGTGCATAAATATATACATTGTTATATCTTCTTCTTGGATTGATCCCTTCATCATTATGTAGTTTCCTTCTTTGTCTCTTCTAATAGTCTTTATTTTAAAGTCTATTTTGTCTGGTATGAGAATTGCTACTTCAGTTTTCTTTTGATTTCCATTTGCATGGAATATATTTTTCCATCCCCTCACTTTCAGTCAGTATGAGTCCCTAGGTCAGAAGTGAGTCTCTTGTAGACAGTATATATATGGATCTTGCTTTTTATCCATTCAGCCAGTCTATGCCTTTTGGTTGAAGCATTTAATCCATTTACACTTAAGGTAATTATTGATATGTATGTTCCTTTGGCCATTTTCTTAATTGTTTGGGGTTTGTTATTGTAGGTTTTTTACTTCTCTTGTGTTTCCTGCCTAGAGAAGTTCCTTTAGCGTTTGTTGTAAAGCTGGTTTTGTAGTGCTGAATTCTCTTAGCTTTTTTTTTTTTTTTTTTTTTTTTTGCTGTACGTGGGCCTCTCACTGTTATTGCCTCTCCTGTTGCAGAGCACAGGCTCTGGATGCACAGGCTCAGTGGCCATGGCTCACAGGCCTAGCCACACCACAGCATGTGGGATCTTCCCAGACCAGGACATGAACCCGTGTCCCCGCATCGGCAGGCGGACTCCCAACCGCTGTGCCACCAGGGAAGCCCAATTCTCTTAGCTTTTGCTTGTCTGTAAAGGTTTTGATTTCTCTGTCGAGTCTGACTGAAATCCTTGCTGGGTAGAGTAATCTTGGTTGTAGGTTTTTTCCTTTCATCCCTTTAAATATGTCCTGCCAGTCTCTTCTGGGTTGCAGAATACCTTATAGGTATTCCCTTCTACGTTATTTGTTGCTTTTCCCTTGCTGCTTTTAATATTTTTTCTTTGTATTTAATTTTTGATAGTTTGATTAATATGTGTCTCAGCGTGTTTCTCCTTGGATTTATCCTGTATGGGACTCTCTGCATTTCCTGTGCTTAATTGACTATTTCCTTTCCCATATTACGTAAATTTTCAACTATAGTCTCCTCAAATATTTTCTCATTCCCTTTCTTTTTCTCTTCTTCTTCTGGGACCCCTGTAATTTGAATATTGGTGCATTTAATGTTGTCCCAGAGATCTCTGAGACTGTCCTTAAATTTTTTCATTCTTTTTTCTTTATTCTGTTCTGCAATAGTTATTTCCACTATTTTATCCTCCAGGTCACTTATCCATTTTTCTGCCTCAGTTATTCTTCTATTGATTCCTTCTAGAGAATTTTTAATTTCATTTATTGTGTTGTTCATCACTGTTTGTTTGCTCTTTAGTTCTTCTAGGTCCTTGTCAAACGTTTCTTGTATTTTCTCCATTTTATTTCCAAGATTTTGAATCATCTTTACTATCATTACTCTTAATTCGTTTTCAGGTAGAATACCTATTTACTCCTCATTTGTTTGTTCTGGTGATTTTTTATCTTGCTTCTTCATCTGCTGTGTGTCTCTCTACCTTCTCATTTTGCTTAACTCTCTGAGTTTGAGGTCTCCTTTTCACAGGCTGCAGGTTCATAGTTCTCTTGTTTTTGGTCTCTGCCCCCAGTGGGTTAAGTTGGTTCAGTGGGTTGCGTAGGCTTCCTGGTGGAGGGGACTGGTGCCTGTGTTCTTGTAGATGAGGCTGGATCTTGTCTTTTTGTTGGGAAGGACCACATCCAGTGGTGTGTTTTGGGGTGTCTGTGAACTTATTATGATTTTCAGCAGCCTCTCTGCTAATACATGGTGTTGTGTTCCTGTCTTGCTAGTTGTTTGGTGTGGAGTTTCCAGCACTGAAGCATGCTGGTCGTTGAGTGGATCTGGGTCTTAGTATTGAGATGGAGATCTCTGGGAGAGCTTTTGCCATTTGATATTACATGGGGACAGGAGGTCTCTGCTGTACCAATGTCCTGAACTCGGCTCTCCCACCTAAGAGGCTCAGGCCTGACACCAAGCTGGAGCACCAAGACCCTGTCAGCCACATGGGTCAGGGTGGCTGCCCCATGTGGCTGACAGAGGAAAAGGGAGAAAAAAAAGAAAGGAAGAAAAAAATAAAATTAAATTAAAAATTATTAAAATAAAAATTAAAATATATTATTAAAAAATAAAATCAACCAAACCAATAAACAAATCCACCAATGATAACAAGCACTAAAAACTACACTAAAAATAACCCAACAAATGGAAAGACAGAACCGTAAGACAAATGGTAAAAGCAAAACTATACAGACAAAATCACGCAAAGAAGCATAAACATACACACTCACAAAAAGAGAAAAAGGAAAATATATATATACATTAAAAACAATAGAAGAGAGCAACCAAATTAATAAACAAATCTACCAATGATAATAAGCTCTAAATACTAAACTAAGGTAAACATAAAACCAGAAACAAATTGGATGCAGAAAGCAAACCGCAAGTCTACGGTTGCTCCCATATTCCACCACCTAAATTTTGGGATGATTTGTTTTCTATTCAGGTATTCCACAGATTCAGGGTACATCAAGGTGATTGTGGAGATCTAATCCACTGTTCCTGAAGCTGCTGGGAGAAATTTCGCTTTCTCTTCTTTGTTCACACAGCTCCTGGGGTTCAGCTTTGGATTTGGCCCCATCTCTGCGTGTAGATAAACTGAAGGCATCTGTTCCCTGCCGAGACAGGACAGGGTTAAAGTAGCAGCTGATTATGGGGCTCTGGCTCACTCAGGCCAGTGGAAGGGAGGGGTATGGATTGTGGAGTGAGCCTGTGGCAACAGAGGCCAGCATGACATTGCAACAGCCTGAGGCATGCCATGTTTTCTCCTGGGGAATTTGTCCCTGGCAGTGGTGGCTGCACAGGCTCCCAGGAGGGGAGGTATGGGTAGTGACCTGTGCTTGCACACAGGCTTCTTGGTGGCTGCAGCAGTAACATTAGCATTTCATGCCTGTCTCTGGTGTCTGCACTGATAGCCATGCCTTGCACCCGTCTCTGGAACTCGTTTACTTGGTGCTCTGAATCCTCTCTCCTCACACATCTTAAAACAATGGTCTCTTGCCTCTTACGCAGGTCCAGACTTTTTCCTGGACTCCCTCCTGGCTAGCTGTGGTGCACTAGGTCCCTTCAGGCTGTGTTCATGCAGCCAACCCCAGTCCTCTCCCTGGGGTCTGAATTCCGTAGCCCGAGTCTCAGCTCCCAGCCCCTACCCACTCTTGTGGGTGAGCGGACAAGCCTCTCAGTCTGGTGAGTGCTGGTCAGCACTGATCCTCTGTGCAGGAATCTCTCCACTTTGCCCTCTGCACCCCTGTTGCTGTGCTTTCCTCTGTGGTTCCGAAGCTTCCCCCCTGCCCACCCCCCATCTCCACCAGTGAAGGGGCTTCCTATTGTGTGGAAACTTTTCCTCCTTCACAGCTCCCCCGCAGAGGTGCAGGTCCTGTCCCTATTCTTTTGTCTCTGTTTTTTCTTTTTTCTTTTGCCCTACCCAGGGGCGTTTCTTGCCTTTGGGGAAGTCTGAGGTCTTCTGCCAGCGTTCAGTAGGTGTTCCGTAGGAGTTGTTCCACATGTAGATGTATTTTTAATGTATTTGTGGGAAAGAAGGTGATCTCCATGTCTTACTCTTCCACCATCTTGAAGGTCACCCCCCAATCCTCCATAGAAATCTTGCCGTGATTAGATAAGACCCCCAGATAAATATTCTAACCTTCGACCTGTTCACTTTTACATCCCTGAAAATGAATCACCATTGGAACAAAAGCTAAGAGAATTAAGTCAAAAAACACAAGAATGGAACCAACATTTCTGGGAAAACCAGAATTTGATTTTTCATAAAGAAAAAGAAGAACTTATTCACTCAAGACTAAATGCCAAAGGCCTGTAACTGAGACCTGAATCAGGTCAAAAAGCAGGTCCTTGTGCACTAGGCCCATGTGTCTCCATCTTGACTGTGGATTCCAAGCTGGCTGTTGTTCAGGAAAGTGATATTAAAGCCAAGCACTGTGTGCCTGTTTTCTGTGTTTTTGAATTATACCAGTTTGAAAGAGAACAGAATAAAAATATTAATAAAATTTCACTTGAAAAGTTTGACTCCACTGATGGGAATTATTTGGAAGCTGGCTGCAGTGTTACCAAGGCCTCACCTGACCAGTGGGCCATGGTTGTTGGAGGTCCCTAGGTCCAGGCCCTGAGGAGAAGCAGCTGTCCTGGGAGGTGTTATGCACACAGACCTGGAAGTAGTTGAGGCTCCTCCATCAGACCCCTGGAGATGGCAGAAGCGCTTACAGGGAACTTTTCTCCATTTACCCCAGTGAGGCAGAGAGTGTTTCCAAAGTTTTCTAGAACAGCTTGCTGTGTATCATGTCCCTCTGTTTCGATTCTTGTAAAATCAGCATTGTTTCAAATAGGATTATGTGGTTGTAAAATGATGAAGCTCTCTTTGTACTGTGTCCTGGAGCCATGGCGGGGGAGAAGGGAAATCTGCCTCAGCAGTGGGAAAGCGGCCTTCAGAACCAGGTCACAAGCCTGTCCTCTGAGCACAGACATCTGGCTTTTACAGAAAGCCACTTAGCAAAGAGTTTTTATTCCAAAATGAGGTGTGGCAGTAGAGTCAAAAGGCTGGATTTCTTCTGTGGCTTATAAACTTTCGCCACCAAAGATGATTTCCAAGGAGAAATTCCAGAGACCAGAGGAAGCACATCAACCACATATCCCACCCCCAGCCCCAGCCCCACCCCAGGCTTTTAAGGGCTGTGCGGATGGACGAGGATGACTCTGAAGAGGAAAGCCAGACACCCAGTGCCGCTGAGTGCTGTGATTCCTGGTGAACACTGCGCAGCCTGTCAGTTCTGTGGGCTGTTAACCCAGGTGTCCACAGAGGTCCTCAGGGAGTGGAGTACTGCACCAAACACCAGGGGACCCAAGAACCCCATCTCACGCATCATGCCACAGCCTCTGCTAAATACAACCTGTCACCAGCCCGTGTGACACTGTGTGCATCTGCAAAGAAAACACAGCAGAGTTAGGGGACTGGGCAGGGCCCTGGTTCCATGTGAGCGAGCCCGGAGGCATGAACTGTATTCTAGCTTTTAATTCTTTCCCCCACCCCATCAAACTCACTAACTGACTTTAAGGTCATTTAAAGGTCTTCTTCCGGCAACTTCCAGTGTTATTGTTTCTAATTCCTTTCGCTTATCAATTCTTAGAGACTCTGAGGGTGACTTTCCATAGTAACCAATTACAAACTGTTAAAGATATCTCTTGTTATATGTTACCATCTCTGTGAAGGCAGATGGAGAGAATGGAAAGTGGGCATGTATTTGTCACCCGTGGAACTAGTGAACGACCACGCAGATGCAGATGTGCCCTGAGTCACCCTCTGAGATGTTAAGATCCTGTTGTCCCAGAGCGGATAGCCTGGTGCACTAGACAGCTTGTTTATGGGATCATTGAGCAAATGGATTCTGCCCTTCGGCTGGTGGTGTGGTGACCCACTACCAGTACTTATCTTGTACAGGAACTTTTACCAGCTGTAGCTCTTCCTGCATGTCTCATAATTTACCTCCCTGGGCCTTCTAGGGGCAGACCTCTTAAGGTTTCAAGGAACAGAACCTTAGTCAAGTGAACTCTGGTCAAGGGTTAGGGGCAAGTAACTGGTAGGAGACAGAGATCTCCAGAAACAGACCACCTGGGTCCCTGCATTGGGCAAAGCCCTACAGCCAACGACCATTATATCCCTGGGCTACACTCGCAGGGTGACAGGGTGGCATAGTGCTGGGCAAACACTCAAGGTTCTTATCCCCACCTGAGCCCCTCAGGTCTGAGGCCAGGAGATGCTGCCATCACAGTTCCAAGGATGCTTTAAGAGTGACTTCAAGATGAGCCAAAAGCAAACATATGTTCTATATTCAGACAAAAGAAAGTGTAAGTGGTTCTTAGACTTTGTGTAAAATAAAAATTGTGAAAGGAAAGTTTCCTTGGAAAATAGCCAGAAGGAGCAGCACCCACAGTGGCAGCATCCTGGGCTGGGAGGTGAGGGTGTCTCATCGCCCCCCAGCGATAGGAGGACAGCAGAGGATGGGGCACGATGCAAAGCATCCCCAAGTCCCAATGTTCAGAGTCCCTAGTTGTTCTCCTCTGATTGTTTGCACTTGACATAAATTACATGGTCGTTAGACATTGAGGACTGGAGAAATGTTTTAGCAACTCAGGACTTAAGTATAGTTTAAATATAGTATGTTGTCTCTTTGTAATAATTTAATTCAATGACAAAATGGTTACTTGACTCATGGTGTAAACCATGTTGCTAGGTTCTTAAATGCTGAGTGAATTAACTAGAAATGACAGTGCTGTTTTCCTCTTTCTTGGATTCTTAAACATTCAAGATTAAATGATTGTGGTAAATGTTACTTTAGGTCACAAATAAATGCAAATAAATTTTTTTATTGAAGTATAGTTGATTTACAAAATTGTGTTAGTTTCAAGTGTACAGCAAAGTGCTTCAGTTATACATATATATTTATATATATATTTTTTGATTATTTTCCATTATAGTTTATTACAAGATATTGAATATAGCTCCCTGTGCTATATGGTAAATCTTTGTTGTTTATCAAATAAATTTTAATTAAACTTATTTTGACCCTAAATTTGTATGTCAGTTTAAAAAAATTAGGTTGTTTTAAGATGATTCTCTGTCATGTCCATATTTAAATAATGTATTTTTGTAGACTATTAAATAATTACAGAATAAAGTTTATCTCAGTGACGTATTTTATACTGCTTTTCCCAGAAAACATCTCTCATAAAATTTAATCCTTCCGTTTTCTGAATTTAAAAGTAAAATAAAATTGAGTCTCTTTCCAAATAAAATAAAATAAAATAAAATATTTGACCAATTCATCATGTTGGAAGACACTTTTGAACTTTATTTGTGGTTGGTTATTTTGTGTGATCATCTATAATGATGAACTGCAGGACTCCTTTTCTACCTGTTTATTGTATAGATGATTACTGCTGGTAAACAATTATTCCTGTATTTGATTCAACGTGTACTTTGCCTGTGACTACTTGGCTTATTATCCCCTGTTTAGTCCTATCTGCTTACACAAATAGCCATGCATACAAATGAAACTATAATTAATAGAAATTATTAATTATAGTTAATCATTTTCTTAACACAAAATGAAAGCAACTAACTCTCCTAAAGGAATTTCTCTTTTTTCTTTAAATGTAGAATATGGTTTCTGGGACACATACGGTATTTTAGTGATAGGCAAAGGTGCTGCTACTAGTGTTTTGGGGACACTTTTAATAACGAGAAATATTGAGAATAATTTTTAGGTCTTTTAAGATGTTGAGTTCTAATTGAGTTTATGTAAATCCTTTACAACTAATATGATTTTATTTGCTGCTATGACTTAACTATCTAATTTGGCCAGTCAACTGCAACTGAAGGAAAAGTTGTTAAGAGATTTTTTGTTAAATCCCAAGAGAAGTGAAAAAGCCTGAGCTGATGCTATTGTACATAAGAGGCTTTAGGAGATTAGACACAAGCAAAACATTTTCTGGAACTAGGTATCAAATGAGTCATAGAACTGAAAAATAGGCCATATCTCATGCCCCTGTATGAAACATCCCTCCAAAAGACACCTGAGCATTGTTTGGTTGCTTTGGGAGAAACAGGTGAGAAGATATCATCTCACCTTGGGTACATGAGCAGCAGTGGAAGTTATAATGCTGCTCCAAGCAACCTTGTGAGCAGAAGATAGTTGGCAAGTGGAAACATGAACTGGAGAGAAAAAAAACAAGTCAGAAGCCAGTTGATAACTGACGCTGAAAATCTGGTTTGTAAGCATAGGTGAGACATACTTTTAGTAAGGCTAAGTTTGTACCCAATAAGCAAATCAGGGTCACTGTAATTTGCGTATAGATACAATTGTGCCCGATTTTACAGTCGTTTGATGGTGAGACCAGGTATCATTTGTGTTTTAGGACTCATATTCTTTTACCTAAGAAGTGCTATACTTTAATTCAGAACTCTCCAGTGACTTTCAATGCCTGTGCAATGGCCTATAAGGCTCCTTCATGGTGCGACTCCAACTCAGTGGCCTCATCTCCTACTATGTTCCCTATCACTTACTCCAATCCAGTTATGCTGAAGTTCTTATAGATATTAGAACACATCCAGTATAATGCTACTTTATTTGTAGCTTCTTTGCGTGGAATGCTCTTCCCCCAGATACTGCATTATGTGTTTCTTGTTCTTGTTTTAGGTCTCTTCTGGGGTTGTTTCTGAATTCCCAGGACAAAAAGAAAATCCCAAATTTTTAGACAAAATACTGACTGCTTACAGAAGAAGAGAATGACACTGGCTTCAAATACCTCTAGTGCAATGCTGTGGAGAGAAATTTCAGAATTTTGAGGTAATGACATAATCCTAAAATGTTTTATTTAGGCAAACTTTCATTCTCCAATGAGGGAAAAATTAATCCATATTTGAACGTTCAGAAACTCAAAGAATGTGCCATTTAACACCTTTTATTAAACAAATTATCTAAGTAAAACCAAAAATTAGCTTGCATAAAGAACTCAGGAAATGTTGCAAAACATTCTGGAATAAAATTATTTTCAAAATATATTGTTGGGCTTCCCTGGTGGCGCAGTGGTTGGGAGTCCGCCTGCCGATGCCGGGGACGCGGGTTTGTGCCCCGGTCCGTGAGGATCCCACATGCCGCAGAGCGGCTGTGCGCGTCCGGAGTCTGGGCTTCGCGGCCGGAGGGGCCGCAGCAGTGAGAGGCCTGCATACCACAAAATAAATAAATAAATAAATAAATAAAATATATTGTTAACTCTAAACAATTGTTTAAAATGAGCTTGTAAAATTTAACACATTTGTTTAATATTTTAGGAAAAATATTAATAACAACCAAATAATTAAATTCCATTTTACATCACTAAAACCTGGGAAGGGAGATGAAAAGAAAGGAAAGAAATAAGATTTATTTCAAATCATATTTTATTGATCATAAGAGCACAAAATAAAATGGAGTCAGTTAGAAAAATTGTTTAAATTATGTTGTTTATAAAAAACTAGATTGAAACAAGATGACAGAGAGTACATTTAGCTCATATCTCTAAAACAATTAAAATGTTTAAAATCTGTGTTTAAAAAAGATGAATAACTCATCATACTGGAAAACAAGGAAGAGATCCAACTGCTGAAGAGAAATTTTAAACAAATCCTTCAAAAATAAAAGCAGATGAAATGGCTTCAAAATCCACCGCCCAAAACATGTGCAGAAGGAAAATAACACTAGTATAAGAAGATGCTTGCAAATACTATAAACATAAATAAAAACATGCAAAATATTATGAAAACTAATCAGATAATTATTTATTACAACTTGTTTTACTGAGTTTCAGGCTGTAATACATTTTGTCATATGACAGTATTCCAAGAACTTCTCTCTTAGCAGAGCGATATGTTTGCCTGGAGAGATATTCCAGCCTGAAAACAGGCACTGTACTTGCAGGGGAAGCAGATCAGGGACTAAGGCAACTAGACCCCCCAACAGCACCTCCTTTGTTCTTGCTACAAACTGAAGAATCAATTGCATCATCTGCAGAGAAAAGCAGAGGGAGGCAGGGGTGCATTTTCCTAGTTCTATGGAAAGTTCAGGCAGATTTATTTTCAACTTTATCTGAAAAACTTAAAAGTATAAGATCCTACATCTTTTAGCTAAAGAGTAATGAAGGGAGTATTTGCCTTACCACAAAGTAAAACATACTAGAAAGTTTGTGTTAAAACAGGTTGAAAATGTACAGAAACTTGTTATAGGAAAGTGGATATTGGAGCTTAGGAACCAGAGAAAGGAAAAGAGGCAATGCAGGAGATGCTGGTACGACCTGATGTGTGATCCATACTGAAGAATTGTCTAGTTTTTCAAGCAAGCAAAGGATTTTAAACATGAGAGTTTTGTGGTTAAAATGACCTTTAGGAAAATTTCCTAAATCCCAAGGAAATTCACTGGAGATTGTAACAGAGAGTGATGAGACCATGATGGCACATGACCTTAGTGACCTGGACAAAGGTAGTAGCAGTGAGAATGGAGAGGTGTGGAAATAACAAAAGATAGCTTGGAGGTCATCAGGAGTAATCAAACAAAGAAGTATGACCAGGAGGAGATAAAACGGGGCCATTCATGAAGGTAGACAGCACAAGCTTGGGAAGGATGGCATGGAGATGCACAGCTCAGATTGGGTCATGTTAGATTAAGGCTCCAGTTGGAGGTATTCAAGTGTTTCCCAGCACATGGGCTGTCGCAAGGGGGTGTTGTGGATAACACAGAACCTGCCAAGCATGTGGTACTATAGAAAGACGTGTAGATGGCTATAAATCTGTCCCTCTTTTTCAAATTATATTTTTAAGTTAAATTTAATAAACAGTATTATCTGTGTCATAGAAAATGGTCAAGGCTCTTGAATTTGTTCATTTATTCATTATCTCCTTCATTCATTAAATAAATATTTACTGAGGGACTTCCCTGGCAGTCCAGTGGTTAGGACTTTGCCTTCCAATGGAAGGGGTGGAGGTTCAATCCCTGGTTGGGGAGCTAGGATCCCACATCCCTCACAGCCAAAAAACCAAAACATAGAACAGAAGCAATATTGTAACAAATTCAATAAAGAGTTTAAAATATTTTTAATAAATAAATATTTATTGAGAACTTACCTATATGCCAGGCATTTTACTAAGCTGAGAATATAATGGTAGAGCAAGAGAAGAGTAAGAAAGAAGGGATATAGTCCTTGTCCTGGTAGAGCTTAACGTGAATACAGATGAATAGATAAGCACAGCTGTCATAAACACTGAATTTAGAAGTACACAGTGCTATGATGACTAATAATAAGAGGAATGGACAAAGTCAGGGAGATCCAAAAAGTGTTCCCAGAAAGTGATGACAGACCTGTATTCTGAGGGAAGATTAGGAGTTAGCCTGGAAAAGAGGCCACATTACATGCAAAGACCCAGTAAATAGAGGGAATATAGCTCATCTGAGAAACTAAAAAGGCCACAATTTATGTATTTCATAACACAATATTTCTCAAATATCGTTAAAATCTACTTCTCTGTTTTAAGTATATCTTTTCTCGAAAAATGGACAAAAGATATTTCTCGACATGATTATGAACTGAACCTCATAGAGTACACTAGTAAATGGTGTACCATGTTTACAGCAAGGTAGTATATTCAGGAGGCTGATCATCTAATAACAATGCAGTCCACTCATAATAGTCTGCAACATCTGCAAGTCTCAAACTCAGTAATGAACATGTCAGAGCTCATTGTTCTATCAATTCATTAAAGTGCCAGGTGCCTATGTGCTGGTCAGCCAACACTCTCAGAATAATAGCCTTTTATGTAACATCTGGGTAACATAGCGACTTCCTCCCTTACCCCCACCATGTAGAGCAGACATGAGCTAAAACTTGAATAATTCACTTATGTTACACCCACCACTATTCAGGAGGCCTCCAATGCCTCTGTTGAAATTTTTTGCTTCTGTGAATGACACCAAGACCTTAGTTAAGTGGGAATATTCAGAATTCATCCTAACACTATGCAGACTGAGGTGCTGCAGTAATTCTGACTCCCTAATTTCTCTAGTATGAGGAACTTCCACAGTGGTGGAGTAAAGACCTTGGCTAATTCTCTCCCCCAAAAGAATGAAAAATGAGAATATTTTCAAAAACAGCCATATCGAGACTCTGGAAATGGATCAAATGTATATCACAAATTAATAAGTGGGCTAAGAACAGCTGTGGCTCTAAGCTGGGCTGCCCCTATCTTTTTCCTATGCCCAGTACCTTCAGTGAAGTTCTACTAGGGCAGGGAAGGCCATGAAAGTCAGAAGCTTCCCTGCTGAAGGTGGCTAATGTGATTTAGAGAGAAGTAGGGAAAACAGCCAAACCCAAGGGCATCACTGAAAATAATTGCAAACTCAAAGGCAAACAAATGGAAAAGTTTAATTTCCCAGTTATCCTGAGGGTTTAACACTGGATGGAGCAACATACCTGCAGAACAACCAGATAATTTAGAGGGAGAGTTTAGTGGGCGTGGATAATCTGCCACACATCCCTGCCTGTCTGGAAGAATGCACACAGGAGCAAGCCTGCATGCATGCTCACAAGAGACCAGAAACAACCAATCCCAGATTTCTGCAGGTCCCTGGATGAAGATGTGGCTTGTGCACATGCTGCAAGGAGAAATAAGAAAGTGGACGGGAAAGTAAAAGTCAGGGCTGACTTGAAACTTCCTGAACTTTGAACACTCTCTCCAACTCAAACAAAGATCCACTGGCAAAGGATAGAAGCCTTATTGGCTCAAAGTGTTTGAGTATGACCTTATTAAGCTATGCTTACACAGGAGTGATCCCTGAGAAACCAGGCTTAAAAAGAAAAACAAGAATTACCAAAAACTTAACAGAGACACCTGCGGTTGAATACTGTGGGAGAGTCAGACTGACAGATTAGCCCAGCCAAGTGACTAAACAAACATACAATAAAAAGAAGCAAAGAACAACAACAATAACATGGGGATATCAGAATCAACATGTCATCTATAATTTCCATTTTTCAACAACAAAAAAGAAGGTATAAAAAGAAAGAGGGAAGTGTGACTATACACAGGGAGAAAGGAAGTCAATACAAACTGTCTTTGATGTTGTTCAAGTGTTAGACATAACTGACATAATCAAAAAACCTCAAAGCTGGAAAGCAATGAACATTAAATATTTTCAAGGAATAAAGCACATGTTCAAGAATCAAAAATTAAAGTATGTCAATCATGATGCATCAAATAGAGAGTTATCATTAAAGAAATAGAAAATAGTTTTTAAAAAACTAAGTGGAAATTCTCAAATTGAAAAGTACAATAAATTCCTAGCAGGACACAAGATAAATATGCCAAAATCAATTATATTTCTATATCCTAACAACAGATAATGAAAAGTGAAATTAGGAAAGTAATTTCATTCACAAAAGCCTCAAAAACAATAAAATACAATCAACAAATTTAATAAAAGAAATGCAAGACGTACACTGAAAACTGAAGAAGATTGTTGAGAGAAATTAATGATCTAAATAAATGGAGAAACATTTTATTCATTCATGGTGGCATCAAAAAATAATGAGAAAAAGGAAGAAAATTAACAAAAATGTAATACCTGTATTCATTTTACATCTACATATGTCATAAACAATTATCTTGTTTTTCCTGCCAATAGAGTGTTTTTCTGTTTATACTGCTTTATTTTGTTTTTGCTGAATATCATTTTGGCTAAGTGGGATTTAATGGAAGATTTTGTTTTACTATTATATTGATTTAGTATGTTCATATTTTGTCCAGCTAAATTGCTGAATTATTTCCTTTTAAGTTAATTTCTCTATTTTTCTGTAGAGAAAATCATATCCTGTGCAAATAATGACAATCTCATCTTTTTTTTTTTTTAACATCTTTATTGGGGTATAATTGCTTTACAATGGTGTGTTAGTTTCTGCTTTATAACAAAGAGAATCAGTTATACATATACATATGTTCCCATATCTCTTCCCTCTTGTGTCTCCCTCCCTCCCACCCTCCCTATCCCACCCCACCAGGCGGTCACAAAGCACCGAGCTGATCTCCCTGTGCTATGCGGCTGCTTCTCACTAGCTATCTACCTTACGTTTGGTAGTGTATATATGTCCATGCCTCTCTCGCGCTTTGTCACAACTCACTCTTTCCCCTCCCCATATCCTCAAGTCTGTTCTCCAGTAGGTCTGCATCTTTATTCTTGTCTTACCCCTAGGTTCTACATGACATTTTTTTTTCTTAAATTCCATATATATGTGTCAGCATACGGTATTTGTCTTTCTCTTTCTGACTTACTTCACTCTGTATGACAGACTCTAGGCCATCTTTCTTTATATGTTTTTTGGTATTTACTCACTGAATGTACCACTTTGAATAGCAATGACAGTAGCAGACACCACTGTCTTTTTCCTAATCGTAATGGTAAATCTTCAAATTTTGGTACTATGTATACTTACTACATGTTGGTTATGGCTAAACTAAACCATACAAAGGAAGCTCTCTTTTATTCAAAAACCAATAAGATTTTTTTCATCAATGTATGTGTATTTTTATTGAGAGTTTTATTCAGCAAGTAGTGAGATGATTAGATGGTTCCTTTTTTCCCCTTTAATCTGTTAATGTAGACAACCACATTAATGGATTTTCTAATGTTAAATTATTCTTACACTCCTGGTAAAAACTCTATATGGTATATCTAAGTTTTCTTCAATACCTAAGTGCAGTTGAATAATAGCTATTTTGTGTTTGGTTTATTTGTTTGCTTTGTTTATCTTCAAGTATTTTTGTCGGGTTGCTGAGTTTTTGTGTTGTGATATTCTAGCCTCGTAAAATGACTCCACTTCTTTTCCATTATTTTATATATCTTGAAACTGATCATCATTTAGAGCCTGAGGCCTTTTGGATTAGTCAACAAATTCTCCAACAGTTTCAATTTTTATGGTAACTGGTATCTTTAAGATTTTTTCTTCTGGGTCTTATTTGACTCATTCATAGTTTTTAATAAAAATTTCCACCTCATTTTGATTTCAAATGACCTGAAATGAAGTTGTACATAGTTTTCTCTTATTTTCACTTTTTACTATATCCATTAACATCCACTTTTTAAATCCCAGTGTTCTTTATTTGTGTATTATCTTGTTTATCGTGCCTTCTTGAGTTTACTTTTATGCTACATTTTTTTTTTCAAAAAAGCTGTCTGTGTCTCATTTTGTTGTTTCTCTTATATTTGTTTTAATTTCTATTTTAATGATACAGCCTTTATATTTACTTCCTGTGTTACTCTTTTATTTATTTATTTATTTTTTGCGATACGCTGGCCTCTCACTGTTGCGGCCTCTCCTGTTGTGGAGCACAGTCTCCGGACGTGCAGGCTCAGCGGCCATGGCTCACGGGCCCAGCTGCTCCACGGCGTGTGGGATCTTCCCAGACTGGGACACAAACCCATGTCCCCTGCATTGGCAGGTGGACTCTCATCCACTGCGCCACCAGGGAAGCCCGTTACTCATTTTTTTATTTTACTTTCTTCCTGAGTGAATGTCTAGGTTACTTATTTTCAATATTTCTTCTTCTCTACAAATACACTTTAAGCTATAAAATGCTTGTAATTCTACTTTGGTTTCATAATGTCATTACGGACTATGGACAAGGATAGATAGTAAAGAGAATACATACTACCCTACAAAAAATATAACATATGGTCAAAAGATTCAAATGATATATGCCAAACATACTACAAGTAACTGTACTACTTTAAAGAATTTTATAATAATTTTAAAAATAAAATAAAGCAAAAACAATTTAGAGAAGAAAATAATTTCAGTATTACACAAGAAATTGCACTGTTATGTAGATGAAAATAACCAAACACCAGTTTTCAATTTTTGAGTTTACTGAAGCCACAAGTCACAGAAATGAACTGAGCAAAGGAGAAAGAAATTTCTGATAACAAAGCCAAATAATTAACAAAATCAATGAGATTTCTTCTAAATTTAAATTATGCAGAAGATAAATTCCAAGGGAAAAATTATCTAACTTTAATTTTTTGGTACACATTATGGTATGAGTACTTCCTCTTTGCTTGACAAATTTCATTAGTGCCTAACCAGTTTTGACTAAAAGTACTTATTCTTTGTGGCCAGGCCTCTTTTTAAGAAGAAATTCCACTTCCTTTGCTTTACTCTGAGGCTGACCCACAATCACAGTCACAGATCACCTTTTGTTAATGTTCTTGCCAAAACTGAAAAATTAACTGGAAACGTATGACAAGAGATGTGGCTTTAGACAACGTAATCTTCCTAAGTATGAAAATGATAGGGGGAAATCACCTAGAATTGATTTTAAATAGTATTTTTAAATACATTTGTATAAATGTAGGGAAGTGGTTCAATCTGCTACTATTGAAAACTGTGTAATCATCAGGGTGACCTTCTTGTATTTCCTCCAAAGAAGTCTGATTTACAACTTTAATGATATTAGAATAAGCAGTGCCAACTTAATAAAATGTTAACAGAAATAATATCAGCTCCTGTTATATCTACAAGCATTCAATAGCTAACCAACCAACCATTGTGTAATAAAATCTCATCTTTCAATTTGTGTGTGTCACTCTTTCTTCAAAGATGCAGGGAAAAGAAGAGAAAGTGCCCAGACAGTCCAATATGATCACACAGTTGGGCCATTCCTAAGCTTCATTCATCTATTCAGCAATTGTTTAATCTTCCAACTCTGCCCACACAGCCAACTCCTGCCTATGGTTAATTTCCAGGAGGTTTATATATTCCAGCTCTTTTCCTTCCAAATCTAATTCTAAAGCTCAGTGACATTTTCTCTCTGAGGTCTCATTCTTTTACAGAGAGATTTCCATTTAGATAACAGTTCCATTCGTGTGAATTTATGAAGCCAATTTTGCCCAGATAGCCACAATAACAGGGTGCAAAAAGCTCTCTTTGGCTGTTCTAATCTACATTGCTTTTATCATTGCCCTTACCTCTTATTGGATTACCTTCAGATTCCCCAAAGTCTTAAATAATTATCTCTAAGAGCACCTCTGTGATACTTCCATGAACTTACCGATGAGTCCATTTAGCTCCCACTTTTTGAAAACCTGTGTACAAGTTTCTTGGCCCTGTCTTCTGTGTCCTCAGCCATTCAGTGTCATGGGCCATTACAGTCATGGCTATTGACATGAACTGGGTCCACATGCTCCAAAGTAGTACTGTATGCTCTGAGGCCCTCAAAGTGCTAATTCCAAATGGAAATACATGTCTTTCTCCCAATTTTAGTTACATTTTTGTTATGTATCTTAAGGAGTTTTGAGTTATGCTAACCGCATCTTAGAGTAGTGCTGTCTAACAAAACTATTTGTATGATGGAAATATTCTATTCTGTGCTTTAATGGTACAGCATTTAGTTTACATTAGTTTAAATTTGGAAAGAGCATTCCTAGTGTTTAAACTGAAAATAATAACTTCCCATTTTTATCCACATCCCTATGGCTTTTTGTGTTTTAAATGTGTCCAGCTCAGACCTCCCCCTCATGTCTGAATCCTGAAGACATTGTTCAACCCAGGCTGGAACCCCTTACGCACTTGCATGCTGACTGCAGTGCTTCATTTAGGGAGTCTGAAGGCTCCATCATAACACCCTACCCTTCTCCATCCACACTACCCAGTCCATGATAGCTTATATTCTATGGCTAAAGATTACTATTTCCTAATTCTTTGCACTATTTTGAAGTACAGCAGAAGATGAAGTGGCCATTCCATAGGCTGGTTTCTCATTAGCCTGAGTACCTTTTCTCTGATCATCTCCAGCCAGGATAGTTCACACTTCTTAACAGGCTCATGAAGGCTTTCAATGAAAAATATTTGAATAGAAGATTTAATACTGAATTTCAACTTTTATATTTTTTATTCCTATTAATTCAACATCTCTTCCATCTATTTCTAATTAATATTTTTCTTTCACTGCTCTTACATCAGGGAATTTATTTTTAGTTGTTCTTAGTTTATACCATAGTGTGTAGGCCCACCGAGTAAGTGCTATTTCATGTGGCACACACTTGTGTAGGCCTTCTTACCAGTTCATATACTTTATTAACTCTGGCTACTTTTTTTATAGACTTTACTAGGACTTTTAAATTTGTTTTCAATAATTTTAGGTTTAAAGAAAAGGTGCAAGATAGTACAGAAAATTCTACCCAGTTTCCCCTAAAGTTAACACCTTATTAACAGCTTACATAACTGTGATAAATTTGCCAAAACTAAGAAATTAACATTGGTACTTTATCATTAAAGTGCAGATTTGTTCAGATTTCACCAGTTTTTTCACTATTTTTCCACTATTCTCCACAAGCCACTCCACACTAATATTGTAAAGACTCCTCCTGCAAATGGCTCATGCCTCAAGAAACAAAGCCTGAGTGGAAAAAAATATTTTAAAATCAAGATTACTGCAAATCAAGAGGCTCAAAAGGCAACGTCCTGCCTTTATTGGTGGAAAGGAGAGTGAAAAGGTGAAAATTTACCTCTGATTGCCCCAAATTCCTAACAGTAAATACAACAAATATCCTAAAATTCTACCCCAAAAGCATAGACTATACACCTTGGATCCAAAGGTAAGATTTCTACAGACCTGAGGACAACAGAGGACCTCCCACTGAAGTACAAGGCAGCTGCTCAAGTGAGCTGGTATCTAACGGTTGCCTGCGGGCTGCTACTGTGTGCAATCCTATACAGTCTGAGAGGTGGTCACAGTACCTAAAGATGCTAAACTAGGCAGAGGAAGCTGAAGGAAATGAGTAGCCCATGGTATTGCTCTTTTTTTATTTTAGCGCTGTGATTTTAACAAAGTAATAAACATTAACAATAAATCTAAAAAAGACAAGTATATTTTGACTTACTTAAGTGTTTATGCATTTGTTCATTCATTCAATAGTTAGTTATTAATTGAGTGCCTACTGCTTGCACCTATAGCAGCTCTCCACTACCTCTTCACCAATGAAATGTCATGACCCGTCCCACCTCATCCAAAACTTGGAGGTGAGTTCACAGACCCTTTTAGCTCAGAAAACTTAATTGGTTTAAATTTGTCTAGGATCCACAGATTTTTAAGAGTTGTAAAGAGCCTCAAACTTGACCTGTAAGAAATATTTTTCCTGCAAAATTTTACCTGCCTCCTCAGTCATTTGGACACAGAGCGACTTAAACTTCTGAAACAGACTGATTGGCAAACCCACTGAATTTTTGCCTTATTGGCCCTTCAATCCACACTGCATGTTTTGGGGATTCCATTTTTCTTTTTTTTTTTTTTTTTTTTTTTTGTGGTACGCGGGCCTCTCACTGTTGTGGCCTCTCCCGTTGCGGAGCACAGGCTCCAGACGCGCAGGCTCAGCGGCCATGGCTCACGGGCCCAGCCATTCCGTGGCACGTGGGATCTTCCCAGACCGGGGCACGAACCTGTGTCCCCTGCATCAGCAGGCGGACTCCCAACCACTGCGCCACCAGGGAAGCCCTGGGGTTCCATTTTCTTACGATATTGTTTTTATAGATTTACTATTCTTTTTGCTGTTGTCTATCTTTTTAAAAAAATTATTGAAGTATAGTTTATTTACAATGTTGTGTTTAATTTCTGATGTATAACAAAGTGATTCAGATATATATATATATATATATATATATATATATATACACAATATATACTCTTTTTCATATTTTTTCCGTTAAGACTTATCACAGCTTATTGAATATAGTTTCCTGTGCTATACAGTAGGACATTGTTGTTTATCCATCCTATATATAATAGTTTGCATCTGCTAATCCCATGCTCCCAATATCTTTTAACAGTCATATAGTGGATTCATATGATCTGTATATCTGAATAGCAGATGTATGTCCAGATACATCCGGATTTCAAATTCTAGTGTCAAGTTATATTTTGTAGTTTTCTTGCATCTATTGTTGAGGAAACTGCTATCATTCTATTTGTTATTACTTTGCTGGCAAGTTTTTCTCTGCAAAGATTTTCCATCTTTTTTCCATTTTTTTATTTTTTTGGAATTATAATTGAAATTCAATGTTTTATTATTTTAAAGTATAGAATATAGTGATTTGACATTTTTACACATTATGATATGCTCATCATGATAAGTCTAGTTACCATCTGTCACCATCTAAAGTTATTACCATATTACTGATTATATTCCCTATTCTGTGTGTTACATCCTCATGACTTTATCCGTTCATCTATCAATGAACACTTAGGTTGCTTTCATATCTTGGTTTGTGTAAATAATGCTGCAATGAAATTAGTGTAAATATATCTTTTTGAATCAGTGTCTTGTTTTCCTTAGGTAAATACCCAGATGTGGGTTCCTGGATACTATGGTAGTTCTATTTTTTTTTTTTTTGAGCAACTTCCATACAGTTTTCCATAGTAGCTGCACAAATTTACATTCCCACCAACAGTGAATGAGGATTTCTTTTTCTCTACATTCTTACCAACACTTGTTTATTTTTTGCCTTTTTTCATAATAGCCATTCTAACAGAGGTGAGGTGATATCTCATTGTGGTTTTAATCTGTGTTTCCTTAATGATTAGAGATGTTGAGCACTTTTTCATGTGCCTGTTGACCAGAAATGAAAATGTCTCTTCAAGTCCTCTGCCCATTTTTCAATCAGATTGTGGATTTTTTTATTATGTTGTATGTGTTCTTTCTATATTCTATATAGTAACCCCTTATCAGATATATGATTTGCAAATATCTTCTCCCATTAAGTATGTTGCCCTTTTGTTTTGTTGATAGTTTCCTTCACTATGCAAAAGCTTTTTAGTTTGATGTAGTCCCATTTGTTTATTTTTGTTTTTATTGAAGTGTTAGATTTTTAAAAGTACTGCTAAGATTTATGACAAAATCTGACTCCTAATGCTTTCTTCTAAGAGTTTTATGATTTCAGGTTTTACATTCAAGTCTTTAATCCTTTGTGAGTTCATATGTGGTATAAGATAGTGGTCCAGATTCATTCTTTGCATGTAGCTGTCCAGTTTTTCCAATACATTATTGAAGAGATTGTCTTTTCTCATTGTATATTCTTGATTCCTTTGCCATAGATTATTTGACCATATATACATAGGTTTATTTATGGGCTCTCTATTCTGTTCCGTTGATCTATCTGTCTGTTCTTGTGCCAGTACCATATTATTTGATTATGATAACTTCGTAGTATAGTTTGAAGTCAAGGTGCATGATACCTTCAGTTTTGTTGTTCTTTCTCAAGTTTGCCTTTGCTATTCAGGGTTTTTTGTCGTTTCATACAAATTTTTTTATTCCAGTGTTATTTCTTCCAGTTCTGTGGAAAATGTTATTGGTATTTTAATAGGAATTGAATTGAATCTGTAGATTGTTTTGGGTATTTTGAACATTTTAACAATATTAATTATTCCAATTCATGAGCAAGGTATATCTTTCCAATCACAGACATAACTTGTTTTCTTGTGCTTTGCCTTTATTGTGCTTCACAGATATTGCATTATTTACAAGTTTAAAATCTGTGGCCACCCTGCTTTGAGCAAGGATATCACCATCATTTTTCTAACAGCAATTGCCTACTTTGTGTCTCTGTGTCACATTTATTAATTCTCAAATGTTTCAAACCCTCCACTAGCAAAAAGATTATGACTCAGTGAAGGCTCAGATAATAGTTACCATCTTTTAGGAATAAAGTATATTAAATTAAGAGATGTACATTTTTTACACATGATGCTATTGCACACTTAATAGACTACAGTATACTGTAAACATAACTATTATATGCACTGGGAAACCAAAAAAATTATCTCACTGGCTTTATTGCTCTGTTTGCTTTATTGAGGTGGTCTGGAACTGAACCTGCAGTATCTCTGAGGTATGCCTATATTTGTGTCATCTTTACTTCCTTTCAGAGTGGCAGAAGAACTTAATATACATTTTTCCAAGGAAGACATGCACATGGACAACAGGTGCATGAAAAGATGCTCAACATCACTAATCGTCAGGGTTATGCAAATCAAAACCACAATGAAATATCACCTCACACCTGTCAGAATGGCTATCATCAAAAAGAACACAGCTAACAAATGTTGGTGAGGATGTGGAGAAAAGGGAACCCTTGTACACTTGGTGGGAATGTAAATTGGTGCAGCCACTGCAGAAAACAGTATGGAGGTTTCTCAAAAAACTTAAAAAAAAACCTACCATATGACCCAGAAATTCCACTCCTGGGTGTATAACCAAAAGAAACTAAAACACTAATTCAAAAAGACATACCTACATCAATGTTCATTGCAGAGCTATTTACAATAGCCAAGGTATGGAAGCAACTTAAGTGTTAATTGATAGATGAATTGATAAAGCAATCGTGGTATATATATGCAATGGAATATTACTCATAAAAAAAATAAAATCTTGTCATTTGCAGCAACCTGGATGGACCTAGAAGGTATTTTCTAAGTGAACTAAGATAGACAGAGAAAAACAAGTACCATATGATTTCACTTACATGCAGAATATTAAAAAAACAAAAGAAGAAACAAAATTGTAGTTACAGAGAACAAACTAGTGGTCTCCAAAGGAGAAGAAGGAGAAGGGACAGATGAAATAGGTAAAGGGCATTAAGAGGTACAAAATTTGCAACTATAAAATAAATGTCACAGGAATATAGTGTACACATAAGGAATACAGTAAATAACATTGCAACAAGTTTGTGTGTTGATGGATGATAATTGGACTTATTTTGGTGATCATCTCGTAATGTATGCATATATTGAATTACTGTGTTGTACATCTGAAAAGAATACAATATTGTATGTTAATTGTAACTCAATAAAAATGAAACTGAGAAACTGCTGCCAAACCAAGTAATGTACAGCAACATTTCCCCAAATGTAATCACCGGCAGTGACCTTGGGAGGTAAACAAATGAGTCTGTTTTATTTTATTTTTTTTATATTTATTTTAATTGCATTAGAAAATTTGAGTATATCAAACCTTGGGAGTAAAAAAGATTCCTTCATATCAATGCAAGGAATTAGCTAAAGTTGGTACATATGTTTAAAAGGAAGTCAACTTGAAAAAAAAATAGATGAATAAAAAATAAAATAAAAATGTTTATAAAATATAAGACAACATATATATGTAATTTATTATTACAGATATGAAGAGTGAGGTTCAGAGGGGGTACACTACTTGACCAAGTATATACAGATTTCAGATTTTAAAACTTTCAGTTCTATGTGGTATGAAATAGAAATTTGTGGGAATCTCTTCCTTTACAGGAATATCAATGCATAGTTTACTGAATGATGTTTTTAGTATTAAGATGAAATTTATGCTGATTACTTCATGCTATCTCACTCCATACCTTTGTGAACAAAGGCATTGTTTGATTAAATGACTGAACAGATTTGTCAAGGAGAAAAAAGCTATTGAACGACTAAGCTAAATTATTGCCATTGAAAAAAAAACAGTATTGGGGGTAATACTGGCTCTGAACTCCTCACTTCTCCTGAAGGAAAAAATTTCTTCAGATCTCAGAGGAGTTTCAGTGAAGAATAGAGGAGAAAACCAAAGTCCATTCCACAGATGAGAATCCTAGGACTGACATTGTGGTCACTGTAATGAAGCCACCAAGCCAGCAGTCCCTAGATTCATCTTGTAAAATGTTTTCTGGAAAGGCTCTTTTAATGCTGACCTCCCACCACCTTTTAGAGAACTATGTTTCAAAGGAAATCAAGAACAAGGGGGTCACAATCTCACAAGGAGGGAGGAGAACCAGACTAAGAATAATTGGGAGACCTTCAAGATGGTGGAAGAGTAAGAGGTGGAGATCGCCTTCCTCCCCACAAATACATCAGAAAAACATCTACATGTGGGACAACTCCTACAGAACACCTACTGAACGCTGGCAGAAGACATCCAAAAGAAGACTTCCCAAAAGATGCCCTCAGGTGACATACACACAGAGGCAGGGCAAAATACAAACCTGACCCCAGGAGTTGTGCGAACAAAGAGGAAGGGAAATTTCTCCCAGCAGCCTCAGGGGCAGTGGATTAAACGTCCAAAATCAACTTGATGTACCCTTCATCTCTGGAATAACTGAATAGACAATGAATTTTCCCAAAATTGAGATGGTGGACGTTGAGAGCCACTGTAGACGTGGGCTTTGCTTTCTGCATCTAATTTGTTTCTGATTTCATGTTTATCTTAGATTAGAATTAAGTGTTTATTATCATTGGTAGAATTGTTTATGGATTTGGTTACTGTCTTCCTTTATATATATATAGATAGATAAATAGATATCTTGTTTTCCCTTTTCTCTTTTCGTGAGACTGTATGTGTATGCTTCTTTGTGTGATTTTGTCTGTATAGCTTTGCTTTTACCATTTGTCCTAGGGTTCTGTCTGTCCATTTTTTTTCTTAGTATATTATTTAGCACATGTTATCATTGATGGATTTGTTTATTGGTTTGGTTGCTCTGTTCTTTCATTCTTTCTTTTTTTATGACTTTTTACTTTTTTATTTTTAATAATATTTCTTTTATTTTAATAACTTTATTTTCTTTTATTATGTTTTTCTTTCTTTTTCTCCCTTTTCTTCTGAGCTGTGTGGGTGACAGGGTCTAGGTGCCCTGGCAGGATGTCAGGCCTGTGCCTCTGATGTGGGAGAACTGAGTTCAGGACATTGGTCCACCAGAGAACTAGTGGCTCCATAAAATATCAAACAGCAAAAGTTCTCTATCTCAGAGTTCTCTATCTCAATGACCAGCTCAACTCAATGACCAGCAAGCTACAGTGCTGGACACCCTATGCCAAACAGCTAGGAAGACAGGAACAAAACATCACCCATTAGCAGAGAGGCTGCCTAAAATCATAACAATGCCACAGACAACCCAAAACACATGACCAGATGCTGTCTGGCCAACCAGAAAGACAAGATCCAGCCTCGTCCACCAGAACACAGGCACTAGTCCCCTCCACCAGGAAGCCTACACACCCCACTGAACCAACCTTAACCATTGGGGGCAGACACCAAAAACAACAGGAACTACAAACATGCAGCCTGTGAAAAGGAGACCACAAACACAGTAGATTAAGAAAAATGAGAAGACAGAGAAACACACAGCAGAGGAAGGAGCAAGATAAAAACCCACCAGGCCAAACAAATAAAGAGTAAATAAGCAGTCTGCTTGAAAAATAATTCAGAATAATGAGAGTAAAAGTGCAAAATCTTTGAAATAGAATGGAGAAAATACAAGAAACGTTTAACAAGGACCTAGAAGAACTAAACAGCAAACAATGATGAACAACACAATAAATGAAATTTAAAATTCTCTAGAAGGAATCAATAGCAGAATAACTGAGGCAGAAAATAGATAAGTGACCTGGAAGATAAAATAGTGGAAATAACTACCACAGAGCACAATAAAGAAAAAGAAAGAAAAGAATTGAGGACAGTCTCAGAGACCTCTGGGAAAAAATTAAGTGCACCAACATTCAAACTATAGGGATCTGAGAAGAAGAGAAAAAGAAAGGGACTGAGAAAATATTTGAAGAGATTATAGTTGAAAACTTCCCTAACATGGGATACGAAAGAGTCAATCAGGTCCAGGAAACACAGAGTCCCATACACGATAAATCCAAGGAGAAACATGCCAAGACACATATTAATTGAACTGTCAAAAAATAAGTACAAAGAAAAAATATTGAAAGCAGCAAGGGAAAAACAATAAATAATATACAAGTGAATCCCCGTAAGGTTAACAGCTGATCTTTCAGCAGAAACTCTGCAAGTCAGAAGATATTGGGAGGACATATTTAAAATGATGAAAGGGAAAAACCTACAACAAAGATTATTCTGCCCAGCAAGAATTTCATTCAGATTCAACAGAGAAATCAAAAGCTTTACAGACAAGCAAAAGCTAAGACAATTCAGCACCACCAAGCCAGCTTTACAACAAAAGCTAAAGGAACTTCTCTAGGTAGGAAACACAAGAGAAGGAAAAGACCTACAATAAAAAAACCCAAAACAATTTTAAAAATGATAATAGGAACATACATATTGATAATTACCTTAAATGTAAATGGATTAAATGCTCCAACCAAAAGACATAGACTGGCTAAATAGACACAAAAACAAGACCGGTATATATGCAATCTACAGGAGACTCACTTCAGACCTAGGGACACATACAGACTGAAAGTGAGGGGATGGAAAAAGATACTCCATGCAAATAGAAATCAAAAGAAACCTGGATTAGCAATTCTTATATGATACAAAATAGAATTTAAAATAAAGATTATTACAAGAGACAAACAAGGAGACTACATAATGATCAAGGGATCAATCCAAGAAGAAGATATAACAACTGTGAATATTTATGCACCCAACATAGGAGCACCTCAATACATAAGCCAAATGTTAACAGACATAAAAGGGGAAGTCAACAGTAACACAATCATAGTAGGGGACTTTAACACCGCACTTTCACCAATGGACAGATCATCCAAAATGAAGATATATAAGGAAACACAAGCTTTAAACGATACATTAGACAAGATGGACATAATTGATATTTAAAGGACATTCCATCCAAAAACAACAGAATACACTTTCTTCTCACGTGCTCATGGAACATTCTCCAGGATAGATCATATCTTGGGTCACAAATCAAGCCTTGGTACATTTAAGAAAATTGAAATCGTATCAAGTATCTTTTCCAACCACAACGCTATGAGACTAGACATCAATTACAGGAAAAAATCTGTAAAAAATACAAACACATGGGGGCTAAACAATACACTACTAAATAACCAAGAGATCACTGAAGAAATCAAAGAGGCAATCAGAAAATTCCTAGAAACAAATGACAATGAAAACACGAGGATAAAATTCCTGTGGGATGCAGTAAAAGCAGTTCTAAGAGGGAAGTTTAGAGCAATATAATCTTACCTCAAGAAACAAGAAATATACCACATAAACAACCTAATCTTACACCTAAAGCAATTAGAGAAGGAAGAACAAAAAAACCACAAAGTTAGCAGAAGGAAAGAAATCATAAAAATCAGATCAGAAATAAATGAAAAAGTAATCAAGAAAACAATAGCAAAGATCAATAAAACTAAAAGCTGGTTCTTTGAGAGGATAAACAAAATTGATAAACCATTAGCCAGACTCATCAAGAAAAAAAGGGAGAAGACTCAAAACAACAGAATTAGACATGAAATAGGAGAAGTAACAACTGACACTGCAGAAATTCAAAGGGTTATAAGAGATTACTACAAATAACTATATGCCAATAAAATGGACAACCTGGAAGAAATGGACAAATTCTTAGAAAGGCAAAACGTTCCGAGTCTGAATCAGGAAGAAATAGAGAATAAAAACAGACCAATCATAAGCACTGAAATTGAGACTGTGATTAAAAATCTTCCAACAAACAAAAGCCCAGGACCAGATGCCTTCACAGGCGAATTCTATCAAACATTTAGAAAAGAGCTAAAAACTATCCTTCTCAAACTCTTCCAAAATATAACAGAGAGAGGAACACTCCCAAACTCAATCTACGAGGCCACCATCACTCTGATACCAAAACCAGACAAAGATGTCACAAAGAAAGACAACTACAGGCCAATATCACTGATGAACATAGATGCAAAAATCCTCAAAAAAATACTAGCAGACAGAATCCAACAGCACATTAAAAGGATCATACACCATGATCAAGTGAGGTTAATCCCAGGAATGCAAGGATTCTTTAATATATGCAAATCAATCAATCTGATAAACCATATTAACAAATTGAAGGAGAAAATCCATATTATCATCTCAATAGATGCAGAAAAAGCTTTTGACAAAATTCAACACCCATTTATGATAAAAACCCTGCAGAAAGTAGGCATAGAGGGAACTTTCCTCAACATAATAAAGGCCATATATGACAAGCCCACAGCAAACATCATCCTCAATGGTGAAAAACTGAAAGCATTTCCACTAAGATCAGGAACAAGACAAGGTTGCCCACTCTCACCACTCTTATTCAACATAGTTTTGGAAGTTTTAGCCACAGCAATCAGAGAAGAAAAGGAAATAAAAGGAATCCAAATTGGAAAAGAAGAAGTAAAGCTGTCACTGTTTGCAGATGACATGATCCTATACATAGAGAATCCCAAAGATGCTACCAGAAAACTACTAGAGCTAATCAATGAATTTGGTAAAGTGGCAGGATACGAAATTAATGCACAGAAATCTCTGGCATTCCTATATACTAATGATGAAAAATATGAAAGTGAAATCAAGAAAACACTCCCATTTACCATTGCAACAAAAAGAATAAAATATCTAGGAATAAACCTACCTAAGGAGACAAAAGATCTGTATGCAGAAAATTATAAGACACTGATGAAAGAAATTAAAGATGATACAAATAGATGGAGAGATATACCATGTTCTTGGATTGGAAGAATCAACATTGTGAAAATGACTCTACTACCCAAAGCAATCTATAGATTCAATGCAATCCCTATCAAACTACCACTGGCATTTTTCACAGAACTAGAACAAAAAATTTCACAATTTGTATGGAAACACAAAGGACCCCAAATAGCCAAAGCAATCTTGAGAATGAAAAAAGGAACTGGAGGAATCAGGCTCCCTGACTTCAGACTATACTACAAAGCTACACAGTATTGTACTGGCACAAAAACAGAAAGAAAGATCAATGGAACAGGATAGAAAGCCCAGAGATAAACCCATGCACATATGGACACCTTATCTTTGATAAAGGTGGCAGGAATGTACAGTGGAGAAAGGACAGCCTCTTCAATAAGTGGTGCTGAGAAAACTGGACAGGTACATGTAAAAGTATGAGATTAGATCACTCCCTAACACCATACACAAAAATAAGCTCAAAATGGATTAAAGACCTAAATATAAGGCCATAAACTATCAAACTCTTAGAGGAAAACATAGGCAGAACACTCTATGACATAAATCACAGCAAGATCCTTTCTGACCCACCTCCTAGAGTAATGGAAATAACAACAAAAATAAACAAATGGGACCTAATGAAACTTCAAAGCTTTTGCACAGCAAAGGAAACCATAAACAAGATGAAAGACAACCCTCAGAATGGGAGAAAATATTTGCAAATGAAGCAACCGACAAAGGATTAATCTCCAAAATTTATAAGCAGCTCATGCAGCTCAATAACAAAAAAACAAACAACCCAATCCCAAAATGGGCAGAAGACCTAAATAGACATTTCTCCAAAGAAGATATACAGAC